>NC_143479.1:57255474-57573856 GCF_027475165.1 Benincasa hispida | reverse complement strand
TGAGCGTAGAGGAAATTATCACTGGCAACTTCTCATTCTGCCCCAGATATGCGTATTTAAATGGGTTGGTAGGGTCTTTAGTTCAAGTGTTGGTGGTTCCACGAGGGAAGGTTGCATTGTTTTTCTTTCTTCTTTTGGATCTTCTTCTTACGTTGCAATCATTTCTTCTTCTTTGTTTATTTTTGCTACGATCGCATTGCAGGCAGCTACAGATGCATTGGTATCCTCTTCTTCACACTCTTCATCAGACTTTTCTTCTTCAATCAAATTCAGGTTATCATCAAAATCATGCATGTCTTATTCATCCGGGAATTTCATGGCATGAATTATATTAAATTTGAGCTTTTGTCCATTTATACTCAAAGTGATTTCTCCCTTGTGCACATCAATTTGAGCATGACCCGTTGATAGGAAAGGTCGCCCCAAAATGATGGGCACATCTTTGTCGGCCTCATAGTCTAGAATGATGAAGTCAGCTGGTAGAATAAATTTATCAATTGTGATCAGCACATCATTCACCTTACCTTCTAGATGAACCAGAGATCTATTAGCCAATTGGAGAGTCACTGATGTGGGCACAAGTTGCCCCACATTTAATTTTTTAAAAATTGACAGTGACATCAAATTTATGCTGGCCCCCATGTCACAAAAGGCTTGCCCAATATAGAGTCCTCCTATGGAGCAAGGAATAGTGAAGCTCCCAGAATCGCTCATCTTCGGTGGGATAATGGATTTGGAACTTTGCATTAATGCCACCGTGGCAAATTTTCCAGTGCCTCTTTTCTTAGTTACCATGTCCTTCAGAAACTTGGCATAGACAAGCATTTCCTCAATCGCTTCACTAAAAGGAATGTTAACATGTAATTGCTTTAACATAGATAAGAAGCGTTGATACTGTACCTCTTCATTTTTCTTCTTCCTTAGCCTCTAAGGGAAAGGTAGCAATTGAACTTTCACGATTTTCGTTTCATTTGACTTTGAGGTCGACGCAACCTCAGGTTCCACTGGCTTTATTTTCTCTTTCTTCTTCTTGCGTTACCGCAATCTCAGGCTCAGTTGCGATGGAAGTTGTTCTACTCTAATCCTTCTTTTCCCCCTTCACTATCTTTCCACTGCGCAATGTCACAACCTGACCTTGCTCCTTACCTGATCCCCCTGGGTTACGTGGAAGTTCAGTGAAACTTGGCAACGCCCCTTGCGGTCTACTTTTCAGCTCACTCACAATCTAGCCCATTTGCAATTTGAGGTTGTGGATGGACGTAGCCTGACTTTGAAGAATGGTCTCGTTTTTCTTTATATATTGCTTCAATAGGCTCTCTAGAGAAGAGGATTGCGGTGGTTGTTATGAGCTACTTGCTTGATTGCTTTATTGACTGTTGTTGCGTTGGAAGAACCCTGGTGGCCCTTCTTTTTATGCCACAGGTTGAAAATTTTGTTATTGATTCTTCTAGGCAAAATTGGGGTGGTTTCTCCAACCAGGGTTGTAAGTGTTTGAAAAAGGATTATTCTTTACAAAATATATAGACTGTGGATTTTGCGAGCAATCTTCCATCGCATGCCCATCACCACAAGTCGTACACCTTGCGGTATTTTGACTTATTGCGTTGATTTTCCCACCTTGCGGTGTTGGGCAGCTGATCATCGTTCCTTGAATTAAATTCATCATTGCGGTCATTTGGTTTTGTAATGAAACAATAACACTGTTGTTTGCTTCAGAATCTTTAAGTCTCAATCTCTGGTCACTCTCCCTCTAGTCTTCATGGTTCTTGGAGATGTGGTCCAGGATATTCTTCGCCTCATCGTAAGTTTTGTCAAGCAGACCACCAGTGGCTGCCACACTGGCAGTGGTCTGTGAAACGGGATTCAAACCGTGATAGAAAATTTCCATTTGAAGGTAGTCTCATAGCCCATTATGCGGATAATCCCGAACCAACCTTTTAAACCTCACCCGAGCATCGCTGAGCGACTCGTCCATATCTTTTTCAAAATTAGTAATAAGCTTCCTTCGTCTTGCGTTCTCAGTAGGTGGAAAATACTTTTTCATGAATTTCTCCACTACCTGCTCCCAAGAAGTAATCTCTCCTGGTTCGAGCGAATAAGCCCATTTCCTAGCTTGATCACAGAGAGAAAATGGGAACAATGTTAGTTGAACTTCTTCAGTAAAGATGTCCGGGAACACAAAAGTATTGCAGATTTCAATAAAACTTCGAAAGTGAGCGTACGGATCCGCGCCACGCCTTCCTCCAAATTGACCTGCAGTCTGGATCATCTGCAGCATCACCAATTTTATCTCGAATCTACTTCCGTCGAGGGAAGGCCTCATGATTCCCGGAGAGAAATCATAGAGATTTGGTGATGCATAGTCCCTAATGGGTCTATTGCGATCGTTTGCCAAAAGAATCGGATTCACCATGACATTGTTATCATTTGGTACTCCACCTTCAGGCTGCTGCTCTGCCATCTCTTCTTTGTCTGATTGTGATTGTTGTTGGCGGTCTCGTAGTCTCCTTCGAAATGTTCTCTCAATCTTCGGGTCGTAGTTCGCTAGAGATTGAGAGTTCTGTAAAGAAATCACAAAAATTACTGTTATGAAACTATTTTGCCAAAGTCCCTGGCAACAGCGCCAAAAACTTGATGCGTTATTTTATTAAGTAGAAATACGGATGATATGCGTTGATGGATTGCGTTGTGCACTCAAGTTTCGCCAGTGAAATTAAAGTGTAAATTCCCCTGAGTTTCTTGGTAAGTCCAAGGTCGAACACAAGGACTTGTGAAAATAGTTGCGTTGGTAATGTTTATGAAAACTTTGTGATAACCAAGTAAATAAATAAAGTGTTGGGTGTGTTGTTGCGTTGATGAAAAAGAAGTAAATAAAGGCAGCGGATTTGAGAAAGATAGTTGCATTGATAGATGCAATGAGTAGGCGATGAACGGGTTGAGAAGATCTTTAGCTAGCGTTACTCGGGAATGCGTCAGACTATGCGATCATGTTTCAACCATGTATAACAAGTCATCTCTCATTTATGCGTTCTAATCTGGTTCTTCTAAACCTAGATTCTGACCTAACCTTCCCAAGTCTCTCATGTCATTAGACTACCGTCCCAAGTATCTCTAATAGACAAATGAAGTATTCATAAACAAGACGAATGAACTAAAGTTATTCCCACTTCCGCAGGCGTCGACCCTCTCTCTGTCTTGGAGCTTTCGGTGCTTTCCCAAGCTTACCAGAACGATCTACCGACACACTTTCTTCCTCACGTCCACCTTAAAATGAAAGAAAACTATGGACAGAGGTGTGGACTTGTAAAATGGTGAATTAATCGACTGCTTAACCCCTTATCTGAAGAATACACTTGGTATTTATAGAGCTTCCATGGTGAAAGGCGGCTTCTCTTTCCCAGTTGTATAGATGGGACAACTTTAATTCTTGATTGACGTGCCGAATAATTATCACCAATAAAGCTTAATGTACTTCGTGACCGTTATCGACTGTCAACTTAATTTGGATCCGACTGTCATCAGCTTTCTGTCCCATTGCTCTTAATTATCCTTTCACCCGGATGCGCCCACCATGTTGCACTAACCAAGTTGTGGCAATCCTTCTCAAGCGAATGTGCGTGAGCACGATCAACGCAAAGACTTGCGGTGAAGTTACACTCGACCAATGAATTTCTATGATCGCAATCTTTGCATTGCGTTAATGCATATTCTGCACAAAAATATAAAGTTCAATTGTTCTAATGCGTTGGACGCATGCGACTGCAATATTATAGATTTTATGCTTAATGGACGTAATTTATCATATTTCATCAACGCAATCCAACATTGTTTAAAAACTTAGCACTATGATAACGTGCATTTCTGCCCGTTATCACATAGTCTGACGCATTCCCGAGTAACGCTAACTAAAGATCTTCTCAACCCGTTCTTCGCATACTCATTGCATCTATCACATAGCTGCTTTTTCTCAAATCTGCCACCTTTATTTATTTATTTTTCATCAACGCAAACAAAAAATCTAACACTTATTTATTTACTTGGTTACCGTAGAGTTTTCATCAAAATTACTAATGCAATCTATTTTCAAAAGTCCCTGTGTTCGACCCTGGACTTACCAGAAAACTCAGAGAAATTTACACTTGGATTCTGCTGGGGAAACTTGAGTGCACAACGCAATTCCATCAACATATATCATCCACATTTCCACTTCATAAAATCAAGCATCAATTGCACACACAAATATCAGTACTACATCTCTCAATGCAGAATGCCATAATTCCTATTTCTAGAACACATGCGATGTGTATGCAAAAAAGTCGATAGGACTTATTTCTAAGCCTCTACTCTTGCCTATGCGATGATGAATGATGCACACATAAAACAAGGTGATCGCATACAATCATTCCTATTTCTAGGGTGCATGCGATGTATAAATAGCAATAGAACTTATGTCTAAGTTTCTATTTCTTGCTTATGCAATTCTAATTCGACTCTCTCAAGTCTAGATTCTATCTTTAGACTACTCTCTCAAGTATGTCCAAAGGGTGAATGATGCATGAATAAGACAAGATGATCGCATAAAATGTAAATCTTAAGTGATCCTAGCTAAGTACTTCTCAACCCATTCAGAAATTTAGCTACTCATGCGTGATACGAAGAGATTGAACATAGATTGAAATGAGATTTTCATTTTCTATAAATAAAGTACTAAATACAAAATAACAAATGGATGTGAGAGATAACAAGCCTGGGAAGCAACAATGTCTTTCTTCCCGTGGCCTTTTACACTACTCTTTTATCACTTCGACTCTGTTCTTGTGTGTATTCTTGCTCTCGCAAGTGTTGGCCTTCTCTCCTTTGTATCACTTTCCGGCAGTCTCTCGATCTGTCTGGGAATGATCTCTCAACTTCCTCACCGACTCTGTTCTTGTGTGTATTCTTGGTTGCAATGATGGGTGCCATTAATTCCCCTATTCTGTTGCGTCGTTTAATAGTCACTGAAAGTTGAATGTACTTGCTACACTGTGGCTTTTAACGGCTTGTCAACTAAATTCGGAATCAATCGTTATCAACTTTCCATCCCATCATGATTTATTATGTTGTCGCCTTGATGCGAGGTCTTTATGCAGCCACCTTTTTATGATACTTTTCATGATTGCATGACTTGTGATTGCATTCTTCAAGCGCGCTGACGCACTGTGCCTTTGGATCGCGATTTCATGTGTGCCATCGCATTGTACCTGCACAAAATAGGTGAATTAACTGTTTTTATGCGATGAGCACTTGTGATCGCAATTCCTTTCAGTTTAGCACTTTCGGACATGATATTACCTATTTTACCATCGCATTCTCTCATTGTTTTACTTATTTGAGCTGTAATAACTTGTACTTCTATCGGTTATCATGCATCATATTTAATATAATTGTTATATTATATCATTTCATGATATATTGAGCACGCTCATGCATCATATTAAATATAAATGTTATATTATACGATTGCATGCATGGTAGCATGTCCATGCATCATACTATAAAAGTTATATTATATGGTTTGTAATATAAGTGTTATTTATTTTCATTAATTTATAATATAATTGTTATATTATATAATGAAAATGGAATTGCATGAAGCATGATATTATTTAGAAATTATAAATGTTATATTTCTTTAATGTCATCTAGATGCATGATTATAGGTTTTAATTATTTCAAACTTTTTAAGTATTATAAGTTTATTGAATTAGACTTAAAATCTATAATCAAGAATTGCATGCAAACGTAGGTTAATTAATTTGAAATGGTTTAAACTTAATTTCACCTAGACCTATGTTCATATATTTCTAACGTGATTAGAAATAGGTTAATATTTTATTTTTTTAACAGGATTAAAATGAAAATGATAAAAGATTAAATTTATAAAATAATTGTCTATAAGGGACCTTTGTCTAAGGAATATTCTATCTAAGGCTAGGGTATTTAAGCTGACGAAAACAGAACACCCTTACCTGGGAACCGACCTGGAAAGTGCATTAAACAAATATTTTATAATCATGCAATACATGATTAGGTTTATTAAAGTGTTTAATAAACAAGAGCCATATGTTGTTAAACTATCCAATATAAATGTTATATTGAGCCAATTTAACAATACACTTAGATAATTTTTTTATCTGGATTTACCTAAGTAATAAACCCTAGGTTTTAAAATACTTAATGGGAGGAAAATGATGTACATGATATGTCATTTTTTCCACTCATGTTCTCCCTTTAAGTTCACACGGTGAAACTCATACTTGGCCTTGAGGAGCCCTGGGAACGTCCTTCTTCAGATGGTGTTTGCAATGGGTCAATATCAAGGTGAATAGAGAAAATATTTATAGTAAGGGGGAGAATGATGCGTGTTAACATGTCCTATAGTCTCCCTTATTAGTTTGCATCGTGAGATCTTTTTGCACGGCCTCAAGGTGTCCTAGAAGCATCTACCTTTGGACGTTTTGTGTATTAGGTCAATATCAGGACAAACTCTAGAAATGGATCGGATCCCTTTAGTTTTTGCCCCAAATGGTTTTTCCTTTTGGTTGGCTCATTGGGATGGAACTCTAAGGTCCAAAATGGAGGGTCACTGGTGACTAATTATTATAGGAATAAGAGTTTTTCCTGTGTAATGACTGGTTAAGAGTTCCTCAGTTCAGTGAAGGGGTGAAAGACCACCCTTTGGTGGCTTTTATCCTAACTCATTGAAGCATCGTTGCAAAATTAGATGTAAACTGGGGTTCATTAAAATTTTGCTAAACTTGATTGGATTTATAAGAGCTAAGCTTAAATCCAGTGTAGATCAATTTTTTTATTTAGCAATATGTTAAGTACAGTATTTCAATGTTAACTTCTATAAATTTGACCAAGACTAATTATACAACATGGAAAAATTTGTTTGAAACTATTTTCGTGGTTGACGACCTAAATTTCATCTTGGTTGAGGAATGTCCTCCAGTCCTAAACTCTAATGCAACACGAAATGTTCGTGATGCATATGAAAGGTGGAGAAAGGCTAATACTAAGGCTTGATTTTACATTTTGGCGAGCATATCTTGAAGGATCTCATACCGAGAGTTCCATGAGCGGGTTTAGAACGCTCCGATTTCACAGTGACCGAAACACAAATGATATACATTCAACATATACAGTTGTGCATATTAAAATAATTATCGACATGCTCAGAATACAATAAAACACAAGAAAAAAGGTTCATACTAGATGAAGACTCTCTTCGTATGTGTCAACTCACAGCAGCGGAAAACCTCCCACCGATCTACCACCACCCGATGAATATGTCGACTGCAACAGCACGATCTGAACATACACGAACAATGTCGTGGGGATGACACCACCACAAGAGAAACTTGGGTATCTTCGGCATCAAAAACCCAAAGAGTGGGCTCTGGTGAGTTTGGTAGAGGACGAGGAGAAGATGTCGTGTAGACGATAAGCAAGTGGGAGATGAACTCTGATATCGTATAGTAGAAATGCTTATCGTATAGTAGAGCTACATGATCGTTTAGGAGAAATTGAATGATTGTTTAAGAAAGATGTATACGATCATTTAGAGAATATGTGAGGTAGAAGATCGTTTAGACGAACGAGCTTCTATCGTATAGGTTCTCGCAATCACTTTCACAGATTCTTTTTGGGCGCGGGCGAATACGAATGCATGATTGAATTATCAAATAAAACGATTTTCATTATTTTAATCCGCCGGTTACCATAACCTTCGCAACCCCACTTCCCATGTCCAAACGTGGATCAATCGATTAATTATCAAATAATTAATCAATTAATTTAGTTAATAAATATTATCATATTATATTTATATCCTATAGTTTGATATCATATATCTACTATAGTATTTTCTCCTCTACTTGATATAAATCATATTTATTTCTAATTTCCTCCAAAATAATGTATCTCATACATTTAGCCAATTATATCATATATAATTGAACTTCCTCTTGTCAATTTGAACACTTCAAATTAGCCTAAACACTGGTTCTCGACTTTATCCAAGCTACCAAGGTGACCTAATGGACCTGTGGCTTAAAGCTCCAACGATACGTGAATAGTTGACTAAACTCTTTAGCCACGAGACCCACCATCCGTTAACTGTCAGTGATTCCACTAAAGACCAATAGCTGAACTCTTCTTACCACAGATATATTTCTGTGTCCATTGGATATAACCAATCATGAGTACAATGACCCTTCATAGATGCTCGTAAGTATAGCTGGGCCAATTTACCGTTTTGCCTCTATAGTTACATCTCACTCCTTAAGTACCACTGATTCCTCTAATGAACAATACAACATAGTCCAACTATGTGTGAACACCTCTTGGGCCAAGAGAAGGTGTGTGGCACCACATCGTTCAAGCCCCGGAATCAGCCCTTAAGGGAGCCATCTATCTACTTACCCCTACCTCGGGGAAGGGGTGAATTCCATCTTGTGTAGCTTTGTTCCCAGCTCCCAAATCAGACGAATCCCCAAAATGGTAGGTTTGAATCAGTGATTTGGCCACTCGCACCCATACAAATCAAAGGACCGTCCTCAATGGCAGGAGTTCTCAACTCACTCAAGATTGAGGTCATGTTACCTATGGTCATCCTAGTAAAGTGAAGTCTCTGTCATGAACGGTGTTATATAACGAGACATTAACACTTCGTGGTCAGGTCTTATACAAACTCTTTGTATAGGACGCTCTCGCTTGCATATCCCCAACACAAATGATCAGGATTAGACCATCTGTGGCAAGTCACAACACTTGTGACCATTCCACAAAGTGGGTTGCGTCCGTAGCATTACCAAGATAATGTTTCCCTTCTATATCCATATACTATAGACCATTTTTGTTATCACTCAAGATATGATCCACTTTTATAACACCACATACATGCTTGAGTCACATACAGATAACCAGTGATTTTATGATTATTGGTTTGTGGTAAAGAAAATAAAACAAAGAATTGAGCAAAACAACAAGATGTGAAGTAAATATCATATATTATGAGAATAAATCCTACGACTTCTGGTCCTGAAGTTTCCACGCTTGAAAAAAACAACTTGGGACGTATCGCTCAAATCATTGGTCCGGATGTCATTTTTATGTGTGGTCACAACCAGAAAGGATCTATATAAACCAATTATCCAAGCGTTCTCCATATTAACAATCACTGGTGTTTGTATATATTGTTTACAAACTATAGGACATGAGACTTTAGGGCATCAACCCAAAAATCTCCCAATTGTCCTAAATTGAAGTGGGGTGTACAAAAAACTTAGTACAAAACAATAAACAAGGGCATAAAACCCAGTACAATAAAATCTCCCATTTGCCCTAGTTCAGCCATGGGCGATCCTGTAGACCCTTGCTCTGTAGGTGACCCTCAAACACTGTAGCCGTGAGAGCCTTCGTAAATGGGTCAGCAACATTGTGCTCCGAAGCGATCTACGTGACGATCACGTCCCCTTGATGCACTATCTCGCAGATCAGATGATACTTTCACTCTATGTGTTTTTTGCGCTAGTGACTCTTTGGCTCCTTGGAGTTTCCCACTGCCCCACTATTATCACAATAGATGGTAATCGGCCTAGACATATCTGAAACAACTTTCAGGTCTGTCATGAACTTCCTGAGCTAGACAACCTTCTTAGCATCTTCGCAAGCCACTACGTACTCCACCTCCATAGTGGAGTCGGCCATGTATCCCTACTCAGTGCTTCGCCACACTACAGCTCCTCCATTAAGAGTAAAGACTGACCCTGATGAGGACTTGCGAGAGTCCTTATCAGTCTGAAAGTCAGAATCTGTGTATCCTGTAAGGATCAAATCCCTCGAACCATACACGAGCATGTAGTCCCTCCTTCTTCGAAGATACTTGAGGATGTTCTTTATTGCGGTCCAGTGACCCTGGCCTGGGTTAGACTGATACCTACTTACTATGGCCACAACGTAGCAGATGTCTGGACGAGTACAGAGCATCGTGTACATCAAACTGCCAATGGCAGACACATATGGGACCCATCTCATTTCCTCAACCTCTTGAGGCATCTTAGGACACATTTCCTTAGACAAAGTGACTCCATGCCTGAACGGCAGTAGGCTCCTCTTGAAGCCCTGCATCGAGTACTTGAGCAACATCTTGTCAATGTATGATGTCTGAGACAGTGCTAGCACTTTATTCTTGCGATCATGAAAGATCTGTATACCTAGAACAAATCGAGTCTCTCCCAAATCTTTCATTTGGAATTGGGTCACTAACCAGTTCTTAATTGTAGTCAGTAGACCTACAACATTCCCAATGAGTCAGATATCGTCTACATACAACACTAAGAAGACTACTAAAGCGTTGAAGATCTTCTTGTAGACACAAAGTTCATCAACATTTTGGTCAAAGCCATACGACTTGATTGCAACATCAAACCGCATGTTTCAAGATCGAGACACTTGTGTTTAGTCCATAAATGGACCGATTCAGTTTGCAAACCTTTTTCTCTTAACCTTGGGCTATGAATCCCTAGGACTGCACCATATAAATGGTCTCTTCAAGATTTCCATTCAGAAAGGTCGTCTTGACGTCTATTTTCCAGATCTCATAATTATAATAAGCTGCAATGGACAGGAGGATGCAGATCGATTTTAACATGGCAACAGGCGAGAAAGTCTCCTCATAGTCGACTCCTTCTACTTATGTATAACCCTTTGCCACATGTTGAGCCTTGAAGGTCTGTACCTTCCCATCAGCACCTTGTTTGTGCTTGTAGATCCATTTACAACCTATAGGGTGAACCCCATCAGGCTGATCTACAATATCCCATACTGATTTGAAGTACGTCGACTCCATCTTGAGATCCATAGCCTTGACCCATTCATCCCGGTCAATATCCTCCATTGCCTTCTTATAAGACAAAGGATCCTCAACACCGCCATCTGCTACCAGAGCAAGGATTTTTGTGAAACCCAGATAGCGAACGGGTGGGTTTGCAACCCTCCCACTATGTTGAGGTTCCTATAACTCTTGAGGTGGAACCGACCTACTAGATGAACTCCCATTAACAACTCTTGTTGATGTAGCAGGCTCTTCAACAACTCTTGTTGAAGTTTTAGTAGATTCATTGGAAAGCTCATGCAACATGACTTTGCTTCGTGGACTGTGCTCCCTTATATGATCCTCCTCTAGGAAAGTAGCGTTTATTGAAACAAATACCCTATTTTCCGTTGGATCATAAGAATAACCCCCTCGTGTACCTTTGGGATAGCCTACAAAGAGGCATAACCTCAACTGTGGTTCCAAATTCTTGGGATTAACCTCAAGCACATGTGCAGGGCAACCCCAAATGCGAAAATGATGTAAACTAGCTTTACATCCGTTCCACAACTCTAGAGGTGTTCTTGTAACACTCTTGGAGGGAACACAGTTGAGTATGTTCACCATAGTCTCCACTACGAAACCCCAAAACGAGTTCGGTAAGGAAGCGTAACTCATCATCGAATGAACCATGTCTAACAAGGTTCTATTTCACCTCTCCGCTACACCATTCTGCTGAGGTGTACCGGGCACTGAGAGTTGGGAAACGATTCCATGTTCTATCAATTTGTCCTAGAATATAGAGTCCAAAAACTCTCCACCTCGATTTGATCAAAGTGTTTTAATTCGTCTATCTAATGCATTTTCAACTTCAGCATTGAACTCTTTGAACTTTTCAAATGATTCAGACTTTCGTTGCAAAAGATAAACATACCAGTACCTAGTGTAATCATCAGTAAAACTAATAAAATACTTATAACCACCTTGGGCTCGCACATTCATAGGACCATAAATGTCCGAATGTACTAACTCAAGAGGCTCCTTGGCTCTAGAACCTTTTCTAGTAAAAGGTCGTTTAGTCATCTTACCCTCAAGGCAAGATTCGCACACGGGTAAAGAATTTTTTTCTAACTCACTTGGAAGTCCGTTCTTCACCAATCTCTCAATCCTATTGAGATTTATGTGCCCTAAACGTAGATGCCAAAGTTGGACATTTTCTTTTGGAGAAATTCGTTGACATTTTGATTGAGTTAGGGCAGTTCTGAACATTTCAGTATTATGGAGGGAATTAATGGCTAATGGCCTTAGCACATATAAATTCGATTCCAAATTTGTTGTGAAAATAAAGACACCATCTTTATGAATAAACGCTTTACTCAAATTGAAAGAAATAGTGTATTTACATTGCAATAAACACTTTACAGAAAGAAGATTCCTTTTTAGTTCAGGAACAATATATACATCATTTGAAATTAGAAACCTATTCTGTAAAGTCAACTGGAGTCCTCCCACTGCCACAGCTGAGATGATGTGCCCGGTGCCTACTCGCATCGTCATCTCACTAGCCTCCAGTTGTCGCCAAGATCTAATCCTTTGAAAAGAAGAATAAACATAGTTAGTGGCACTTGAATGAATTATCCAAGTTGAATCATCATTCTCCACTAAAAAAGTTTCGAGCACAAGTAAATCACATTTACCTTTATCCATCCTGGCCTTAACCTTGGCTGCTTTCTTCTCCTTCAGATACCGAGGATAGTTCCTCTTTCAATGTCCATTTTGGTTGCAATGGAAACACTTTCCCTTAGCAACCGATGGATGCCTCCTCGGGGCGATAGGCAGTGGGTTAGCAGGTGCCTTCCCTTTTTCCTTACCACCCTTCTTCTTCTTCCCCTTTGCAGAGTTAGAAGTAGAAGGTGCAGACTTTGTTCTTGAGCTCAAAGTCCTTGAGAATGAAGCGACATTTGCCTCACCCTTCTGCCTCTTCTTACTTTTCAGTAAAGGTTAGTATGTCTGCAACTCGTTGAGGAGAGTTGTAAGGTTATATTTCATTTTTTTAAGAATCACATTGCTAACAAAGTGCAGGAAGCTCTCTAGCAAAGAATGCAGGATTATGCTAACCTGGCTGCCCTCATCAATGGTAGACCTATTCAACTCCGCCACATTGAAGTGGACCATCATGTTTAGCACATATTCACGAACAGAGGTGCCTTCTTGCATTTTGGAGTTGAATATGTATTTAAGAGCCTCATGCATAAGCTGTTCAGATGGTTGTCCAAACATCCCCCGCAGGGACTCCATGATCTCATTGGCTGAGACCATAGGCTCATGCTTCTTGGCCAAGACGTCATAAAGACTTGCCAAGATATAGGCTCCGGCCTTCTCATTTGCCCTCGTCCATCGGTCGTATGCCTTCCGAACATTTCGAGCGGCATTTGGAGCTGGAATAGGAGGATAAGCCTCCGTGAGAGCGAACATGAGATCCTCGATGATTAAGATCGTCATGATCATGTGTTTCCATGTTGAAAAATTGTCGCCAGTTAATTTTTTGGCACTTACAACGATAAGGTGGCTGTAGCCATTTGAAAAAATTGCTGAAAATACAAACAAATGTTTATTAGATTTTGCTAAACCACTTTTAAACCAATTTGTTTTGCAAAACAATTTCAAGTACCCTAAGCAATAAACTTCTATTTTGCAATGATGCCCCAGTGAGTCAGGACAAATGCCACCGGTGGCGTGATCAGTTGTCCCTTCACTGGGATGAGACATTCTCAACCATTAGGCAGAACCAACTCTTGGAACTGAACATAACAGCCACCATTTTTGGGTCCAGAATCGTTACCTTTAACTATTCCGTGTAAGTGTAACCCCTTGTTTTCGGTGTAGAGTCCCGCCCTAATGCGCTTACCGTAGGGAAAAGACAAATTAGGACAAGAGACTAAGTTACATTATCCTTTTATAGGAGATCAAATAAAGAAATGCGCAAAACTGCCATCCTTTAGGGGGACACTCCCAGGGTGCCTCGAGGCGATGTGCAGTAACTTTATTCAACCTAACGAGGGAGACCGAGGAATATGTTGTCACACTTCCCGCTCCCATTTACTATGAACATTCTCTCCATCCACCTTGATATTGACCTACCCAAACACCATCCGTTGGGGGGGACATGCCAAAGGTGTCGCGAGGCCGAGAGTAGATCTCACGGTGTGGACTTTAAGAGAAAAGTGAAAGGTTTAAGTGAAGCTTCTTATGCCCCAAGTACCTCCCACTGAATGTTCTACCTAGGGATTCATTAACCTAGACAATCCAGCTACTGGTTTTAGTCTAAGTGGTCTTTTAAAGCCTGCTCATAAAGAACGTTTGTTTATGAAATATAAACTAGTTCAAGTAGTCACATTTAAACACTTTAATGGACTGTCCTTAACTTGCATGCATGCATCAAATCTATCTAATTCACCTTTCTAGGTAAGTTCCCAGGTAAGGATGTTACGTTTCCATCAACTTAAATACCCTAGCCTAGAAAGAACTTGCCTTAGACAAAAGGTCCCGTATAGATAGATTTGCTGCACTTTAACCTTTTATTAGCCAATTTAATCCTTTAAACTGATTAAAAAATAAAGCCTTAGGGTTGCTAATCATATTAGAACCGTGATCTTAGGTTTATGTGATCTAAGTTTTAAACATTTTAAAACCATGAATTAAACCTAAGTGAGCATGCATGTCTTTCTTATTTCTTTTAGTTCTGATTTCTCTATAACTCTTAAAAAGAAACAACTAAAAAATATTGTGCATAACGAGGCATTTATAACATCTATAAAGTAACCTATGTGTCATGCTTCATGCTATGTCCGGTCATTACTATATATCTTTTATATTACGCGTAATAACCAAGCAAACATGCTATCATTCACCCTTATACTAACAATTATAATATAAAGATGATGCATGTCAATTTTTTTTATGCATGCATAAATATAACTCTTATATTATATGATGCATGAACATGCTCTTACATAATTAAAATCATGCTTCTCTAAATTATAACAATTACAATAAAGAGATGATGCATGATCAATACATAACCTAAGAGGGATTTACTATATGTGCATACCATATGACATAAAACATACATCGCATGTATTAAACAAATAGATTAATGGACCGAGATGAGCCTTTAAACCAAAAAACCAGAATGAAAAACCTTATCTATTACATTTTTCATCGAGCAAACCGGTTCACAGGCGAACCGGGTCTTGAACCGCCAAGAGGTTTTCATCGTGTAGCAAACTTCAGCAGGTAGACGATCATTCAGTGCACACTAGAGGATAGGAACAATAGCAAACGATCGCGTAGACAAAGATGAGGCTATGAAGCCTGATCGTCCATGCAATCATGTAGTGCGACGACAGGTAAACGATTCACCTTGAGTTACTAAGCGATCATTTAGTCAGTTACTAAGCGATGAAGCTTGTTGACCTAAACGATCATCTAGCACTCTTTAAATGATACACGAACGTCTGATCGTCTAACCGATGCGTGCAACTTGGTAAACGATTTACCTTGCGATGCTAAGCGATCGTTTAGTCAGTTACTAAGCGATGAAGCTTGCTGACCTAAACGATCATCTAGCTCGCACGCGCATTAAACGATTCTCAGTGATCGCGTGCCCGATCATCAACCCGATACGACCAACTCTTGATCGCATACCCCATCGTTCAACTGTGATCGCATAGTCCTTCATCTTCACGATACGATGGACAGTGATCACATAGAACCTCTTCTGCAAGATGCGATCAACCCTAGATCATCTCCTTCCTCGAATAGCCGCAACCTTTGCCCAGAACTTCGACGAACGACTCAAGACTTCAAACATTTTGAATATAGACTCGAGTATGATTATTTATGCCAAAAAACGCAGGGGCCTTTACAAACAACCGCAAATGTAAAAGGAATTAAACAAACCGAGGCAATTCATCCCGAAAACATTCATTAATCCGGCACATCCATAGTAGAATTAACATTTAAAATAGCATAGAAATGCACCCATATGAATGTAAATGTTATTTCGTTGCAATAGATGAAATTAGAGTATCAGAAACCTACTCTAATACCAATTGAAGGACCATACCGAGAGTTCCATGAGCGGGTTTAGATCACTCCGATTTCACAGTGACCGAAATACAAACGATATACATTCAACATATACAGTTATGCATATTAAACTCATTATCGACATGCTTAGAATACAATAAAACACAAGGAAAAAGGTTCATACTGATAACTTGTAGAAATACAAGTTATTTATGCTGCCTTATTTAGATATTGTGGCCAAAAAAGAGTAAATATGCGTCGATTGTATGAAAAATAACTAAGAAATACAATAATTATGAAAAGTAACTGAGTATTGATCGGAAGAAATTCAGGAAGAGAAGAGACAAGGTTTGAAGGGTCTTTTGGTAATAAGGTTTATAAGGTTGTTATGCATTGATGTGCTTTGTGCCAAAGACATCCGAGGCATGTGGACGCATAGGAAAATGGTTTGAAGGGTGACACCGCAAGGGCGCAAACATGGGATGGATGCATATGCCAATTGGTGGTGTCCGGACATAGGAATGTTGTGGCAATTAGATGAACGCATATGAAGGATGGACGCATTCAAGGTCGTCATCTAGACATGTGGCTTTTTGGGAAGGAATCTTAGGTCTTAAGAAAATGAGATGGATGCATAAGAAGACATGAAAACTTGAGGGCCATGCATTGGTGAAAGGAGAAGAAGACACCTCAGATTGCAGTAATATAAAGGTTGCGGTATTAGTGTGTCGGCCAAGCAGGAGGTGTCAGCCTTAGAGAAGTCTTGGACATCTATAAATAGGGCCAAGGACTTCAGATAAGAACTCAAAATCTCTTCAAAGGACATAAATAAGAGTGTTTGGGAGGAGACTATGCGTTGATAGTAAGACCATGCATTGGTCAAGAGGTTCCAAGAGAAGGAGATACTATCAGACAGGAAGGTCTGGAAGTAGCATCAACTTGGGACGAGGATTTCTCCCAAAATACTTGTTTGTTTGATGTGATTTCAAAGCCATATGAAAGATAAAAGAGTCTAGTTTTCAGGGTAGGGCTGCTGAAGAAGGAGCTCCAAGGAATCGGGCTGGAGAATGAGGAAGAGACAGAAGGGTCGAGCTGTCAGGAAAACTGGGCTAGTCTTGATGTTGTGAAGATTCCGGCCTAACCACAAGGGGTTATGGGCTAAGATTTCGAGGTAAACTTCTTGAGACATTTTAGAGAATATTTTTAGAAGGAAGTAACTCGAGATAAAACCTAGAACTTAGTCTGAGCTTTAAGTTGAATCTGGAATTTAGGGTTCAAAAGAGGAGCCCAGGAAGATCAAGGAACTTCTAGAGAGAAAGGTTCCTAAACGACCAAGGTGAGTGGTACTTTCCTTTAAGTCTTAAAGCTTATCTTTTAGAGTAAATTGTATATGCTTATGTTATGAATGAGTACCTAGCAAGGGAATGAAATTATGTGATTGGGATGGTCAGGGGGTCAATAGACCAAGTTCCTGAGCCCGAAAGAAAAACCTCACGGGATGGTCAGAGGATCGAGAGGTCTAGTTTTTGAGCCTGTGGGAGGATCCTCGTATGGGATGGTCAAAAGGCCGACGAGCCTAGCTTTTGAGCCCATGCGTGGGGAGCTATGTTTAGCAACAATTAACTATCTACCGTGTGTGTAGGTAGACAACATACTCATTCTAAGTAGTTATCAGTTTAGCTATCTACCGTGCATGTAGATAGAGTTGAGAACAAACTCATTCAAGGCTGAGGTTTGAACGTAACCTCGTATTTATGATATGCTTGCTATTTATGAGTTGAAATAGACTCTAGAAATTTCTTACCACTCACTGAGCTTTGTGAAGCTCATTCTGTTATTTCATGTTTTTCTTCCCAGGTAGCGAAAGGTGAGAAGTTCCAGGGTGCTGCTAAGGTCAAGGTCTGCCACAAGCCACAGTTACACTTCCGGAGGGTTTTATAGTTGTTGATGTAAACTTTGTAGTTAAGTCTTGGAGTTGTATAAACATTACATTGTTGTAACAAAATGGGCCTACTTAACCAGTTGTTGTTATCTCATTGACTTAAAGTTTATCGAGTGTAGTAGAGAGGTTCGGTTGGACAGTAGGTATCACAAAAGAGGGGTATCTGTGGTCCCTCATGCCTCTCCTCGACTTAGGAGTGTGGGCTCGGGGTGGGGTATGATATTGGTGCCACATCGTTCAAGCCCCGGAATCAGCCCTTAAGGGAGCCATCTATCTACTTACCCCTGCCTCAGGGAAGGAGTGAATTCCATCTTGTGTAGCTAAGTTCTCAGCTCCCGAATTAGACAAATCTCCAAAATGGTAGGTTTGAATCTGCGACTTGGCCACTCGCACCCATACAAATCAAAGGACCGCCCTCAATGGCAGGAGTTCCTAACTCACTCAGGATTGAGGTCAGGTTACCTATGGTCATCCTAGTGAAATGAGGTCTCTGTCATGAACGATGTTATATAACGAGACATTAACACTTCGTGGTCAGGTCTTATACAAACTCTTTGTATAGGATGCTCCCGCTTGCATGTCCTCAACAGGAATGATAAGGATCAGACCATCTGTGGCAAGTCACAACACTTGTGACCATTCCATAAAGCGGGCCGCATCCGTAGCATTACCAGGATAAGGTTTCCCTCCTATATCCATATACTATAGACCATTTTTGTTATCACTCAAGACATGATCCACTTGTATGTCACCACATACATGCTTGAGTCACATAAAGATAACTAGGGATTTTATGTTTATTGGTTTGTGGTAAAGCAAATAAAACAAAGAACCGAGCAAAACAACAAGATGTGAAGTAAATATCATATATTAACAATCATTGGTGGTCATATATACTGTTTACAAACTACAGGACATGAGATTTTAGGGCATCAACCCCAATATATCTGATGTCTTAGCCAAAATATATGAGAGCATGGTCACTGCACTTCAAATCATGCAATCGTTGCAATAATTTTTTGAGTGAGAGTTCTCACAATTCAAGCAGGATGGAGTTGATTTTGATGAAATCAGTAATGTTAGCTCCTTAAATGAACTCCAATCCATATTAAATGTCAAGGGACTAATAAGGGAGACAAATGTTGCCAACTCTAGTCAAGTTTATCATTGTGGTTCAACTTCTAAGATAAAACTTGGAGTTTATGGTAAGGGGTTTGAAGCTGATCTCACTATTCTCCATAAAAGGAAGAAATCCAATGGCAGTAAATCTGATTTGCTTGTCTTAGAAATTTGTTTAGTGGAGAATGATGATTCTGCCTAGATAATTGATTTAGAGGGCCACTAACCATGTCTGTTCTTCATCTTAAGGAATTTGTTCATGGAGACAATTGAAAGCTGAAGAGATGACTCTTTTAGTTGGTATTAGAGCGATCGTTTCAGCTGTTGCCCTAGGTAAACTCAAGTTTGTTGGGAATGTCCTAAAACTTGCAGTTCATAAACATTCTATTTATCAATAAAATATTATTGAGTATTTTATTCAATAAAATTATTGATATTGCATTCTATTATGAAAATTCAATAAACAAATCTATGGCTATAGTATGAATACTTTAACTTTATATGGTGACATAAATAGGATAAAGTTATAGTATATAGCCTAAATGGTCTATAAGTATATGGATGATATCTCATCCTGGTAACACTATTGGATACGGCTCATTTTGTATGCTGATACAAATGATGTGATCCATAGATCATTCATGTAGAGACATGTGAGTGGGGGCACTATGCAATAAGTTTGCATAAGACTGGACCTCGAAATAGTCATTTTTCCTTATAACGACCATTAACTATTAAAAATGACTATTTCAAACTAAAATAACCTAGGATAACTCGATCTTAATCCTGAGCTATGAACTTCTGTTTATTCGAGATTATCCTTTGATCTGCATAGGTGAGAGTAGTCCAACAACACTACTCAATAAGCCTTCTATTTTGAGGATAAGACCGGATAGATAGCTGAGGACATGGTCTTGCAAGATGGAATTCACTCCTACCCGTCTTAGGGTTAGTAGATAGGATGTTCCCTTAAGTGCTGATTTCTGGTTTTGAACAACGGGACTTCACCCTCTTTTGGTAGAGAGGGACATGATTCATAAGTGGAATTATGAATCAGTTGTTCAATAGATGGTCAGTGAGAGCTTAAGGAGCAAGATGTATTCATAGGGGTACAATGGTAATTTTGACCCTGCTGTAAATACGAACGACCTGTGAAGGATCGACTTATCGATTATGGTTAAAATGGACAGAAATACATCTACAATAAGAAGAGTGCAACTATCAAGCTAAAGTGGTATGTTTTCATAGTTAACTAATAGTAATTAATTTAGTTTAAAGAGTTTAACCAATTAATTACAAATCGTTGGAGCTCATAATCTATAGGTTCACTAGGTCCCTCTACTAGCTCGTAAATTGGATTAATAAATTGAGTATTATTGGATGAAATTTGAAATTAGGATTATGAGTTTGAAACGTTCAAATTCAATTTAGGGTTTCAATTAATTGTATACGATACAATTGAAACGTTTAATTTTATCGAAAAGTAAACGAAATTGGAGAATCAATCAATATTTAAATTATGATTTAAATGTTAATTACATGAAATTGAATTCATTATATTGGAATTGGTGTTTTACTAATTTAATATTAAGATATTAAATTAATAAATTAATTAAAGGTTTAATTAAAATTAAAATTAGATTTATTTAAAATTGATTAATAGAATTAATTTTGTAAAACTAATATTAAAATAGATTAGTTTATTTTAATATAAAATTATATTAATATTAAATCAATTTGATTGATTAAAATTAAAATAATGTTAAATTTGTTATAGTGATTAAGTAGTTTAATCAACCAATTTCACTACTGAATCCATTCAAACTTCAAAGCATGTGCTGGCTGCCATGCACCCCATCTCCTTGCATGAAAATAAGCTTATAAATTGAAGTTTAAGGTTGAGAAATAAGCTATGCATGCTGGTTTTTTGCACCAAAGTTCTGCTAAAGTGAAACCCTCTTCCCTCTTTCAAATTCATCCAAATATAGGTCAATTTGAATGTTTCTACCACACAATCCTTACTTGAGATTAGTAAAGAAGATCTTTGTTGTGGTCTATTTGAAGATTCAAGTTCAAATTTGTGGATATCTTGTTGAATTCGTGGGGGTTTCTTCAAAGGTAATATGAAACTCAAACTCTATTGTAAACTTGTTATGAGAAGCATGTTTAAACCTCAAATTAAGAGTAGTTAGAGTGCTTATTGATTCTGAATTCTTCCGTTGTATGTTATCTAATTCGTTCAGTTGATATCAGAGCATGATTTAAGCACTCAATTATCGTTAATTTGTGTGTGAGTGACTTTCTAAGCATGTTTGAGTTTGTGATGGATATGGTATAAATTCAACATTGGCATTAGATTTCTCTTTGATTCCTTTGTTAAAATTGTAATTGGCTTTTGATTGATGATTTTATATGTGTGCTCTAGAGTCTGTAATTTATTTGGAGTCATTAGAGTTGAAATTAGGCTGCAATTTGGAAATTGAAGCAAGCAAGGTCGAGCAGTAAAACGGAGCTGAGGTTTCTGTCCAGGCAGCATCGCGACGCTGTTTATTGAGTGTCGCAATGCCACGGGCTCACTGATGAACAGCGTTGCAATGCTAGGGTGTAGCATCATGAAGTTGTTCATCCTAGATCAGAATGGTCCGCGCACTGCTAGTCCGGTTCACGGGTTGAAGGGATCCGGTTCGACCAGTTCTTCCTCAAATCAGTCTGGTTCGACCCCTTAAGGAGTCTTGGTGGTTCTGTTCGGGTCGATTCAAGTGGTTCTTCCTCAAATTAAAGCTATTTTTATTCAATTTTTTAATAATTTAGTATTTTGTTTACTTAGAATGCCAAAGTTGAACCATATTAGTCTTATTTAATTATTTTATGCATGTGATGTGTATTATTTTTAAATTAAACATGTTTGTGCATATAGTATGTCATTTAGATTTAAAATCCCACCATAGGTAAACATGTTACATGCATTATTGTATTTATAATTAGTTATAATATATAGTATGCATGTTTTTGGGATTCATTCAAATTGATGTAAGTGTTATATTAATTTTGAGTGCCTTTGAAGCATGTTATGGTTTGTTAAAGCATTTTTTTATAAGTTTGTTATAAAATGAAATTAGACTTTAAAATCCATAACAAAGATAAACAACATGCTCACTTAGATTAACACTTAATGGTTAAAATAGATTGTTACCTTGTAAAATTTGGTTACAAACTCAAATCGGTTCATAAACCTATCTAAGGCTGGGGGTACTTAAGTTGACAGTTTACGTAACACCTCCTACCTGGAGATTATGACCGAAGTGTCGAGCATTATTAATTGATTTTATGAGCTTGCGTGAGCAGTGTGAGGTTTAAAACTAGTTTAAATGCCTAGACATCGTAGGTTAATATCTAAATATAAAAGTTATACTTGGATAAAAATAACATAGACTTAGGTTGTTTAAAATTAGCCGTATTAAACCTAAGTAAATGAATACCCAAACATTTAGAACAATTTAGTGGGAGATTAACAATATATTCGATATATGGTTATTAGCTCTCACGTCCTCAAGTGTTGACACCGTGAGATCCATGCTCGGCTTCGTGTCGCTTTTACCGTGACTACTCCATTCGGAAAGTGTTTGCATGGGTCAATAACAAGGTGAATGGGGGAAGTAGTTCATAGTAAGTGGGTGAAGGAAATGTGTCAATATTGTCCTATGGTTTCTTCCATTAGGTGGAACCGTGATATTCCTATGTTGCACCTGTTGTCATTTTTAGGCGGTACTAGCTAGTCGTTAACCACGACGATCCCTACGAAGGGTTGTAACATAGGATTTAGAACAACTTGAGCTTAAAAAATGAATAGGGTCTTATAGTTTCGTCTTGGATATCGTCTTCTAACTTGGGGGATTATTCATACTGTTCTATAAGATTTGTAAATGGTGGGTCACACTTACAAAAATTACTAATTGTTAGTAAAGATCTTGACCGAAAACGATAACCAAATTTAACTAACTTACAAGAATTACTAATTGTTATTCGATCATTCAACTGCTCGCTTCTAATAAGTTGAATGGAGAAGGATATTCCATCTGGAAATCGAACATAAATACAATATTAGTTGTGGATGATCTGAGGTTTTTGTTAACAGAGGAATGTCCTCCGATTCCCAGTTCAACAACAAACCGAAATATTCGGGACACCTATGATCGGTGGGTTAAGGCTAACGAAAAAGCCAGGGCTTATATCTTAGCAAGTATATCTGATGTACTTAATAAGAAACATAAAATGGCCACTGCCCGTGAGATTATGGTGTCGCTTCAGGAAATGATTAGGCAATCGTCATCTTCTGTTCGACACGAAGCCATTAAATATGTTTATATTACACACATGAAAGATGGTACCAATGTTAGAGAACATGTTCTCGACATTATGGTCCATTTCAATATTGTTGAAGCTCATGGGGCGACCATAGATGAAACCCAGTATGATAATAGAATCTCTTCCGAAGAGTTATCTAACTTTCCATACTAATATTATGATGAATAAGATTAATTAAAATTTGACAACATTGTTGAATGAGCTACAGACTTACTAGTCAATGATGAACTTAAAGAAAGTTAAGTAAATGTTATTTCACAAGCAAAAAAGTTTATCAAGGGTTCTTTTTCAGGAACAAAACCCGCTGACAAAAAGAAGTTATTTTTGTCATCTTTAAAAGACAAAAGTGTGCAAATGAAGAAGAAAGAAAAAGGGAATAAAAAACCCACTGCAAAGAAAAATAAAACTCCTAAAGGAAAATGTTTTCATTTCGGAGAGGATGGGCACTGGAAGCGTAACTGCCCAAAGTATTTAGCTGAAAAGAAAGCGAAAAAGACAAACCAAGGTAAATCAGATTTACTAGTAGTTGAAACATGTCTAGTGGAAAATTCTCACTTAAACTGGGTATTAGATTTGGGTGCTGCTAATCATGTTTGCACTTTTCTACAGAAAACTAGTTCTTGGAAATAACTTTCTGAATATGAAATGACTTTCAAGGTGAGAACATGAGAAGTCATTTTGGCTAAAGCAGTGGGAGATGTCAAGCTATTTTTTGGAGAATCTTTCATCTTACTAAAGAATGTATATTATGTACATAAGATGAAAAGAAACTTAATCTCCATTTTCCATCTGTTAGAAAATATGTACAAAATATCTTTTGAAATTAATGAAGTGTTTATTTTTTCAAGAGATGTTCATATTTGTTCTGCAAGACTAAAAAATAACTTGTATATATTAAAACCAACTAAAGCAAAATCCATTTTAAATATAGAGATGTTTAAAACGGCTAAGATTCAAAATAAAAGACGGAAAATTTCTCCTAACGCCTATCTTTGGCATCTCAAACTTGGTGACATTAGTCTCAACAGGATTAAGAGATTGGTAAAAAAATCGGTCATCTAAATTAGTTAGAATATCGTTCTTTACCTCCATGTGAGTCATGTCTTGAAGGAAAAATGACTAAAAGATCTTTTTCTGAAAAAGGTCTTCGTGCCAAAGAACCTCTTGAACTTATATATTCAGACCTTTGTAGTCCGATGAATGTAAAAGATCGAGGTGGATATCAGTTTTTTGTCAATTTTATTGATGACTATTCTAGATTTGGCTATATTTACTTAATAAGTCACAAGTCTGAAACTCTTGAAAAGTTCAAAGAATTTAAGACCGAAACAGAGAACTAGGTAAAAGAATTAAAACACTTTGATCCGATCGAGGTGGAAGGTATATGGATTTACAATTCCAAAACTATTTAGTAGATCATGGAATTCAATCCCAACGCATAGCACCTGGAACACCACAATAAAATGATATTGCTGAAAGGAGAAATCGAACCTTATTGAACATGGTTCGGTCAATGATGAGTTACGCTCAGTTACCTCAATCCTTTTGGGGGTATGTAGTACAGACTGCAATATATATTCTGAACATGGTTCCCTAAAAAAGACTTTTAGAAACACCACATGAGTTATGGAAAGATCGTAAAAGTAGTTTCGTCATTTCTAGATCTAGGGATTTCCAGCACACATGTTGGTACAAAATCCTAAGAAACTGAAAACACATTCGATATTATGCCTCTTTGTAGGACACCCTAAAAAAATAAAAAGGAGGATTGTTTTATGATCCCCAAGAAGATAAAGTATTTTGTCGGCAAACACTACTTTATTGGAAGAAGATCATATTAAAATCATCAGCCATGCAGTAAACTAATATTACAAGAAATGACCAAAGATACTACAGAAAAATCAACAAGAGTTGTTGATTAAGCTGGTCCATCAACAACTTTTGTTGTTCCGTCACGTCCTTCTCAAGAGTTGAGCATGCCTTGACGTAATGGGAGGGTTGTTCATCAACCTAAATGCTATATGGGTTTAACTAAAACTTAAAACATCATACATGGTGATGGTCTAGAGGATCCATTAACCTTTAAACAGAAAATGGAAGTGTTGATAGGGAACAATGGATAAAAGCCTTGGACGTAGTGGAGCCAATGTACTTCAACTATATCTGGGAACTTGTAGATCAACCACATCAGGTTAGGTTATAAATATAGTATGATAAGTTAGTTGTCATTTATAACTTATCATACTATATTTATAATAATATTAATTATTGGATAATTAAATCTTTTCTCTAATAACCAATCGAGTGGGAGGTTATTGGTGGTTCATGGTAACTATGAGATAAAAGAAATTTTATTTTCCTAATTTTAGTAAATTTTTGTGAAAATTATTTTTGAGATTTTCTCTCTCGGAAAAATATCTCATAGAAGTTGTCAAATAAATACGGATTTCTTAAGTGATAACTTGTTTTAGTAAACAATCGTGTAGTGTTTTGTAAGCGATAGACACGCTGCTAAACAATGAGCTAAACGATTGTTTAGCTTTTGCTAGACGATCGCTTAGCTTTTGCTAAATGCTTGGGCATAGACCTATACGATAGGTTTCAGCCATCTCCCACTTGCCCAATCGTGTACACATTGTTGTTTCCTCCATCGTCTGCCTCAATTCAAGTCCACACAGAGCCCATCCTCTAGATTCTCACACCGAGAATTATTGGGGTTGATGCCCTAAAATCTCGTGTTCTGTAGTTTGTAAACAGTATATACAAACACCAGTGATTGTTAATATATGATATTTACTTCACATCTTGTTGTTTTGCTCGGTTATTTGTTTTATTTGCTTTATCACAAACCAATAAACATAAAATCCCTGGTTATCTGTATGTGACTCAAGCATGTATATGGTGACATACAAGTGGATCATGTCTTGAGTGATAACCAAAATGGTCTGTAGTATATGGATATATGAGGGAAACCTTATCCTGGTAATGCTACGGACGCGGCCCGCTTTGTGGAATGGTCACAAGTGTTGTGACTTGCCACAAATGGTCTGATCTTGATCATTCGTGTTGGGGACATGTGAGCAGGGGTGTCCTATACAAAGAGTTTGTATAAGACCTGACCACGAAATGTTGATGTCTCATTATATAACACCGTTCATGACAGAGACTTCAGTTCACTAGGATGACCATAGGTAACATGACCTCAATCCTGAGTGAGTTGGGAACTCCTGCCATTGAGGGCGGTCCTTTGATTTGTATAGGTGTGAGTGGCCAAGTCGTTGATTCAAACCTACCATTTTGGGGATTCGTCTGATTTGGGAGCTGGGAACTTAGCTACACAAGATGGAATTCACTTCTTTCCCGAGGCAAGGGTAAGTAGATAGATGGCTCCCTTAAGGGCTGATTCCGAGGCTTGAACGATGTGGCGTCACACATCTTCTCTTGGCTCGAGAGGTGTTCACACGTAGTTGGGCTATGTTGTATTATTCATTAGAGGAATCAGTGGTACTTAAGGAGTGAGATGTAACTACAGGGGCAAAATGGTAAATTGACCTAGCTGTACTTACGAGCATCTGTGAAGGGTCATCGTACTCATGATTGGTTATATCCGATGGACACAGAAATATATCTGTGGTAAGAAGAGTTCAACTATTGGTCTTTAGTGGAATCACTGTAGTTAACGGATGGTGAATCTCGTGGCTAAAGAGTTTAGTCAGCTATTCATGTACCATTGGAGCTTCGAGCCACTGGTCCATTAGGTCACCTCGGTAGCTTGGATAAAGTCGAGAACCAGTGTTTGAGTTAATTTGAAACGTTCAAATTGACAAGAGGAAGTTCAATTATATATGATATAATTGGACTGGTTAATTATATATGATATAATTGGCTAAATGTATGAGATATATTATTTTGGAGAAAATTAGATATAAATATGATTTATATCAACTAGAGGAGAAAATACTATAGTAGATATATGATATCAAACTATAGGATATAAATATAATATGATTATATTTATTAATTAAATTAATTGATTAATTATTTGATAATTAACCGATTAATTCACGTTCGGACGTAGGAAGTGGGGCTTATGAAGATTATTGTAATCGATGGGTTAAAGCTATGAAAATCGTTTTTCATTTGATACTTCAATTGTGCATTCGTATCGCTCGTGCCTAAAAAGAATCCATGAAAGAGCGATCGCAAGAGCCTATACGATTGAAGCTCGTTCGTCTAAACGTCGTTTAGTTCATGCGTTTTCTAAACGATTGTATACATCTTTCCTAAACGATCGTTCAGTTTTTCCTAAACGATCGTGTAGCGCTACTATACGATAAGTATTTCCGCTATATGATAACAGAGTTCATCTCCCACTTGCTTATCGTTTACACGATGTCTTCTCCTCCGTCCTCTACCAAACTCACCAGAGCCCACTCTTTAGGTTTTTTACGCCGAGGATACCTGGGTTTCTCTTATGGTGGTGTCATCCCTACGGCATTGTTCGTGTACGTTCGGATTGTATTGTAGCAGTCGATAGACTCGTCGGGTGCTGGTAGATTGATAGGAGGTTTTCCGCTGCTTTGAGTTCAGTTGTTCAAAGAGTGTCTTCATCTGGTATGAACCCTTTCTTTGTGTTTTGTTTGTATTTTGAGCATGCTGATTATGAGTTTAATATGCATAACCGTTTGTATGGAATGTATATCGTTTATGTTTCGGTCACTGTGAAATCGGAGCGATCTAAGCCCACTCATGGAACTCTCGGTATGAGAGATTGGTGAAGAATGGACTTCTAAGTGCGTTAGAAGAAAATTCTTTACCTGTTTGCGAATCTTGCCTTGAGGGTAAGATGACTAAACAACCTTTTATTGGAAAAGGTTTTAGAGCCAATGAGCCTCTTGAGTTAGTTCATTCTGACCTTTGTGGTCTTATGAATGTGCGAGCCCGAGGTGGCTATGAGTATTTTATCAGTTTTACTAATGATTACTCCAGGTACGGGTATGTTTATCTTTTACTAATGATTACTCAAGTCTGAAGTTGAAAATGCATTGGATAGACGGATTAAAACACTTTGATCAGATCGAGGTGGAGAGTTTTTGGACTCTGCATTCCAGGACTATTTGATAAAACATGGAATCGTTTTCCAACTCTCAGCGCCGGGTACACCTAAGCAGAATGGTGTAGCGGAGAGGAGAAATAGAACCTTGTTAGACATGGTTCGTTCGATGATGAGTTACGCTTCCTTACCGGACTCATTTTGAGGTTTCACAGTGGAAGCTGCGGTGTACATACTCAACTGTGTTCCCTCCAAGAGTGTTGCAAGAACACCTCTAGAGCTATGGAACGGGCGTAAAGCTAGTTTACGTCATTTTTGCATTTGGGGTTGCCCTGCACATGTGCTTAAGGCTAATCCCAAAAAGTTGGAACCACAGTCGAGGTTATGCCTCTTTGTAGGCTACCCCAATGGTACACGAGGGGGTTATTTTTATAATCCAACAGAAAATAGAGTGTTTGTTTCAACAAACTCTACTTTCCTAGAAGAGGATCATATAAGGGAGCACAGTCTACGGAGCAAAGTCGTGTTGTGTGAGCTTTCCAATGAAACTACTGAAACTTTAACAAGAGTTGTTGAAGAGCCTACTACATCAACAAGAGTTGTTGATGGGAGTTCATCCAGTAGGTCCATTCCACCTTAAGAGTTTAGGGAACCTCGATGTAGTGGGAGGGTTGCGAACCCACCCATTCGCTATCTGAGTTTCACAGAAATTCTTGCTATGGTAGCAGATGGCGACGTTGAGGATCCGTTGTCTTATAAGAAGGCAATGGAGGATATTGACCGGGATGAATGGATCAAGGCCATGGATCTCGAGATGGAGTCGATGTACTTCAACTCAGTATGAGATCTTATAGATTAGCCTGATGGGGTTCACCCTATAGGTTGTAAATGGATCTACAAGTGCAAACGGGGTGCTAATGGGAAGGTACAGACCTTCAAAGCTCGACTTGTGGCAAAGGGTTATACCCAGGTAGAGGGAGTCTACTATAAGGAGACTTTCTCGCCTATTACCATGTTAAAGTCGATCCGCATCCTCCTGTCCATTGCAGCTTATTATAATTATGAGATCTGGCAAATGGATGTCAAGACGGCCTTTTTGAATGGCAATCTTGAAGAGACCATTTATATGGTGCAGCCCGAGGGATTCATAGCCCAAGGTCAAAAGCAAAAGGTTTTCAAACTAAATCGGTCCATTTATGGACTGAAACAGGCGTCTCGATCTTGGAACATACAATTTGATGCGGCGATCAAGTCATATGGCTTTGACCAAAACGTTAATGAACCTTGTGTCTACAAGAAGATCATCAACGCTTCAGTAGTCTTCTAAGTGTTGTATATAGACGATATCCTACTCATTGGGTACGATGTAGGTCTACTGACTGCAGTTAAGAACTGGCTAGCGATCTAATTCCAAATGAAAGATTTGGGAGAGGCTCAGTTTGTTCTAGGTATCCAGATCTTTCGCGATCGTAAGAACAAAGTGCTAGCACTGTCTCAGGCATCATACATTGACAAGATTTTGCTCATGTACTCGATGCAGGACTCCAAGAGGGGCCTACTGCCATTCAGACATGGAGTCACTTTGTCTAAGGAAATGTTCCTAAGACGCCTCAAGAGGTTGAGGAGATGAGACGGGTCTCATATGCATCTGTCATTTTAAGTTTGATGTACGCGATGCTCTGTACTCGTCCAGACATCTGCTACGCTATGGGCATAGCCAGTAGGTATTAGTCTAACCCAGGCCAGGGTCACTGGACCGTAGTAAAGAACATCCTCAAGTATCTTTGGAGAATGAGAGATTACATGCTCGTGTATGGTTCGAGGGATATGATCCTTATAGGATACACGGATTTTGACTTTCAGACTGATAAGAACTCTTGTAAGTCCACATCAGGGTCAGTCTTTACTCTTAACGGAGGAGCTGTAGTATGGCGAAGCACTAAGCAGGGGTGCATCGCCTACTCCACTATGGAGGCGGAGTACGTAGCGACTTGCGAAGCTGCTAAGGAGGTCGTCTGGCTCGGGAAGTTCTTGACAGACCTGGAAGTTGTTCCAGATATGTCTAGGCTCATTACCCTCTATTGTTATAATAGTGGGGCAGTGATGAACTCCAAGGAGCCTAGAACTCATCGGTGCGGTAAACACATAGAGCAAAAATATCATCTGATCTGCGAGATAGTGCATCGAGGGGACATAATCGTCACGCAGATCGCTTCGGAGCACAATGTTCCTGACCCGTTTATGAAGGCTCTCACGGCTATAGTGTTTGAGGGTCACCTATGGAGCATGGGTCTACAGGATCGCCCGCGGCTGAACTAGGGTAAGTGGGAGATTTTATTGTATTGGGCTTTTATGCCCTAATTTATTGTTTTGTACTAAGTTTTTTGTACACCCCACTTCGCTTTAGGACAAGTGGGAGATTGTTGGGGTTGATGCCCTAAAGTCTCGTATCCTGTAGTTTGTAAATAGTATATACGAGCACCAGTGATTGTTAATATATGATATTTACTTCACATCTTGTTGTTTTGCTCGGTTATTTGTTTTATTTACTTTACCACAAACCAATAAACATAAAATCTCTAGTGTGACTCAAGCATGTATGTGGTGACATACAAGTAGATTATGTCTTGAGTGATAACCAAAATTGTCTGTAGTATATGGATATAGGAGGGAAACTTTATCCTGCTTATGCTACGGACACGGCCCGCTTTGTGGAATGGTCACAAGAGTTGTGACTTGCCACAGATGGTCTGATCTTGATCATTCGTGTTGGGGACATGTGAGCAGGGGTGTCCTATACAAAGAGTTTGTATAAGACCTGACCACGAAGTGTTAATGTCTCGTTATATAACACCGTTCATGACAGAGACTTCACTTTACTAGGATGACCATAGGTAACATGACCTCAATCTTGAGTGAGTTGGGAACTCCTGCCATTGAGGGCGGTCCTTTGATTTGTATGGATGCAAGTGGCCAAGTCGCCAATTCAAACCTACCATTTTGGGGATTCATCTGATTTAGAAGCTGGGAACTCAGCTACACAAGATAGAATTCACTCCTTCCCCGAGGCAGGGGTAAGTAGATAGATGGCTCCCTTAAGGGCTGATTCCGGGACTTGAACGATGTGGTGCCACACACCTTCTCTTGGCTTGAGAGGTGTTCACACATAGTTGGACTATGTTGTATTTTTCATTAGAGGAATCAGTGGTACTTAAGGAGTGAGCTGTAACTATAGGGACAAAACGGTAAATTGGCCCAGCTGTACTTACGAGCATCTGTGAAGGGTCATCATACTCATGATTGGTTATATCCAATGGATACAGAAATATATCTATGGTAAGAAGAGTTCAGTTGTTGGTCTTTAGTGGAATCACTGACAGTTAACGGATGGTGTATCTCGTGGCTAAAGAGTTTAGTCAGCTATTCACGTACCGTTGGAGCTTCGAGTCACAAGTCCATTAGGTCACCTGGGTAGCTTGGATAAAGTTGAGAACCAGTATTTGGGTTAATTTGAAATGTTCAAATTGACAAGAGGAAGACCAATTATATATGATATAATTGGACTGGTTAATTATATATGATATATTTGGCTAAATGTATGAGATGCATTATTTTGGAGGAAATTAGATATAAATATGATTTATATCAAGTAGAGGAGAAAATACTATGGTAGATATATGATATCAAACTATAGGATATAAATATAATATGATTATATTTATTAATTAAATTAATTGATTAATTATTTGATAATTAACCGATTAATCCACGTTCGGACATGGGAAGTGGGGCTGCGAAGGTTATGGTAACCAATGGGTTAAAGCTATGAAAATCATTTTTCATTTGATAATTCAATCGTGCATTCGTATCGCCCGCACCTAAAAAGAATCCATGAAATAGCGATCGCGAGAGCCTATACGATAGAAGCTCGTTCGTCTAAATGATCATCTAGTTCACGCGTTCTCTAAACGATCGTATACATCTTTCCTAAATGATCGTTTAGTTTTTCTTAAACGATCATGTAGCGCTACTATACGATAAGTATTTCCGCTATAAGATAGCAGAGTTCATCTCCCACATGCTTATCGTCTACACGATGTCTTCTCCTCCGTCCTCTACCAAACTCACCAGAGCCCACTCTTTGGGTCTTTGACTCCGAGGATACCCGGGTTTCTCTTGTGGTGGTGTCGTCCCCACGGCATTGTTCGTGTACGTTTGGATCGTACTGTTGCAGTCAACAGACTCACTGGGTGCTGGTAGATTGGTAGGAGTTTTCCACTGCTTTGGGTTCAGTTGTTCGAAGAGTGTCTTCATCTCTTATGAACCCTTTCCTTATGTTTTGTTTGTATTCTGAGCATGTCGATTATGAGTTTAATATGCATAACTGTTTGTATGGAATGTATATCGTTTATGTTTCGACCACTGTGAAATCGGAGCGATCTAAGCCCGCTCATGGAACTCTCAGTATGAGATCCTTCATACCAAGGTAACCTTCTTGGTGGTTTCATAATTGTTTGTATGGTGTCAGCGCAAGGGAAAAATCCCAACATGATAAGAGTTAAGTCATGAAAGAAACCTGCTCGTAGTTGGATGTTCGCATGTCACCCATGGGAGCAAGTCAAAACGAAGGTAGGTTTCCAGGATCGACATAATATGAAAAGAAAAAAAAGAGAGAAAATAAGAATATAAGAGACAACTTCTCTGACCCGCAAAAGTAAAACTTGGCTGAGAATCAAGAGTTAAAGTTGAGATTGGTACACAATCAAAGTTGGATGCTCGCATGACACCCGTGGGAGCAAGCCAAAACGAAGGGTGTAACCATGATCAACAGTCTCTAATAAAATGACGCAAACCAGGCCACTACATAAAGACGCACCTAGTTGTTTTTGCAAGAAGAGGTAAACATTCTTCTCAAATCTAGAAGGGAATTTTTTGGGTAGAGGTTTGTTGTAGAAAAGAATAAAGTAGAGCATGCGATGAAATGTCAAAGGATAGAAGGAAGTTGCGTTGTCAAGTAATTTTGTAGAAGTGGAGCATTTGGAGTAGCCAATCGACGCAAAGTTAGGATAGGAATTGAGTGAAATTTCCTTAGTTGAAGATATGCTTGAGGACAAGCATATATCTAAATTTGAGGGTGTGATAACTTGTAGAAATATAAGTTATTTATGCTGTTTTATTTAGATATTGCGGCAAAAAGAGAGAAAAGTTGCGTCGATAGTATAAGAATTGGTTGAGAAATATCAAAATTATAAAATGTCGTAAACACATCCATTAACCCCATTACGATGGCGAAATAGAATGTTCCAGTCTCTATTTTGTAGGAAATAGGTCACCGCATGCGTTAATGGCTTGAGGAAAAAATGTACAACGCATCTACATCGCATGCGCCAATTGATCAAGAATGAAGAAATGATCAATGCAATGACGGCGCATGCAACGATCAATCATGGGTTATAGCGATCAATGCATTTCAACCGCATGCAGTAATCAAAACAAAAACACCGCATGTGACGATCGATCGAAGATGTGAAGAGCAACGCATTCGCGGACGATTCTGAAAAGTGTACAGCTTTATGTTGTACGATTCTAATAGATTAATCATGGAGCAGAGAGGAATTTCCCATTATGCCATGGCAGGAATTATCAGAATTATATAGTGGGACCACTAATTCAAAAAGCCAAGGTCTTGTCTATAAATAGCTTCCTTGAATTCATTGCAAAGGAGGCTGGTCTGAAGAGACTTTATAGAGAAAATCCGGGAGATCGACGAGACAAGGCTGAAAAGTGAGTCTTCGAGCAAGAAATTCTTCCGATTCCCGAAGCTGAAGCTTTGTGCAAAAAGGTCACTTCTACCGAGAAAGCAAGCCTGAGAGGGAAGCTTTCCTCTCCACTTCATCCATATACCGGCAAGCAAAAAGTCTCCGAACGGGATCTGTGTCAAGACGTTGACACGCTTTCCGTATTTGTTTCTATTTTTTCAATTCATCTTCTGTGTTCATCTTCTTTAATCTTTCATTCAAAAATCATGTATCAAACGCTTATCTTTAGATTTAAATGTGATTATCGTCATCATTATCATCTCTCTATTCCTTTCCATACATTTATCATCCATTTTCTCCATCATTTGTTCTTAATCCCCTGGGTAAAGAGAAAGAATTAAGCGAGTGAGTTAATCTTTGTTAAGGTAATCGGTTAAGTTTAGCTAAAGCATGCTCGACGGCATCTTCAGAGCAAAAGTGAAGATGTTATTCTGCCTATCAAGAGAAGGTTGGAAGAATGTGTTAACTAAAGCGAGAAGTATTTCTAGAGATGGAAACAACCTTGCGTTCATCACGTTCATCTCTGTTTCACCATAGACATATGGGAACGCGGCCGATCACTGAAAGGTGTAAGCCAAGGGAAAGCAGAACCTTAGTTGCGTCCTTAACGCGATTGACGAACTTGCGATGTTCTTTCCCTCTACTCATTCTCTTTCTGCCTCATTCACAAGACTTTCCATCGCATTCATTAGATTCTTTTATACAATTTCACAGCCAGTCCTCACCCTGTATCATAGTAGTTTAGACATTTATTTTATCAATGCATTTTATTTACAACGCATTTTACTTTCAACGCAATTTACATTTCTGTCAAAACCAAATTCTTTATTCTTTATTATAACCGATCGCATATACCACATTAGTATCACATATAAATGACAACAATCCCCATGTTCGACCTCGGATCATTCTGAGAAACTTGCGTTGGAATTATACTTGGTTTCAACGCAAGGAAACTTGTGACACGCACTACATCATCGCATACTACGAAACATATCACTACCAACGCATACACTTAGAACGTAATATCGCAATAGTATCTTTATCACAAAACACTTGAGCACATAGCACAGAGCATCATACTTTCATTCATAAGCCATGCGTTAGATTTAGATAAAGAACATTATAAATTTTAGTCATCAAGTTTATGGCGCTGTTGCTGAGGACATGAGCTTGTATCATTCATTCTTTCATCAGTAGTGTGCATAAGCGATACAATAACACAGCATCATAACATATCCATTTTTATATCCTCACAGGTCTTCAAAGAACCTTGACGGTATCGAATTGAGTATGACATCACCAAGAAGGTTACCTTGGTATTCTCGATGTGAGAATCCAGAGGGTGGGCTCTGTGTGGACTTGGAATGAGGCAAACGAAGGAGGATTCAACAATCGTGTACACGATTGGACAAATGGGAGAAGGTAGAAACCTATTGCATAGGTCGATGCCCAATCGTTTAGCTAAAGCTAAGCGATTGTCTTGCAAAAGCTAAGGATCGTTTAGTTCATCGCATAGCTCAGTGTTTGTTGCCTACAAACACTACACGATTGTTTACTTTGAGCAAGTTGTCGTTTAATAAATCTATATTTACTTGACAAGCTCCATGAGTTTTTTTTTTTTTTTGCCAAAACTTACTAAAATTAGGAAAACAATTTTTCTTTTAACTCACGGTTACCATGAATCACCAATAACCATCCACTCAATTGGTTATTAAAGGAAAAAAAATAATTATCCAATAATTAATATTATTATAAATATAAATGATAACCAACTTATCATACTATATTTATGACCTATAGTTTTAATATTTCATCTCATGAAACATATAAACCATAGTTTCTTTTCTATTCCATGGTACTTAATGTAAATCTCATTTACATCAATTCTCCACTAGATGTATCTCATACATCATACCGATTATATCATATATAATCAAAATACCTCTTGTCAATTTGAACATTTCAAATCAACACCAAAAACTGATCCTCAATTGTATCTATTGAGCTACTAAGGGAACTTTAATTGCCAGGCAAAGTTTTGTTTTTCTGAGATCTTTCATCTCAAATTCTTTCTTAAGATATTTCATTGCCTTTCTCTTCAGAAGTTCCAATTATATTCAAGTCATCAATATATACAATTATAAAAGCAATCCTGATTGTGATTTCTTTATAAAAATACACAGATATATTGGATTATTTTTATATTCTTCTTTAAATAAATATCCACTCAGACGATTATACCACATCCGTCCTGATTGTTTCAATCCATATAGTGATCTCTGTAACTTTATTGAATAAAATTCCTGGGAATTTAATGTATATGTTTCAGGTACCTTAAATCCTTATGGGATTCTCATAGAAATATCATTGTCAATAGATCCCTATAAATATGTTGTGACTACATCCATAAGATGCATATCCAGACTTTTATACATAGTCAAGCCAATTAAATATCTTAATGTAATTGCATCCACCACCGGAGAATACGTCTCCTCAAAATCAATACCAGGTCTTTGTGAAAAACCTTGTGCAACTAGTCTTTCTTTATATCTTGTGACCTCATTAATTTCATTTCTTTTCCTCATAAATACACATTTGTATCCCACAGATTTTACACCTTCTGGTGTTCAGACTACTGGTCCAAAAACTTGACGTTTTGAAAGTGAGTTTAATTCTGCCTCGATTGCTTATTTCTACTGAAGCCAATCTTTTCTATTTCGATATTCTTCAACAGATTTTAGTTTAGGATCCTCATTTTCAGATATAATATCAAGAGCAACATTATAAAAAAAAATATTGTCAATAATTACATTAGTTTGATTCCATCTTTTTCCTGTCATGATATAGTTTATTGAAATCTCATTATTATTTTTAGATATTTCTCCTTTCTCACTAGTCATATCGAGGATTTCTTCATGGATATTTACATCCTCAACCAAGTCTTTTTCACTATTAATTATTTTTCATTTTCGAGAATTTTTATCTTTGGAACCCATTGGTCTACTACGCTTCTGTCGTATTCTAGACTCATTCAACAACTAGTTGTGTCGGGATATCAATTTTTGATGCAACATTTGCAGCTGGTATATGTGACTTAGTTACTTTTTTTGTATCTATAAATGCATCTGATAATTGATTTGCTATATTTTGCAAATAAATTATTTTCTGAACTTCAAGTTCACATTAATCTGTACAGGGATCTAAATGAGACAATAACGATACATTCCATGTAATTTCTTTTTCCAACTTCTTAATTCCTCCCCCAAATGTTGGAAAATTTGTCTCATTAAAATGACAATCAGCAAATTGTGCAGTAGATACATCACCCGTCAAGGGTTCAAGATATTTAATAATTGATGGGGAATCATATCCAACATATATTCCCAACTTCCTTTGAGGACTCATCTTAGTGCGTTGTGGTGGAGCAATTGTCATATACTGCACATCAAAAAAATTTCAGATGGGAAATATTTGGATCATGACCATAAGATAATTGTAATGATGAGTACTTATGATAAGTTACTGGCCTAATGTGTACAAGTGACGATGCATGCAAAATAGCATGTCCCCATACAGATGAAGGAAGCTTAGCTCTCATGAGTAATGGTCTTGCAATTAATTGCAAACATTTTATAAATGATTTTGCTAAACCATTTTGTGTATGAACATGAGCTACAAGATGTTCAACACTTATCCCAATTGACATACAATAATTATTAATTATCAAAATCTTGGGATATAAATTCACTAACATTATCAAGACGAATGGTCTTAATTGTATAATCAGGAAATTGTGCTCTTAACTTAATTATTTAAGCAAGTAATCTTGCAAATGCAAGATTTTGACTTGATAATAAGTACATGTGTGGCCATCTACTGGATGCATCTATTAATACCATTGGTCCACTTGGTGGGTTAATAGGTCCACATATATCACCATGAATTCGTCCTAAAAATGCAGGTGATTTATTCTCTACTTTAGTTGGTGATGGTCTAATTATCAATTTTCCTTGCGATTAATTATATTATTCTCATATACGAATAATTTTCCTTGAGATTATTGAGATATATGAATTGTATATTAATGCATTATTAATTGTAAATTTTTTTTCCCTTTCGGATAAATAATATTTGTTTTTCCAAAACCTTCCATCAAGTTTGCAAAACCTAATATCGTATTGACTTTTGTTTTCAGCATTGTCCGTTTGGAAAAATATTTTTTACTTGTAAGTATTGTATGTGTAGTTGCACTGTCTGCCAAACATAGATCTTATTTTCTCATTTTTTAAACATCCAACATATGAAAATAATTCATATTTTTTCATTAAAAGAAAATAATTACAATAAGAAAAACAACACTTAAAATATACAAAAGTTACTAAAAAATCATGAAGATAGATAAAATAAAACAATAAAATTAAGTCTAGATATTCTCAAAATCAAAAGAAACACTTGGTGTTCCATCAACTGCACCAATCTTCTCTTCAAGAGATTCAAAGAAGTCCGAGACATCCAAATTTGTCATATAGGATGGGTCAAATATATCATTACCTTGGTATGCAAAATTTGCTTCCACATTTTTCTCTTTTTCCTTCAGGGAGGCTTGATAAAGGTCAACTAAGTATTTTGACGTATGACAGATATGTGACCAATGCCCAGTCATTCCGCATCAGAAGCATTTATTTTCAACATTTTTTTAACTCTTATCTTGTGGAGTTTTTCCTTTGTGATCATCCTTTTGTGTGGTTCTTTTGAAATTTGAATGATTAAAACGATCACCACGAAAATAATAATTATTTCTTCATCTACCACGGTCACGACCTTGACCTCGACCATGATTATTATTAAAATTCACAACATTCACTTCAAGGAATGGTGTCGTTCTGATTGGTTGAGATTCATGATTTTTCATCAATAACTCGTTATTTTGTTCGACCAAGAGAAGACATGAAATTAATTCAATTTACTGTTTAAAATCTTTCTTTCGATATTGCTGCTGCAGGAGTATATTCGAGACATGAAATGTAGAAAATGTCTTATCTAACATATCAGAATCAATAATTTTCTTTTCGCATAATAACAATTTTTTTAACTAGTTTTAAATAATGTAGAGTTGTAATTACTTACTGATTTGAAATCTTGTAGCCTTAAATGCATCCACTCATAACGAGCTTTAGGAAGAATAACAGTTTTTTTTATGATCATACCTCTTTTTCAAATTTTTTTCACAAGATACGGGGATTTTTTATTGTAAGATACTTCATTTTCAATTTCTCATGGATATGATGATGAAGGAAAATCATAGTTTTTGCTTTGTTCTGACTAGATGTCGTATTTTCTTCTTTAATAGTCTTCCCAAGATTTATAGCATCCAGGTGGATTTCGGCATCAAGTACCTATGATAAATTAATTATTGTCGTTAATATCAAGGGTAGCAAATTCTAATTTTGTGAGATTTGTCATGGTAGCACTATCATAAATATTATACTTATGTTAGAAATTTAATAAATATTGAATATGCAAAATAACATTAAATTTATTAATTATAACGAGAAAAGAAAAACCGTCATACCTTTAGGACCTACCTTTAGCGGGAAAAACGACAGAAGCTCGTGTTGATAACATGTTCTGAATTTGAGGAGCACAACGGGAACACGAATGGTAATAAAATAAAATAAAACAAAGTAATGAGAAAATTCTCGAAATTCTCAACTTTCTCCAATTTGTAGGGAATTTGTTCACATGTGATTTTAAGATCCACCAAATGTCACTATTTATAGGAAGATGTGAATTTAATTGGATACCAAATAGCATGACTTTAGGACACAAAGCAATGGACTTATAAAAGACAAAATATAATGTGGACGACGAGAGAGAGGCAATTGGCGGGAAAGCGCAACCGTCCGAAAGTAGCGTGAAGGAGAAGCTTCTGGTCTCTTCCTAATGCAAAAAAAACCTAACCAAGAAAACCACTTCTCCGTCGCTCTGATTTTCTCCGGCGCCGCTGCCTCCAGTCTTCCGACCACATTCCTTCCTCCTCCGCCACACGATTCTTCTTTATGACGGTTCTTCGGTCTCGTGAAGTTATCCCTCCGCCACCCACTCCCAAATCCCTAAAATCCCCTTCCAAAACTCTCCGTCATCCTTCTACGCCCTCTCAACATCATGAAATCCAACCCCCTCACTCTCCTCCCCATCCTTCCCCTCCTTCATGGACCGCTTCTGTCGCTGATTCCACTGCCTTGCCCTCCGATGGCGTCTCCAGTCCCGGAGTTTCTCGGAGGCGGAGTTCCCGACTTGCTGCGAAAGGGCTTGGCGCTGAGCATTCTGATGTTGATCACGTTTGTGATAACTCCCCCGGAAAGAAGATGAAAGCGGACACGATTGAAAATCGAGATTTGAACCTGGCCTCTGATGGGAAGTTGGAGGTTCGTTCAATTTGTACTGAATTTGAGGGTTTAGGGGTTAATGAAGGGGCCGAGAGCTTGAATGAACCTAGGCGGAGAATCGATTTTGAATTTACAGGGTCGAAGAGGGACGAGGTTGATGTAAACGGGAAGAGAAAATTGAACCCCAGTATGGATTCGCCTGCTGGGGAATTGGTCGATGAAAGTCCTGAGAGTAAAGAGTGTGTCAGTTTACGTTCGGGGAAGAGAATTTTGAAGACGATGAAACAAGCAATTGGTTTGGACATTGGTACACCCCAAGGTAATGTTGATGGGTTAGTAGAAAAGTGGAGGGGTTTAAAGGATAGTGACAATGTTTCAATTGATCTGAATCGAAATGGAGGAGTTGTGATGAAAAAGCTAAAGGAGGAGTGCTCAAGAATTGAAGAGAATGGTTGTACCAATAGTAGGAATAGGTTCAGCCGAAGAGAAAAGGGTAAATGGATTGTTGATGACCAAAGTTCAAATAGAAATGATACGGTTGTATTACATTCTGAGCGAAACAATGAGGTGTTAAGTGATAGTCTAGTTGAGCATCAAAATTATCGGTTGGTTCGTGAAAGACCGAAGGGAATAGTAATTGAAGAAGGTACAACAAAGTTGTCTGGTGCAAGTTACAATGATGGAGGGGATATGGATGCTAACGGCTATACTGCCATTGAAGGAGATGCTTCAGAACATAATAGTGAAGGGAAATTGATTGCAGAAGCTCTGTTGTCTCTATCTGAAGAATTTATAATGGATTCAGAATCGAGATATAAATATAGTTCCATAGAAGGTGAGGCTTCAGGCACTGCACATCTGGCAGATGATGGCCCTCAGAGCAATGACAGTCAAGAGATGGAGTCTAGTTCGGAAGAGGAAGGTCATTTGCATTTTGCTGCCCCACAGAGACAGTGGATGGCTTTATCAGGTGACTCGTACATAAGAAGAACAGCTATTGAGTTTGCTCGTTATAATGAGGACAATGATAGTTTGCAGAATGTTGAGGCTGAAGGTGAAGATGATATGAAAGATTGGCCTGGCCCCTTCTCTACTGCAATGAAGATTGCTAGTGACCGAGCGAACGGTGTACGAGTACGAGTTACAAAATCTTCAGAGGAGGAGAATGACCCTGCACCAGTTGAATGGATCCCTAAAAAGAAAATGTGTCGTAGCCGGTTCCAGTCTTTGCCTCCCTCATTGGGAGATTTGTGCTTAAGGGTTCTTGCTGAAAATGCCGATTCAATTTCTTCACTGGATTTTGTCCCAGATACTTTCAGGCATAAGCTTAGTTGGCTACTTTGTGATTCTCGAAAAATGAACAGTTGTTTTTTGAATCTTCTTCTCTGTGGTTCCCCAACTGAAGTCTGTATAAGGGACTGCTCTTGGCTGAGTGAAGAGGAGTTTGTGAAATCTTTTCAAGGGTGTGACACTAGCAAATTAATGGTACATATAGTTTCCAGCATTAAATTAATTAATTACCGCAATGTTAAAAATTCTAATAGGACTATGAATTTTGATGCGTTTTTTTCATTATTCTTCATGTGGGGGATTAATCATGAGACATCGAAAACTTGATGTAGATATTGCTGCATTGGGCAAAATCCTGCTTCTTAGTATCTTAAATCTTGGAAGAGAACCTCTCTTCACCACTCTTTAAATTTTTCAAAAAATAAACTTCAATATTTCTAATGTATGGTGTTCTTCTTCCTGCCGTTCCTTTTGACTTGGAAACTTGTGTTATGAAGGAATGGAATATGTTTCTTAATAGTATCATCTTTCTTTTGGCTGAATTATGCACAGATTAGGCTTACAGCTTGTTGTGTAGTTCATGCTCTGAATTATGTAAATTCCATTTTCTGTTTCTTTGGACCAGATACTCCAGCTTGACCAATGTGGACGTAGTATCTTAGATTTTGTTGTATTATCTACATTGGCTCGGTCATCAAATAGCTTACCTGCCCTGAGGTCGTTATCCCTAACTGGTGCATGTCGTCTTTCTGACGTTGGTATCGCTGCACTTGTATGTTCTGCTCCTGCATTGCAATCTTTAAATCTGAGCCAGTGCTCCTTTCTCACCTTCTCAAGTATAGACTCTATAGCCAATTCTCTAGGATCAACTCTGAGGGAATTGTATCTGGATGATTGCCTAAAAATCGATCCAGTGCAGATGGTTCCTGCAATGAAGAAGCTTCAACATTTGGAAGTGCTGTCATTAGCTGGGATCGGAGATATTTGTGACAAGTTCATCCAAGAATTCCTGACAGCTGGGGGCCATAATCTGAAGGAACTCATTTTAACCAATTGTGTGTATGTTTCTTGAACATATCTCTATGGATTACTGTTATCAAAACCATTACTTTACATCATTTTGTTTTTGTCTTTGAACTCTGCTTTCTTTCTTGGGTGCAGGAAATTGACCAATAAATCCATAAAAGCCATCTCAGAAACTTGCTCTTCTCTGCGTGCTATAGACCTTGTGAATCTGTCAAAGCTAACGGATTATGCTTTATGCTGTCTTTCAAGTGGTTGCCAGGCTCTTCAAAAGTTAAAGCTTTCCCGAAATCTTTTCAGGTTCTAACCAGAGTTCTCTTATTTAGTTCTTCAATGCTTACTTTCATTTGTTATAAGTTCAAAAGACGTCAACCTCACCATATTTCTATATAGTATTTTGCTGCTACAATAATTGGTTAGATTGAAACAATCCTAACACTGTTGCCCTTCTAGCAATTTGTTATAGTTGTCAAGCCATATTTATCTTTGTTGTGACACTTTTTATTTCTCATGAGGCTCATTAATAATTGTCGAGCCATATTATCTTTTATTGCGACACTTTTTATTTCTCATGAGACTCATTTAGAATTGAAACTCTGTAACTAAATATAACCTTTAATATTCTTAATGATCGTTATTCTGGATGGTTATTCACGCCTGATGGATTGTATTGTATATTTAAAAGGTTTTTTCACTGTCGTGTTTTCGAAGTGTTATAGAAAAGATTACAAATAAATTACTTATGTTATTTCCAATTGGTAAGTGATTATTTACCCAGTAACTTTCTAATGTTTGTTTCAGTTTGAGTTTATATGTATATAGGAAACAATTTGTTTCAGTTTGAGTTTATTTAGGATAAGTATCAGAAAGCAAACAGTATCAAGAACAATCCTGTTCAAAAGTATTACACTTTGCATGAGATGTTGGTACTTAATATCTGCAGTATTTGGCTGATCAATTCAATATCATTTATTCTTGTCAGTGATGAGGCTGTTGCTGCATTTGTGGAGATGTCAAGAGAGAATTTAAAAGAACTTTCACTGAACAATGTCAGGAAGGTGCGTATTTACATCTTTTTCCCTAATATGCATCTTTCTTTTTCCTGGAACAAATAAATGTAGACGTACAACTCGAGCCTAGAAAGCTTCACAGATTAAAGCAATGAAGTTGATATCGATATCAAAATTTCAATTTTACATATATATCAACTAAATATCAATATTGACGAATATTTCTGTAAGTTACAAAATTTATAAAATTTGTTTAGATTAATAATTAAATTGTTTATACCCTGAACTAAATTATGGATACTGCTATTAGTGTTCCTATTCATATTAGGCTAAGTAGATAAATATTTTTTATGTTTTATAAGTATTTATAAAAGATGTTAGAGATCTTCATGGATATTTAATATCGATGTCGGACCTTTTGATTTATGGATGTATTGACATATCAACGAATATTTTCATCTTTGGAAAGCTTATGGGATGGGACATATATATTTCCTGCTATGCGCTTCATAAATGTATTTGCCACATATCATGATGCCCCTCGCTTTGCTAGGCCATTCTTGATTAATTGAGGCTAGTGACTAATGATTTCAAGTAAAGTTCATCGAAGATGTTGGTTTTCCTTGTTGGTTACTGCAGGTTAGCCGCTGCACAGCAATTTCGCTCGCCTGTTTTTCTAGGAATTTGGTTAGTCTCGACCTATCCTGGTGTCGAAAACTGACCAACGAAGCACTAGGCTTGATTGTTGATAATTGCCCATCTTTAAGAGTGCTCAAACTCTTTGGATGTTCTCAGGTGTGTTTCTCAGTCTGAACCCTCCACGTGTGCTATGTTTTACAACATTAAGAAGAAATTTACTTGTTTTGTCTCTTTTTGTTTTTTTTTTCACTGGAAACTGTCAAAAGCTGCTGTATAACATTTAAGACATGACTTGGTTTTAATAGGTAACAGATGTATTTCTCGACGGACACTCGAATCCAAATGTAGAGATTATTGGACTGAAGCTGTCTCCAGTTTGGCATGTCAAGCATCACAACCGTTACGAAGGTCCAAGTTATTATTCCTCTGTGCCATCCTCATGTTAATTTTGAGGGATTGGTTTTAGCTAGAATCATTTTGCTGCCCTTCATATTAAAATACAAGAGTGATCTGTGCAAGCGCCCTTTTTTTTTTTTTTTTTTTTTTTTTTTTTTTTGGTTCAAGACCTCAATTAGCTTCCTACAAAACACTTGTGTATGAACTGTAAATGCTAGTCATCTTTTTTGTAGAAACATTGTATATAGGCATTACACAAGAATGGAAGAATTGACTTTTACTTTTACACATCAAATTTCATTGTGCTCATACTTTTTGTGAGTTTCCAAATTTCAATTGTCAGTACAAGGATAAGTGAATATCGACATCAATGTACATTGTTAAGCTTCCCTGTGTTAATACATAGTAGGTAAGTTTGTTCCTCCACCAACTGTGAACTTGCTATTTCGACCACCTGGAAATTGTAACATATGTGTGAGCTTCACGAAGTGAAACCGTATGCAACAAAGATGAGGGAGCTTTAAATGCAAAGGTAGACGTTACCTCAAAGCCTATCTTTTGGTACAACACTTGGGCGGGTGTGTTGTTTCTATGTACATGCACGTATACCTGTTCAATACCTGCAACAGAAATCTTATTAGAAACCATATTTGCAAGCATTGCATTTTGATATAGTTTTAGTACACCAAGGGAGGGTGGAAAGTTTCATCTTTCTTCAAATTATACCACCGGATCTCGCTGTTACAACTGCAAACTTCAACATATTGCTAGCAATACCCTGACGACGTGCTGCTTTCGCTACGCATAGGTTTGAAATATATGCATATTTATTCGGTATCTCTTTGTTGATGCTGCATACATGACTCTTCTCTCTTTCCTGCATATAAAAATGGTTTCTTCACATAGTTAGCCGAAGGGAAGAAGGGGAGATGAGGAAGAAGTAGATAGTAAACATAAATTTGGTTTTGACCCCTGGGAAAGTCTCGCCATGCATCAAATGCCTCGAGCTCATATCAAGAGTTGCTACTACACTTTTAATCACTGTATGTTTAATATGCTTCTGCTCCTTCCTTACCTGAGAAAGTTCAGAACATGACTTCAGAGCCAATTCCCCAAGCATAATAGTATAAGTTCACGGTTTACAACTTTAGAGACAAAATTTCACACCGTAACAACGCATGTACATGTCTGTCCATGTTGCCCACTGCCTCTTTTTTTTATGGCATTGAACTCCTGCAACATACAGGGGATACATATAGAAAGTAAGGGTAACGAGTCAATTTATCTCAACCCCACTCTAGCAGCAGATTAAATAAATCTAGCCATTCCTACCTGTTCTGCAAATTTCCTTTTGAAGCTATCAACATATCTGTGTTAAAGCAGAGCTACAATCAGTTGTGTTCCTAGAATTCCCATTATTCTATTCTATTGACAACTTATGAGCTTTGAAATTTCAAAATATTTGTTATCATCAACAGCTTCTTGGTTTTCTACTCTCAAACCCATTTTATATCAGGCCACTCTCTATATAAATTCCCAGAAACCTAAAAGCTCTGTCCTAATGTTCTAAAGTCAAGTTTATGGAATATGAGTTTTTTGTATGAATCTCTTCACAGGGGTTAATGACCCGCCTCTACAAATATATGAAATCTAACCTTCTATTTACGTCAGAGAACACAACGACCCATGTCTACGTAGTTTTAAAGTGATAGTCATTCTCCATCGCGATCTTCATTTATGCTCTCACATAAGTAGAAGTTAGTGGAGGTAGGTCATTAATCATAAATACCCCTATGGAAGGGTCATGAGTACAAAAATCTCATGGAATATTGAGTATTAAAAACCCTATCCTTTTAAGCTTTTAGCTTCTTCTACAAACAAAAAAAGGAGTGGCTATGTTTTTGAGAAGATAAGCTATGTGCAAGAGACAAGAAGTTTCTTTACCGTTCATTTGATCGATTCTCCCAATGACTTTCAGCCCGAAGCCATGCCGCTGTCTACCACAAACACCACCACTCATACTTAAGATCCAAAGACAATGATTTTGAGGTACTGAGGTTTTGAAGATTTCTTCCAATGTACAAAGATCAAATCACTTACCCACAATTCCTCATCAAGCACAGCCTCCCTCGCTACGAATTGACCGAACTCTAATCTTCTTTTGTGAACTAAATCCTGCTCGGCCGGCGGCGGCCGGTTGAACTGTAACTCGTTTGCGGCCAATGGTTTTGACTGCGGCAGCAACAGTGGCGTTGAAATCTGAATAGAAACTTCTTCCTTCCTCATCGTTTGATGCGATTTAGAATCCATTGTCCTATTTCAAATTCAACAAATTAAATCCTCCGTATCGTCCGCTCCATTCCCGCCGGAAATCAAATTATAGAGAATTTCGTAACAAATGTTCAAGCAGAGCGGATAAATAGGAACCTTATCCAATCAAATCAACGACTATAAAAGATGAACAAGAAATCGGTGCCAGAATCGAACCGAAGGAAGAGAAAAAGAACAGAGTCAAAGTTTAAACTTACATAGTCCACGGGGCAAAGGCGAAGGTTCTATGAAATTTGAGATGATTTCGGTATCCACCTTGGACTGATCCCAAAAATTCCGGCCGGTAAATTGATATTGCCGCCGACATAGAAACCGTAGGTTCGTTGGTAAGAACAAATTCTTCACCCTCCGAACAGAACAAAAGAAGGAGCCGGATAGGGCAATAATAATCCCCCTTGTTCTTGAGCAAAGAAAATCGTCAGAAAAACAAATTGAAGGTAAAGAGAAGCAAAACACATCGAAATTTCTTCAGAATAGAAATCAAGGAAGAAGACAATCGGGGATTCCCAATCCGCCCTAACGCCGGCACTGGGCGGCGCTTGCGGCAGAAGAAGAACGACGACCACAATCGGCTTCTTCCCTTAATTTTCTCTTTTTTTAATTTTGCGGATTTTCCTTTTCCGAAAGTTATTTATAAGGTAAAGCGATCCTTTCAGATTCCGCCACGTTTCATAAATCTTACTCCAAATAGATGATATTTATGAGGTCAATTTTAGTCTACAAATTCTCTCTATTTAAATTTTAAATTGTTTTTAACTTATTGTTTTCCAATTTTGGATTTTTGTTCAACCAACAAATTTAAGACACTTACCGAAAGTTAAGAGTTTTGCATCCTTAAATTATGGTAATTGTTAGGTTTTTTTCACTCTCGCTCTATGGTTTTTCTACTATTCGGTCTTGCTCTCGCTCTTTGCTCTTTAGCCTTGCACTTGACTTTTAGCTCATGTTCTTTTTATTATAAGAAAAAAGAACAAGAGTTACAAGATTGAAAGCAAGAGAGCAATGGACGAGAATAATGAGTTTCAAGAGTTAAGAGTCCAATATGCGTGAACAATAAGATGATTTTTATAATTTTCATCAATGATAGAAGCAATTTTTTTATAAAAAAAAAAAATTAATTTTAAAAAGTGAGACTAATTTCATTTTAAGCCTAAATTCTAAGTAAACAATATAGTTATCTCATCTTTACTCATCTTTATTAATAACTTTAAGTTAAGTGATGATGTAGAATATTCATTAAATAAATGTAGATCAATTTGGCATGGTGTTTGCAGATATGTCTAAACAAAAGTTGGTTGATTTATCATTGAGAAAACTATTAGTAATGGCATAGATATTTGAAAGATATGACCAAATTATAGAGACTAGATTAAAACCGAACATGAATTGTAGTAATGAAATTGACCCTCATATTTACGCTTTAACATAAAATAATGCTTAGGTCTTTTAAGTTCAAGTGACCAAAAGACTGATTTGTTAAAAGCATCTATGAAGTGAAGAGTAAACTATCAATTTCTACTTTTGATCTTCCATAGAATAATTAAGATTAAAAAGAAAAAAGAAAGAAAGAACGAACTTTCAGCTTCTACTTTTAATATTCATTTATGGAATAATTAAGATTGAAATAAAAACAAGAAGAATAAAGGAAGAAAAATTGATAGTACAAAACTCCATTATTGTAAGATCGAATATAGATAAGTACAATAAATCCATTAATTTGCTTTGTGGATAAAAACCAGCAGCGATTAGAGCTGTTTTTAGGTAGCAGCCACGTGGGTGAAGTGGAGGGGATCCACAAAGAAATATAATAATAATAAGTTCGAAAAATATCAATTTAGGGTTGTATTAATTTAAATTATAAACTAATAATTGTGTCAATTTAGAAAATCGTTCGTCCATTTACTATAATTATCATTTTCTAAAATCGACGTTTAGAAAAGTCCACGATGTTTGAGAATCAGTGCAGGAATGATTTTCAAACATAATTGTAATGAAATATCAAAATTGATTGGCTTATGAAAATTTAAAAAATTGACTCAAATCATAAATTTTCCATGATATTAGTCAAACGAAATCTAAATGAGGGTGTAAATTGATACAAATACAAAAGTTCAAGATTTTAATTAATACAATCCCAAAATTTAAGAGTAAGATTCATATTTGACCTAAGTTGATTACAAATTTAGTTCTACATTTTTTAGCTTATGTTTATCTGATACCTAAACTTTCAAATGTGTGATTAATACGTTCTTAAACATTTAAAATATCTATTTTTTTTTTTTCAAATAGATCTCTGGCATATATATAAATTATGTATAATTCTTGATTCATTTACTTTGGAACAAACGAGTAATAGAAATATCCATGTTCCTCAAGATTCCTAACCTTGATTGATTCATCAAATGTACAAAAAAGATTGAATAAAAAAACATGAGTAATGAAAGAGAGAGAGAGAGCTCCAAAATCTAAAGCAACTTGTAAATTTTGTCATCCTGAGAAAATAGACCAACAAATTTTCATCTTTTAGAAGCTTTGAATTATACACTGCTGCTATACTTTTCACCTTCTCAAGTTCACAATGGGTGATGTTAAAGCTGACAAGATTCTGGATTGTATTATTCATCAAGATTCATCACTGTGAGTGACAATGGCTTCAATTCTATCAAGTGAGGCTTCCAATCTTCCTGAATTCATGTTAAACAATGGTTCACCGGTTCCTAGAGCCCTGTCGAAAACAAGGCCAATATTACGGAAATCAGCTGAGAATTTCTATAACAATTTAAGCTCTAGTTAATGATGATTTATAGAGATCTTTGGAACAGAGATTATATTGAGGATGAATATTTCCACACCCTGTAATTTCAGGAAGAACATAATCTGCCCTCCATCCGAAGCGGAAATCCAATCCTGGAAACGGGCTAATTGATGACTTGTTCCGTATGCGAGATACACCATCTCCACCTAAACATGTGGTTAGCTTCCATTTCCAACCAGTGGCATGCATCTGAAAATTATGTCCGATACCGACCTATGGTTGTATTTCGAGAAACAGAAAACAGAATTGAATGTCATCTACAGTACAGATTGAAAACCACACACTTTCTTCTTTTTGGGTAAGACAGTATAGTGTAGGTGATCATATATAATCTCCTTTTAGCTATGATATACGAAGGGCTCTGGCTCTGTTTCCTTACAACAAGTGGGTTAGAATTTTTGTACCTGAAGATTTAGAAACTTGGCAACAGGAATCTTTTTGGAAAGAAGACGTATGTCTTGACGAATTGGCTCGTAGATAAATTTCCAACGCTGATTTGGATATAATGGCTTCAGAACAAGCTTAGCTTCATATTCATTACATGGCGCATTATAGAACTGAACCAAATAACCAATGCAAATCCATTAAATCTAAGAGTACACAAATTGACATGAACCATGCATACTGCATACAAGAGTTTCAAAGAATGTAAAAAACAGGAGTGTATTACCCTCTTATTGTATAATACAATCTATTCATTTCATAGACATAGTTAACCATCAAGTTCCACTGTTGCAAAATGACCCATGAGCCACAAAGACTCATAATAACATCGAGAAAGCTTAACCACAGAAAAATAGTATAGAACCAACCTCAGAAACACAACTACTAAACTCTTTAACTAATTTATCATCAATACGAGCATAGTCTAGTGGATAAGATATTGTTAGAATGCCTTGAAACATAATTTGTATCCATATTTATGTTATTTACAATTTTGGCTTTATGGTTTAAAAAAGTGCGCTACATAAACTCTTTAACTCTATTGGCGCCTCTTAATCTGTATTATATGATATGTCTATCTACTACAAAATCTGATCACTCCTTCTGCTCGTGAATATAGCTAACACACTGTCAATGAATCACATAAATCTCTTTGTCGATTTTTCTATTGTACGTTTTCTGTTTTTTTTTATTGTCAACTTCATAACAGATACCAACTACCATCTTAAAAGTCGATAGTTCGATATTCCACCCTCCAATTGTTGAACTCAAAAGGGAGGCAAAAAACTAATGTTTATCACTCAAACTTGTCACTCAGTTCCAAACAAAACGAACTAAACAGTAAGAACGACCTTCATTAAATGTCGTGCACCTTTACTAGTTACACAACATCACTTTCAAACATGTACGTTACACTCACACCTTATGCTCAAGAAACTACAAGATGTGAAGGAACGCAAAGAATACATGAGACCCTACAAATTCAACTTGGGATCAATCAGCACCAGTGAACTTACTATTCGCTTCTCACTTCCATTTTTCTTTTTCTTTACAAAGGAAATTGCAACTTCCTAAGTTCATCCTAGTTGTCTAAAATTAAACTATCCAGAACCCAGATGTTCAACAAAATCTCTCCAAAGTCCAAACTACAAATTAATATGACTGATATGGACAATTAGCATTTTCTATATAATTTATGCAGCTACTGTCATAAAATAAACTACAGCAAAGCCTTAAAAATGCAGCCCACAGAAGCAAAAACTATCTAAGCAACACTTAGGCTAACAATTACATCCACCAAAGCCACAATTAGCAGTATAAATATATCTTCAAATCATCTGAATAGTGAAACATAGACCATATTTTGAAGGGGACAATACAATATCAATTCTAATGAGATCTAAAAAGCATCCATAGTTGTAGAATTACCTCCAAATTGATACCGACTCGAAAGCCTTGCAACTCTTTGCGAAACTTCAAGAACAATTCCGAGGGCATCAAATTGATACTGCAAAGGTCTTCCCAAGAAGTGGGTTCGTCGCCACTTGATCCGGAATCCATAGTGAAGCAATTGGAACTGAAAATTTAACAGAAATCAAGAAAACCGGAACCATTTTCAGTGAAATTCAGCCACCAAAAACCCCTTAAACCCGAAGAAAATTAGACATAGAACCCAGAAAAATGCTTTGATTTTGAGAGGAAAAGAGAATTGGAAGTCTTGAAACTAACATAAAATGGGCAATTCAGCGCTTATGCATAGATGTATAGCAGGAAGTGCAGTGGGTTGGGGAATACGAGTTTAAGGGAGGGGCTGATTTTTGAGTTCTCGTTCAGATATGAAGGAGGAGAAATTCTCACGGGTTTGTATCTTTTATTTTATTTTATTTTTAGTTGTTAATTTTTAATTTTTTTTAGTATGGGGTTTTTGTAATTTGAGGATTATAAATTAAGTTAATTTTATCGAAATTGGTTAAATAATAACAATAATTTTCATGTAAAAAAATACAATATCTGAGTACATTTTTCAAAATTAAGCGATGTTTATCGCTCCCTAATCAAATTGTTGCAATGGTAATTGATTTTTTTTATTGTTCATAACTTACAAAATATCAGCTTTAATAACTTGTTTTTGTTTTTGTTTTTGACTTGTTTTAATAACTACTTTAATAATTAAAAAAAAAGTAGCTTTAATAACTTGTTTTTATTTTTGAAATTTAACTAAGAATTCAACCATTGTACTTAAGAAATATGGAAATCATGGTAAGAAATGAGAAGGAAGTAGGCTTAATTTTTAAAAACCAAAAACTAAAAACGAAATGGTTACCAAACGTGGCTATAGTTTTTCAAATTAAATGACAAAAATAGGGTAGTGGAAAAAAAATTTCTAAGATAATGTTGTTAGAAAAACAAATTCTTGATTTAGGATTTAGAGTAAAAATTATTGATAATTTTGGAGTAGTTGAGTATCTGAAGGAAATCTGTATGGTACATGATTTCAAGACTCCGCCTCATCCATCACATTGACAGCCAACGTGTGGCCAACTCTATGTAGTCACTAGGGGTGTTAAAAAATCGAAGACCTCAAAAACCGAACAACCTAACCCAACCCACACTGGTTTGGGTTGGTTCTAAAATAAAATGGTTTCGTTTGGTTTTTTTTTTTTAGTGAACCCCAGCAAGTCGGTTCAGTTCGTGAGTTTAGGGGAGAAAAATTCAGTTTAAACCGAACCGACCTAAATAGCCTCAGCCCATATAAATGTTTTTAGAGTTCTTTCACCTGCAATGTTGTAGATCACTTAACATGTGTTCCTATAGTGATTAGTGAAACCATTTTGGACTTTTTCAATGTTCCGTTTCGTCTTCCTTCTCGTTCTTCATCGTCTCACCATCATTTTTCTTCACAGACTCACAGTCGCCTCTGTCTCTGGAACTCATTCACAGTCGGTCGCTTCACCTTCTTGATCTTTCGTCTTCGTCATTTTGCATTCCATTGTGTTTCTTCACCGTCTGACTTCTTCTTTTTCACTACCCGACCTTCACGTCATGTCGTTGCTTCACAACGTTTACTTGCCTTCACGCCGTCACTGGTTTGCCACCCAACTCCCTTTTTCTTCCTTTTATTTTCTTTATATATTTATTTGCCACTCGTTCATGATTTACCTATGCTCAAATTTTTTTTTTCTTTATTTATTAATATTATAGATGGAAAACAGTGATTTGATCAACACTGAATCATCACCTATAAATGTTCCATATGCATGTTCTAAATGACAGTTATTGGCAAGAGAAAATCAACTAGGCCATTAACTTTAGTGTGGAATCACTTTACAAAGATGGAAAAGTCTAGCATTGAAGGTATTTTATGCAAATGTAACTAATGTGATAATGATTATATTTGTGACTTCATATGGTACTAGTACCTTATGGAAGCATTTGAGAAAATAATGCAGAAATTATCCATTCAGAGAGCAACCTAAAGGGAAAACTATACTAAAGTTTCAACCTAATGAAACTGATGTTAAAGATACTATCAATATTAATTTTTTTGTCTACTGCCTTTAGTCAACAATGAGTTAAAAATGCATGTGCTAAGATGCTAATATTGTCTAAGATATCATTTAGATTTGAAGAGACAGTAAGGTTTAAATATTTTTGTAATGTTGCATATCCAATGTTTGATATTCCTTCAAGAATCACAATTGCTAGGGATATTTATCAGGTGTATGTGGATGGGAAAAAAATTGTTGAAATCAACTTTAAAAAAAAGTGGTCAAAGAGTGAGCCTAATGACGTGAATAATTACCTGCAAGTGAATATGGTCAAGTTATAATATATTAAACTAGCTTAAGAGGTTGAGTATCATCCTTAGGGATCAAACAAACAATTATTACTTATCTATTTAGAACCGTATCGATTTTAGCTAGGGAATTAGAAAGTCAAATGGGGTGATGTTTTGATTGAATTACAATAAAACAAGATAACAAGACAAACAAATGTAATTTCAGAATTAAAGAGTGTTCTAGGGTGTTATTTTTCATTACATACTGTTGAACAATACTTAGGTCAATCATGGAATTAAGCAATACCGTTTATCTAAGATTATTGTCTTTCGAAAACAATTCTTTCTCATACAATCCTAAATGATAACTAACATCTGTTGGGATTACTGCCCTAAATCTCATAGGGTCCTATAGCTTGTAAACCTTGTATGAACAAACTTGTATGTGATTAATAATATTTGATATTTTATTCACTTTGTTTATAAAATATGTGATATTTTAGTTGCATTAACTACAAACCAATAAACTAATATTCAAGGTTATCGTTGTAACTTAAACATGTATGTGGAGACATACAGGTGGATCATGTTTAAGTGATAATCTAAATGATCTGTAGTATTTGGATAAGGCTGGGTACCTTATCCTAGTGACACTACGAGTATGGCCCGCTTTGTAGATGTTACAAATGTTGTAAAGTGCTACAAATGATCTAATCCTGGTCATTCATGTATTAGACATCCGAGGGAGGATATTCTATATAAAGGAGTTTGTATAAGACCGGACCACAAAATGCTTAGTCTCATTATATAACGCCGTTCATAATAAAGACTTTCATTTCACTAGGATGACCATAGGTAACATGATCTTAATCTTGAGTGAGTTGTGAACTTCTGCCTATGAGAGCGGTCTTTTTATTTGTATAGGTGAGAGTGGCCAGATCGCCAACTCAACAAGCCTACCATTTTGGGGATTCATCTGACTGGGGAGTTGGGAACTTAGCTACACAAGATGAAATTCACTCATTTCCTGAAATAGGAATAAGTAGATAAATTGCTCCCTTAAGGGCTGATTCCGGGTCTTGAACAATGTGGCGCCACACCCTCTCCTGGCCCGAGAGGGGTTTAGTCATAGTAGGACTATGATCTGTTGTTCATTAGAGGGATCAGTGGTACTTAAGGAGTTAGAGGTAACTACAGGGGAAAAACGGTAATTTTGCCTAGCTAAACTTACGAGCAATTTGTGAAGGGTTATCGTACTATTGATTGGTTATATCCAATGGACATAGAAATATATCTGTAGTGTGAAGAGTGCAGCTGTCGGTCTTTAGTGGAGTGTCCGATAGTTAACGGATGGTGGATAATGTAATTAAAGAGTTTAATTAATTATTCACGTACTGTTGGAGCTTCAAGCTACAGATCCATAAGGTCCCCTTGGTAGCTCAAAAGGATTTAGTTGAGAATTAGTTTTTGGGTTAGTTTGAATTGTTCAAATTAATAAGAGGAAATTTAATTATATATGATATAATTGACATAATGTATTTGATACGTTATAGTTTAATTGGAGGAATAAATATTTGAATGTGATTCAAATATATTTTCTATGAATGAGATTCATAGTGTTTAAATTTAATATGATTTATATTAAATGCCATAAAATAGAGAAAAAGAACTATAGTTTATATTGTATATGATGCAATATTAAAACTATAGGTTATAAATATAATATGATAAGTTGGTTATCATATTTATTTACATTATTTATTATTTTGGATAATTAATCCATTTTTCTCTTTAGCCACTTTAGTGGGTGGTTAATTGGTTTTTTTTCATGGAAAAAGGAACAAAAAGAAAAAAAGGTTTTCTTCTTCCTAAGTAAGCTACAAGAAATTACAGAGGCTATACGATAGACACTCTTGACTACATGATTGAAGCGGAAACTATACGATAGTCATCTTCCTCAATTGTCTTCCTTCTCCAAACTTTCAAACTCCCTCCTAGCTAAAATTGTCAGAGCCCACCACTCCTGGATTCTCACCCTAAGAATACTGAGGATACCAAGTGGTAGTGTCTTCAACCTTTTGGTTCACAATTTTATTAAAGAGGGTCTTCAAGTTCTTGTTGTTGTTTGAAGAGTTCGTGACTATTCAAGGGTTATACGAGAAGAAGTGTTCTTCAAAGGTATAATCACTTGAACCTCGTTTCTTGTTTAAAAAGCATGTTGTAACTTTATTTAGAATGCTTAATCTATATGTTTACTGTAAATTTATGTTTTCAATCAAAATGGAATTTGGATGATCCGCTCCCACTTATGGATCTCTTGTAAACGAGTTCCTTTAATTGGTATCAGAGCTAGGTTGTAGTTCTGATTCCAAATTCCATTTCTGTATTGAAATCGTTTACAGTTTTTGTGGGTTTTAAGTTCTGCATTGCGTTTAATTATTACATGTATGTGGATGGTTTTTTATGGATATTTCAGGGTAGTAATCTCTGTTTTTTGGCTTTCTGTTTAAATTACAAAAGTTAATTTGTAAGGATCCTTTACATTTTTAGGCATTAATCTTGCAATTGAGTCTATATTCGTTTGGTTTGAGTCGTTGGTGAAGCTTCAGAAGTGAAGGTTTTAGTGTGTTCGATGGAAAAGACGAAATGGTGGTCGCATTGTGTAGCTAGAGCTAAACGATCATTTAGATTTGGCTATGCGTTCGTGTAGCATCTACTAAATGATCGCATAGCTAATGCTATGCAATCGTGTAGAGTTTTCTACACGATCTTGTTGCGTTGGCTGTATGATTGCGAAGGCGCTCGAGAAATAGCTGATCGCGCGGTATATGATACTCGATGCGAGGGTTGCATGCTAAACGATCGTGTAGACTATCATGCTCATCGCATAGTCAGTAGCTACACGATCGCAAAGTATATGATACTCGGCGCATGCTATTTGATCGTGTAGACTATCATGCTCATCGCATAGTCTCTAACTACACGATTGCATGGTATGTGCTACTCGAAGCATGTTGCATGATTGCGTGGACTTTCATGCTCACCGCATAGTCCAAAGCTATGCGATCATTGTTACACGATCGTGTATACTCGATGCTCGTTGCTCGACGATCAGGAGATTTGCTACACGATTAAGTTGCAAGGCTTCTTGGCGAGTAGTTCAAGACCCGGTTCACTTGTTTCAAATCGGTGGACTCAACTTTTGTAATAGTTTAGTCTTTTCCTTTCCGGTTTTGAGATTAACTATCCCGATCCATCAACTTTAATTAAATATGCATGTGATGTATGCTTATTATATATGCCATAATGTATGTCATATAGTTTTAAAACCCACCATAGGTTATGCATTTATTTTCATGCATCATTTTATATTATAAGTCTTATAATATATTATTATGCATGTTTAAATTACATAAAACATGCTCATGCATCATATAATATAAGAGTTATAATATATGTATGTATGCGTTATAACATATCCATGCATCATTTATATTATAAATGTTATAATATAAGGTTGAATGCTTGTATGGAATGTATGCTATAGTTTAATTCATTACTTGTTTATATAAAAGTTATATATTAGTAATGAATGAACATTGCATGAAGCATGACACTACCTTAGGTTAATTTATAATTGTTATAAATAACGTATGTATGTCTAGCTTGCAATGTTAGTTGATTTTAATTGTTTCATTTATTAATCATTTATAAAGTGTTTTAAAATTTGATTGAGACAGACCTAAGATCACGTTTCTAATAAGACTAGAAATCTAAGTTTAATCTTTTAAATTGGTTTAATAGGATTAAATTTATTCCTAATAAAAGATTAGATATATAACAAATGTATCTATAAGGGATCTTTTGTCTAAGGCTGGTTCTTGCTAGGCTGGGGTATTTAAGTCGGTGGAAATGTCGCACCCCTACCTGGGAACCTACATTGAAAGGTGAATTAGAAAGATTTGTTACATGCATACACATTTGATGAAAGTCTGTTAAAGAGTTTAATAAGACTTGAATCAAAGTTGTTTAATCATTAAAAGAAATTGTTGTTTTGAGCAAATTAAACAAATCACTAAGATAAAATCAGTAGCCGAATTTTCTAAATTAATGAACCCTAGGTAGACCATTTAGTGGGAGGAAAATGAAGTATATGATACTTCACTTTAATGTCTACACGTTTCTCCCTAAAAGTTCACATTGTGAGATCCATCCTCGACCTCGAGGCACCTTGGGTGGAATTTGGGTAGGTCAATACCAAGGTGAATGGAGAGAATATTCATAGTAAGTGGGAGTGGGATGTGTGATAACATATCCCTCTATCTCTCTCATTAGGTTGGATAAAGTTTTGTGCATCGCCTCGTGGCATTGTGGGTGTCCTTCTAAAGTATGCCAGTTTTGCATAACTCTTTATTTGATCTCCAAAAATGGATATGGTTGCTTTAGTCTCTTATCCTAATCGACTTTTCCCTAAGGTTAGCTCATTAGGGCGAGACTCTAGAACCTAAAATGATGGGTTACACTTACACAAAATTGTTAAGGATGTTAGCAAGTTCCGTACCGAACAATGGTGACTATTAGATTCAGTTACAAGGAGTTGTTTCTGTCTAATGGTTGAGAATATCTCATTTCAATGAAGGGGCACTTGATCACCCTACGATGACTTTGTCCTACCTCACTAAAGCATCAATGCAAAATAGATATAACTTAAGGTATACAAGACTATTTTGCTAAAACATGATTGGTTTTATAAAACTGGTTTAATGCAAGTACACTTAATTAAGTTTGTTCATTTTTTCAACAATTTTATTTGGCTACCGCGACTTTAAGTTTTCTTGCCGCCGATAAGTTAACTAACGAGAACTATGCTAGTTGGAAAAATACAATAAATACAATTTTAGTCATCGATGATCTCAGATTCGTCCTCACGGAGGAGTGTTCTCCTATTCCAGCTCCTACTGCTCCTCGAAATGTTTGGGAAGCATATGAACGATGTACATGGGTGAATGAGAAGGCCCGAGCGTACATCTTGGCCAGCCTTAATGAAGTTTTGGTAAGAAGCATGAGTCCATGGTCACTGCACGTGAGATCATGGAGTCCCTGCGGGGGATGTTTGGACAATCGTTCGCATAGCTCAGGCACGATTCTCTCAAGTACATTTTCGACGGATGCAAGAGGGGTCATCTGTTGGGAAACATGTTCTCAATATGATGATCCACTTCAACATGGTTGAGATAAACAGGTCAAGCATCGATGAAGCCAACCAGGTTAGCATTATTCTGGAATCTTTACCAGATAGCTTCCTTCACTTTCATAGCAATGCTGTTCTGAATAGAATTGATTACAACCTTACAACTCTACTCAACGAGTTGCAGAATTTTCAATCATTGTTGAAAAGCAAGGAGAAGAAGGGTGAAGCAAATGTTGCTTCATCATCTAAAAAGTTCCATAAAGGTTCGACCTCTGGAACTAAGTCTGCACCTTCTTCTTCCAGCACCAGAAAGTGGAAGAAGAAGAAGGGTGGTAAGGGGAAGGCTTCTACTAACCCACAACCTACTGCTCTAAGGGGTAAACAACCAGTGAGGGTTGACAAGGGAAAAAGTTTCCATTGCAACTAGGACGGGCACTGGAAGAGGAACTGCCCTAGATATTTGGCAGAGAAGAAGAAGACTAAGCAAGGTAAATGTGATTTGCTTGTTTTGGAGACTTGCTTAGTGGAGAATGATGATTCTGCCTAGATTATTGACTCTGGGGCCACTGATAACTTATAGAAATACAAGTTATTTATACCGTTTTATTTAGATTATGCGGCAAAAAGGAGAAAAAGTTGCGTCGACCGTATAGAAATTGGCTTAGAAACGCGAAAATTGTAAAGTGTCGTAAGCACACCCGTTAACCCCATTGCAATGGAAAAATGGAATGTCTAAGTATTTTTTTTGTAGGAAACAGGTCACTGCATGCGACAACCACTCGAGGACAAAGAAAGATCAATGCATTTGTACCGCATGCAACAATTGATAAAAGGATCAAAGCAATTACACCGCATGCGGTGATCGATCGTAGATGTAAAAAGTGACGCATTCGCAAGGACTTTTGAAATTGTATAGCTTTTCTATTGTACGATTTTGACAAATTAAATATGGAGCAGAGCGGATGTTTCCACAAAGCCATGGCAGGAAAAATCAGCTTTTCAGAGTGGGACCACTGATGCAGAAGGTGCCAAGGTCTATAAATAGTTACATCAAATTCAAAGAAAGGAGGCTGGTCTGAAGAGACAACTTAGAGAAAATTCGGGGAGAAAGACAACACATAAAATTTATCCATAAACTTGTCGACATAAAATTTGAAATATATGCTTGATAACATGAAATGTGGTCTTATTATATTATGTCACACAACGCATGGATGATTGTAATGCAGGTTTAACATAAAATGATGCGATACTACTTCTAGATGTATACGTTATTAATGGAATGCTTGTAGTATGCTCTACGTTGTCACACGTTTCCTTGCATTGAAACCAAGTATAATTTCACCGCAAGTTTCTCGGAGTGATCTGAGGTCGAACACAGGGATTGCGTAGTTAATGCGTTACGTTCGTGATATATGCGACCGGGGGTTTTTCAATTCATAAAAGATTGGTTTATACAGGTATTTAAAATTGCGGTAAAGTAAAGTTGCGATAATACAATAAAAGTGCATAAAAGTAAACCTAAACTATTATGATACAAGATACATGATACTGAGATTGAGACTGACTGTGAAGATTATACAAAGGGTCGTGTTATACGGTGGCAAGTCTTTATGTATGAAATAGAGATAGAAAGGATAATTAATATAAATATCGCAAGTTCATTAATTGCGTTAAAGATATGAATACGGTTCCGCTTTTCCTTGGCGTACACCTCTCAGTGATCGGCCATGCTCCCACATCTTTGTGGTGAAATAGGGATGAATGTAACGAACACAAGGTTGCTTCCATCTCTGGAAGTAATTCTTGCTTTAGTTAACACATTCTTCTAACCTTCTCTCGACAGGCAGAATGGCATTTTCACTTCTACTCTCACAGGTGAAGATGCTGTCTAGCAAGCTTTAGCTAAACATATTTATTTCTTTAGCATAGATTAATTTACTTGTTTAATTCATTCTAATTACCAAGGGATTAAGAAAACATCATGGAGAAAGCGATTAATGGAGGAACGAAAATAGAAAGAAAGATGGAGATGAAAATGATCATGACATTCCATACTAATATTTAGCGTCTGATACATGGTGTGAATGATAGAAAGTAAGAAAATGAAACAATTGATGATAAGAGATAGAAACAAATATAAAAAGGTGCCAACGTCTTGACACAGATCTGAACGGTGGATGTGCTTGCCGGCGGATGGAGTGAATGGAAGGAAGAGCTTCCCTCTTAGGCTTGCTCGTCCGGTAGGAGTGACCTTGGTACAAAGCTTCACGGCGGGGATTGAAAGGATTTTCCCTGAGACTCACCTCTTGGCCTTATCTCTTAAATCGTCTCGGATCTTCTCCAATCAGCATTCAGGCCAGTCTTTCTCTCAATATACAAATATCAAAATATGCCCGTCTCAAGTATATCTTCTCATAGAATTTCAAAGGCTATTTATAGGCTCAGTTTTGACTTTCTATGGTGTGGACCCCACTTTATTGTTATGGAAATTCCAGAAATGGTGGAATGAATATTCCTTCTGCTACGCGATCAATCCCATCAGAAATGCACAACGGTCAGCTGTACACATGTTTGAATCCTCCGCAATTGCGTTGCTCTTTTGCATCTTCGATTGTTTGCCTGCATGCAGTGTTGTTTTTTATTACCGCATGCGGTTGAAGTTGCGTTAATCGCTTAGCTCTTGATCGATTGTCGCATGTGTCGTCATTGCGTTGATCGTCTATTCATTTCTGAATGATGGGCGTAATGCGATGTAGCTGCGTTGTTCTTTTCTGTTGAGCTATGAACGCATGCGGTGACTTGATTTCCTGCAAAAAAAACTTGAAATATACTTTTCTACCATCGCAATAGTGTCAGTGTGTGTATTGACGACAATTTATAATTCTTGCATTTCTTAGCTAATTTCTCTACAATTGATGCAACTTTCCTTTCTTTTGGCCACAATATCTAAATAAAGCAGTATAAATAACTTATATTTCTACAAGTTATCAACAGACGAGACAAGACCGAAAGGTAAGTCTCTGGAGCAAGCAATTCATTCCCATTCCCGAAGAAGAAGCTCTGTGCAAAGATCACTTCTACCTGGAAAACAAGCCTGAGAGAGAAGCCTTCCACTCCATTCCTACCACACGCCGACAAGCAAATCGTCTCTGATCGGGATCCGTGTCAAGACATTGACATGCTTTTCGTTTTTATTCTCATTTTCTATTCATCTACTGTGTCCATCTCTAATCTTTCATTCACTATCTACAACAAACGCTTATCTTTAGATTTTAATATCATTATCGTATTCATCGTCATTTCTCTGTTCTTCACCATACATTCATCATCCATTTCTTCCACCATGTGTAACTAATCCCCCAGGGTAAAGGGGAAGGATTAAGCGAGTAAGTTAATCCTTGTTGAAGAAATCAGCTAAGTTTAGCTAACGCATGCTCGACAACATCTTCACCTGTGAGAGCAGAAATGAAGATGTTATTCCGCTTCTCGAAAGAAGGTTAGAAGAATGCGTTAACTAAAGCGAGAAGTATTTCCAAAGATGGAAACAACCTTGCATTCACCACGTTCATCCCTGTTTTACCATAGACATATGGGAACGTGGCCGATCACTGAAAGGTGTAAGCCAAGGGAAAGTGGAACCTTAGTTGCATCCTCAACAAGAGTGACGAACTTGTAATGTCCTTTCCCTTAACCCATTCTCTTTCTGACACATTTCACAAGACTTTCCACCGCATTCATCAGATACTTTTGCATATCTTCACAGCCAGTCCTCAACTTGTATATTTAATTGTTTATTTATTTATTTGTTATCGCATTCTACTTTATTACCGCATCTTATTTTATCACTGCAATATATTTTACCGTAATTTACTTATTATCACTTTATTTACCATCACATTTTACTTTCATTCTCGCATTTTACTGATTACCGCATTTTACTTTTTAAATCTAATTCATTATTCTTTTTGTTTCTCAGTTGCATATATCACATCAGTATCGCATTAACCACCGAAATCCTCGTGTTCGACCTCAGATCACTTTGAGAAACTTGCGTTGGAATTATACTTGGTTCTAGCGTAAGAAAACTTGTGACACACGCACACTACACGAATGCATACTACCAAAGCATCTAAGCATCACCACATACATCGTCTAGAACGTAGTATCGCATATTATCATTATCACAAAGCGCATACGTCAACAACCTCACGAGTTGTTTGACACACACGATCATCCAATGAATCAATCAATTCAAATCAAGCTTACAAGTTTTTGGCGCCATTGTCGGGGATTGGCAATTTTTAGTGTTGAATATTTTTGTGGTATTGTCATACCCCATCCCAGACTATTCTCTGAGCCTAGAAAAGGCATGACTGCAGCAGTTATCAACCCTTTTGTTGACAATTACTGCCTAATAACTCTTGCAGAAATAACTCTGATACTAATGAACAAATTTAACAACCAACTGATTAAGTCAAGGAGGCAAATAACAACGGATAAATAGGCCCATTTTATTACAACAATGTAACATTTATACAACTCCAAGACTTAACAACAAAGATTATAACAACAACTATAAAACCCTCCGAAAGTGTAACTGTGGCTTGTGGCAGACCTTGACCTTAGCAGCACCCTGGAACTTCTCACCTTCCGCTACTTGGGGGGGGTTAAAACATAAAACATGGAAAACATGAGCTATAAAGCCCAGTGAGTGGTGCCTTTAGATAAATAAATAACTTTGACTACAAAGATATACTTTTTGGAAATCAATGCATAGTCAACAAGAACATTACTACAAGTTCACAATTATTTCTCCAGTTAGACTGTTGGATTATCCCCAACTCAACTGCTGGTTAAAACAATCAACCCCAGCTTAACCGCTGGTTATTACATAATATGATCATCTTCAGCTTTACCGCTGGTTATCCCTGGTATGATCATACATTTTTCCCCAGCACTTTCACACATATACTAAAGCAATGTATCAATAATTCCTGTGGAAACTTTCCCTGTACCCTATTATCCCGCCAATGTGCACATCGACTATTTTCCCTTTAGCTATGCTTAGGTAACTTGACTATATTTTTCTTGTCGGTCGTCACCGACTATCATTTCCTGCTGACCGAAGCCGACTATATATTTCTGCCAGCCGAAGCCGACTATATTTTCCTGCCAAGACCTTTTCAAGCATGCTAACTATACATCCCGGGTACAATTTCAGTTTCCAACACAAACATACAAGCAATATCTTAACAAGCATAATAACAAGACAAACATATATCCCTGATCATGCCATTTTAATATTATCCCCTATATATATTTACCTATATATAGAAATTACATCAACAATACAACAACATAATAACCACTCACCTTGGTTGGTTAGGAACTTTCCTTTCCGAAGTTCCTTAGGTTTCCTTGGTTCCTCTTTGAACCCTAAATTCCAGATTCAATTATCAGCTTAGATTACTCATGGTTCTAGAACTTATTTTAAGATATGTCCTTCTGCAAACATGTTCTAAAATGTCTTAGGAAGCTTATCTCAATATCTTAGCTCATAAATTCTCGTGGTTTGGCCTGAAACATCAAAACATCAAGACTGGCCCAGCTTACTTGACAGCTCGACCTCTTTGTCTTGTCCTCATTCTCCAGCCCATTTCCTGGAAGCTTCTTCTCCGGAAGCTCTACCCTGAAAGCTAGACTCTTCTAGCTTTCATATGGCTTTGAAATCACTCAAAACGCAAGAGTATTCTAGGAGAACATCTTGTCCTAAGTTGATGCTACTTCCTATCCTTTCTGCTCGACAACATCTCTCCTCTTGGAACCTCTTGACCAATGCATGGTCTTGCTACCAACGCATAGTCTCCTCCCAATACACTCTTCTTTATGTCTTTTGAAGAGAATTGAGTTCTCAACTAAATTCCTTGGCCTTATTTATAGGCATCCAGGATTTCTCTAAGGTCGACACCTCCTACTTGGCCACATGTCCAAGTGTCTTTTCCTTACATTATCAACCCAATCTAGCATCAGCGCAACCCAAGGTGTCTTGCTCCCCTTTTACCAACGCATAGCCCTCAACTTTGCATGTCTTCTCATGCATCCACCTCAGTTGCTTAAGGCTTAAGACTCCCTCCTAGCAAGCCACATGTCTGGATGATGTCCTTCATATGCGTTCATCCTTCATATGCGTCCATCCAACTCAATATGCGTTCAACTAGGATCATGACCAATACCCCTTTCAACGCATACTACTAGCCTCGGATATCCAATGCATAGCATATTACCAATGCATAGCACATCACTAACGCATAGCAAATCACCAACGCATAGTACATCACCAACGCATAGCAACCTTTGGGTCGACTTGGTTCTCAACTCAACACCTCAAGCCATAGCTCATCATTGCCTAGGATCTTGCTAACACATCTTTTATGACCAACACAACCCACCTCATTAACCTTGTTACCGCAAGCCTTAACAACGCAAGGAAAAATCACTAGGCGTCCACCTTAGCTCATTCCATCGCATAGCTTATACCTTAGCAAGGCCGCCGCATCCATCGTATCCATCGCATCCATCACTGCATGCCATCGAATCCATCGTGCAACATCACCGCATGCCACTATCGCATCAGCGCATACAACCAACGCATTCCTTCAGCCGCATGCCTCTAACACATTCCTTCGGCCGCATGCCTCCATCGCATACTACCAACGCATTCCTTCGGCTGCATGCGTGCATACCATTGGCCGCATCCCTTCGGCCGCATACCATAGGCCGCATCACCGCATGCCCTTGCACCGTATGCCTTCGGCCGCACAATGCATAGCACCGTCCTATGTCATCAACATATAGCACCGCCGCATGTCATCAATGCATAACGTTGCCGCATAGCATCGACGCATAGCATCACCGTGTGACACCAGCGCATAGTGCTACCGTATACCATCGACGCATATCCCCATCATCGTATGCCATCCATCGTCGCATGCTACCAATGCAACCCTTCGGCCGTATACTGTCACGTCCAATGCATCCATCGCACCTGCCTCCATCGCTGAATGCCTCTATTCATTGCATCCATCGCATCCAACGTCTAGCACCCTTGGATATGCAACTTGAGGCTGCCGCATGCGTTGTTCTAACTTCTCAAAACATTTGGCTGCCGCATGCGTTGTTCTTTGCCATACTTCAGCCTCTCTCCATGCCCAAGTAACCTCTCAATACTTCATGGCCAACGCATGGCACCATATCAACACATAGTCCCACATTAGTCATTTTTCTTGCTTCCAACACATGACAACTCTTGGCAATGCCTTTTGCCAATATTTTGGCCAATCATGCATCCAACCTTACAAACGCATGGTTGCCTTCTCAATTTATGCGTTAATGTCTCCTAACCCTTCATGCATGGGTCCTTTTTTGACTTTACACTTAGCCAATATTTCATCAATTAATGCTTAACTCAAAACTACTTAAAGAAAATCTATTCAACACTTAGAAATTTCCTTCTCTTCAACATAGGATTTAACTTTCACTTAGTTAATTCCTTTTAACACCTGCTTAAGTAGGAATAATGGAAATCTGGGTTTCATAGGTATTTTGCAGGACAAATTTCTGTTGTATAGTCTATTTATGCGCAAGAGCACATCAGAACCGTACAAGGAGAAGAAGGAACATGGCAAACAATAACGATAGGCCCGAGGGGAATCAAGGAATAAATTGGCCGGTGCAAGACCCAGTTTTTCTGGCCACTGACCACAACATTACTATGAGGAATTATGCGACGCCTAACTCATACGACTTCTCGCCCAGAATTGCAAGACCTACGATGGAAGAGAATGCAAGATTCAAAATTAAGCCGGTCATGCTACAAATGATTCAGAATGCGGGGTAGTTTGGAGGTTTACAAGGAAAGGACCCACATGCACATTTGACCAGCTTTGTAGAGATGTGCAATACATTCTCCATCCCTGGCGTGACTTCTAAAGGAATGAGATTATATCTCTTCCCATATACACTTCGAGATGAAGCAAAGAGGTGGGCTCATTCATTAGAGCCAAATGAGATCAATTCTTGGGACCAGTTGATTAAGAGGTTCATGAAGAAATTTTTCCCGCCCGCAGTCAACGCAAGAAGATGAAGGAACATGTTAAATTTTGAGCAGATGGAAAATGAGACTCTGAGCACCGCATGGGTGCGATTCAGAAGACTGGTGAAGAACTGTCTGCATATCGGGATTCCCGATTGCATTTTTATGAAAACCTTCTATAATGGCCTAGATAGATCGACGTAAGCTATTGCTGGCGCCTCTATAGTAGAAGGATTCATGGATAAGACGTACACTGAAGCGAAGGTCATCTTAGATCGCATCTCGCGAAATACAGATGACTGGATGGATGATGGGTATAGAGGAAGAGGTCCAGAGTGAAGGAAAGCAGAAAGTGCCATTGTACCAGCTGATACAATGACCACATTGGGCATCCAGATGGCCGCAGTCACCTCACTCCTCCAGACCATGGCTATTAATCAAAGACATCTCTTTCAGAGTGCAGCACAAGCCAATGCGCTGACACAAGTGGCAGCAGTAAGCTGCATCCAATGCGAAGAGGGGCACTCGGTGGAAGTCTGCCTGTCAAATCCACAGTTAGTATACTCCATTCACAATAACCCATTCAGCAACACATACAACCCAGGTTGGCAGAATCACCCCAACTTCAGTTGGGGAGGGAATCACGACCAGGGGGGCCAAAGGAATCTACAGAACAGTCATTTTGGGAATCAAGGTAATCCTCCAGTTTTTCATCATCAGAATCAAAGCCAGGGTAATTATCAGAGTAGACAGCCGCACAACCAACCATCCTCTTCTAACACCTCATCTAGTACCTCGTCCCTGGAAGCACTACTGAAGCAATATATAAAAAAGAACGAGGCAATCATGCAATCGCAAGCTTCTTCCATTAGGAATTTGAAGGTGTAGGTCGGATAGCTTGTGAACGAGCTTAAAAACAGAGCACCTGATACGCTGCCCAGCAGCTTGAAAGCACCGGGACCAAGTGGCAAGGAGCAATGTCAAGCAATGACATTGAGAAGTGGTAGAAAGGAGATCCCTGTGCCAATAGTACCAGAATCAGTAGAACGGCCAGAAGACTCAATCACAAACAATGACCACTCGATTACAAACAACAGATCTACCAGTTTAGAAGCAACTACCTCTACGAAGAATGAATATCCACAAAAATGATGCGTTATTTTATTAAGTGGAAATACATATGATATTCGTTGATGGATTGCGTTGTGCACTCAGGTTTCCCCAGTGGAATTCAAGTGTAAATTCCCCTGAGTTTCCTGGTAAGTCTAGGGTCGAACATAGAGACTTGTGAAAATAGTTGCGTTGGTAATGTTCCTGAAAACTTTATGGTAACTAAGTAAATAAATAAAGTGTTGGGTGTGTTGTTGCGTTAATGAAAAAGAAGTAAATAAAGGGGGCGGATTTGAGAAAGATAGTTGCGTTGATAGATGCAATGCGTATGCAATGAACGAGTTGAGAAGATCTTTAGCTAGCGTTACTCGGGAATGCGTCAAACTATGCGATCATGCTACAACCATGTACATCAAGTCATTTCCCAATGTAAATGCGATGCTCCTAAGTCTAGGACGTATGTGTTGAATGCAAAATGTCCATAGAGCTTATTCCTAAGTCTCTACTCTTGTCCTATGCATTGATGCAAAATGCATGAAAGCAAGGTGATCGCATACAACCATATCTTATCGCTAAGATGCATGCGATGCGTTAATAACAAATAGTGCTTATTCCCAAGTGTCTGTCTCTTGTTTATGTGTTCTAATCTGGTTCTTCCAAACCTAGATTCTAACCTGACCTTCCCAAGTCTAGATCCTATCCTTAGACTACCCTCCCGAGTATCTCTAATGGACAAATAAAGCATACATAAACAAGATAATCGCAAAGAATGAAGATTCCTTAGTTGTGCTAGCTAAATGCTTCTCAACCCATTCAACTAATTTAGCTACTCATGCATGAATCACAGAGAGTGAACAGATATAGAGAAAAAAATTCCATTCTTATAAATGAGTTGAGTACAAAATGCTAATGGAAGTTTAAGGTAGAGAGCCTGGTAGCAATTCCTTGCTGACCGAGGCTTTTTACACTGGAATCTCTATTCTAGATGTTCCCGCTTTCGCAAGCTTCGGCCCTCTCTCTGTCTTGGAGCTTCCGGTGCTTTCCCAAGCTTACCGGAATGATCTACCAGCACACTTTCCTTGCGTCCGCCTTCAAATGAAAGAAAACTATGGATAGAGGTGTGAACTTGTAAAATGGTGAATTAATCGACTGCTTAACCCCTTTTCTGAAGAATGCAGTTGGTATTTATAGAGCTTGCATGGTGAAAGGCAGCTTCTCTCTCCCAATTGTACAGATGGGACAACTTTAATTCCTAATTGACATGCCGAATAATTATCACCGATAAAGCTGAATGTACTTCATGACCGTTATCGGCTGTCAACTTAATTTAGATCCGACTGTCATTAGTTTTCTGTCCCATTGCTCTTAATTATCCTTTCTCCTAGATGCGCCCACCATGTTGCGCCGACCAAGTTGCGGCGATCCTTCTCGGATGAATGTACGTGAGCACGATCAATACAAAGCCTTGCGGTGAAGTTGCGCCCAACCAATGAATTCCTATGATCGCAATCTTTGCATTGCGTTAACGCATATTCTACACAAAAATATGAAGATCAACTGGTCTAATGCGTTGGACGCATGCGACCACAATATTATAGATTTTATGCTTAATGGACGTAATTTATCATATTTCATCAACGCAATCCAATATTGTTTAAGAACTTAGCACTATGATAATGGGCAGAAATCACACCTCTAACTATAAACAATGCTTGTCCTCAAGCATAAGCTAAAGATTCCTTTAGCAAGTCAACCGCAAAGTTCTTTTCCTAGATTTCTCAAGAATACTTCGTTCAAATCCTATATTCCAGAATTTCCTTAAGTCTTATTCAAGTCTTTTCCTAAAATATTTCTAAGACTTAGGGATTGAAAGCTTAACTTTCAAAAGGTCTTTACTAAATTTCGGAACATCGCATGATTTATTTCAAAAAGAAATTTTCCATCGGGGTGTCAAATGATTTATCCTTGCACAAAAATTTTCTTTATTGCTATTTTTTTTTCTAACCTTGCACTTATCCGAGTGCCTTACTTTCATTTTGGCTTGCCCCCATGGGTGTCATGCGAACATCCAACTACGAGCAATGCACTCTTTCTCAGACTAAACTCATACCGATTTGGCATTGGAGTTGCGGTCATTAATTTAAATGTTGATCCTGGTGACTTACTTTCGTTTTGGCTTTCCCCCACGTGTGTCATGCGGACATCCAACTACAGGTAAGTGCCTTTCATAATTTAACTCCTACCAACATGGGTTTCCTATTGAGTTGACAGTGGAGTTGTTATTCTCAATTTTTTTTATAGCAAGGTCGAAAATAAATACCTCACCCCCAAATTTAAAATGCGGTAATGTCCTCATTGCCAAAAGAAATTAAAATAAGTCATGCGATTGTCATAGAATGCGTTGTAAAGAGAGTTTGAAAGAAAGCTAGAAAACCCCTAACTTCTAGAAATATTTCATGAGGTGACTATCTTAAGATTAAGTTGACTCTAGAATATACGAAAGAGATAGAAGCATATTTTTCATCATTAAAATCATACTTGGTAAAGAAACAAAATGTGGTAAACTACTAAATTTATCTACTTGTTAAATGATTGCGGTAATCAAGAAGGATGCGGTGATAAAACTTTGAAAAGTGAAATGCAATGTGATTGCGCAAAATTTGAAATAAGGATAAGGAAGAGTACACCCCCAAATTTTGCCCTGTCGCCCGTAATGTGTATTGATGCATCCATCCTTGCGACGATCTTTGCTTCTGTGGATTGTGGTGATGGAGTGAGATCATTTGCTTCTTCTGGTAATATTTCCGCAATCTTGTGCCTTAACCATTGTAAACAGACAAAGAGAGGGTTAAATGATTTTAAAACAAAACAACAAGTTTTCTTTTTTTCTTTTTTTTTTTGTTCTTTTTTAGACATAAATTATAAGAATGAGTAAGATGCAGATAGTTTGAATAAAAGTAAAGTGATGAAGGAAACAGAGTTCAAGAGTCATGTAAGAGGGTAGTCCGGATTTTTCAACTTTGCGGAGGCTGTTTTTGGCTGGAAATCTCCTCAGCAATATGACTTGATCCGTTGTCCATTAACCTTGAATGTTCAATTGCCATCCTAGGTGATCATTTCCACCGTACCATGTGGAAATATTTCTTTGATGATGAATAGACCGGACCATCACGATTTTAATTTTCCTGAGAAGAGCCGAAATCTTGAATTGAAAAGTAAGACCTTTTGCCCGATTCGAAGGTTTCTAGCGCATATGCATTTATCATGCCAACGCTTGGTGCACTCTTTATAAATCTTTGCATTCTCATATGCGTTGATCCTTCATTCTTCTAGCTCGACCAGCTGTAGTTTTCTTGCTTCTCCTGCTTTCTTTAAATCGAAATTCAACTTCTTGACCACCCATAATGCTTTATACTCCAAATCCAAAGGCAAATGACACGCCTTGCCAAATATCAACGCGTAGGGGGACATACCTATTGGTGTTTTAAATGCGGTTTGGTATGCCCACAATGCATCATCAAGCTTCATTGCCCAATCTTTTTGTGAAGGTTTTACTACCCTTCTCAAGTATCAATTTAATTTCACTATTGGACATTTTAGGCTGGCCATTCGTTTGTGGATGGTATGCGGTGGCCACTTTGTGAAGGATATTGTACTTGCACAATAGCTCCTTGATATTGTGATTGACAAAGTGTGATCCTTCATCACTTATGATGGCACAGGGAGTGCCAAAATACGTGAAAATATTTCTTTTGAGGACCTGGGAGATTACCGCCGTATCACTTGCGGCGCATGCTATTGCCTCTACTGAATTGGAGACATAATTGATGGCTAATAAAATATAGTGCTTGCCATGCGAAAGAGGGAATGGTCGCATGAAATCAATCCCCTGTACATCGAATAATTCCAGCTCCAAGATGGTATTCATTGTCATTGCATTCTTCCATGAAATGTTGCCGGTGCGTTGATACCGATCACATTTCATTGCGTAGTCATCAGCATCCTTAAATAATGAAGGCCAAAAGAATCCACTTTGCAAAACTTTGGTTGCAGTGCGTTGTCCTCCAAAGTGCCCTGGCAAATCGTGGCACTATGACAATATGCGTTGTTGAGCAGCATTGGGTACGTATAATCGAATGATTTGGTCTGCACCCCTTCTATAGAGATTTGGCTTATCCCAATAATAATGTTTGCATTCATGCTTGAACTTCTTTTGTTGATGGTAGGTGTAATCTTCAGGAAATTGTTCACAAACTAAATAATTAATGATGCCCGCATACCAGGGCAAATCTTCTATGTGGAACAGCTGCTCGTCCGAAAACATGACACTCATTTTAGATTCATTGCGGTCAACCTCAGGATTTTCCAATCTGGACAAGTGATCCGCAACTTGATTCTTTATCCCCTTCCGATCAATTATCTCGATATCAAATTCTTGAAGGAGGAGAACCCATCTGATCAACCTCGACTTTGCGTCTTTTTTTGTCATTAAATATTTGATTCCCGAGTGATCAGTGTGAATGAATACCTTGGTTCCCAACAGACATGCCCTGAATTTCTCCAACGCAAAAATCACAGCCAGGAGTTCTTTCTCAGTGGTTGTATAATTTATTTGAGCAGGGTTTAGAGTTTTACTCGCATATACTATGGGGTGCAAAATAGTTTTCTTCTTTTGAGCTAATGCAGCCCCCATTGCATACTCGCTTGCTTCGCACATGACTTTAAATGGCATTGTCCAATCCGACGCATTAGTACGGGCACGGTAATCAGCGCATCTTTTAATACTCTGAATGCGTTGAGGCAATTGTTGTCAAACTCAAATTTTTCTGTCAGCCTCTAACAACACACTCAGTGGTCGTGCAATCTTAGAAAAGTCTTTGACGAATCGTCTGTAAAATCCAGCGTGCCCCAAGAAGCTTCACACAACCTTTACGTTGGTTGGAGGTGGGAGTTTTTCAATCGATTCAATCTTTGCTTTGTCCACCTCCAACCCTTCCCGGGAGATTTTGTGTCCCAACACTATACCCTCCTTAACCATGAAATGACACTTTTCTCAAATGAGCACCAGATTTGTTTCTTTACATCTTTTCAAAATCTTCTCCAAGTTGGCTAAGAAGACTTCATAAGTGTTCCCATAAACGGAGAAGTCATCCATAAATATTTTCACTGAGTCCTTGAGATAATTTGAAAAGATCGCCATCATGCACCTTTGGAATGTGCTTGGTGCATTCCAGAGGCCAAATGGCATGCGGCGAAAAGCAAACGTCCCATATGGGCAGGTGAATGTGGTCTTGTCTTGATCTTCAAGAGCTATCATAATTTGATTGTATCCGGCATACCCATCCAAGAAGCAATAAAAATCATTCCCTACTAGTCTGTCTAGCATTTGATCGATAAAAGGCAGAGGGAAGTGATCTTTCTTTATGGCCACATTTAGCTTGCGGTAGTCGATACATATGTGTCATCCAGTGATGGTTCTTTGCGGTATTAACGCGTTGTTCTCATTTGGGACTACCGTCATTCCGCCCTTCTTCGGCACACATTGCACGGGGCTGACCCACATGCTATCTGCTATGGGATAGATAATGCCTGCATCCAGCCACTTGATAATCTCCTTTTTGACGACCTCCTTCATTGCAGGGTTAAGTCTGCATTGATTTTCAATTTTTGCTTTATGGTCGTCCTCAAGACGAATATGGTGCATGTAGTACGCGAGGCTAATTCCTATGATGTCAGCGAGCGTCCAGCCAATTCCTTGCACATGTTTCTTGAGAATTCTCATCAATGCATTCTCTTGATCTTCATTGAGCGTAGAGGAAATTATCACTGGTAGCTTCTCATTCTGCCCCAAAAATGCGTACTTCAAATGGGTTGGTAGGGTCTTTTGTTCAAGTGTTGATGGTTCCACGAGGAAAGGTTGCGTTGTTTTTCTTTCTTCTTTTGGCTCTTTTTCTTGCGTTACGATCATTTCTTCTTCTTTTTTTAGTTTTGTTACGATCGCATTGCAAGCAGCTACGGATGCGTTGGCATCCTCTTCTTCACACTCTTCATCAGACTTTTCTTCTTCAATTGAATTCAGGTCATCATCAGAATCTTGCAGGTCTTCTTCATCTGGAAATTTCCTGGCATGAATTATATTAAATTTGAGCTTCTGTCCATTTATACTCAAAGTGATTTCTCCCTCGTGCACATGAATTTGAGCACGACATGTTGATAGGAAAGGTCGCCCCAAAATGATGGGCACATCTTTGTCGGCCTCATAGTCTAGAATGATGAAGTCAGCTGGCAGAATAAATTTATTTATCGTGATCAGCACATCCTTCACCTTACTTCTGAATGAACCAAAGATCTGTCAGCCAATTGGAGAGTCACTGATGTGGGCATAAGTTTCCCCACATTTAACTGTCTAAAAATTGACAGCGACATCAAATTTATGCTAGCCCGCAAGTCACACAGGGCATGCTCAATATAGAGTCCTCCTATGGAGCAGGGAATAGTGAAGCTCTCAGGATCGCTCATCTTCGGTGGGATAATGGATTTGGAACTTTGCGTTAATGCCACCGTGGCAAATTTTCCAGTGCCTCTTTTCTTAGTTACCATGTCCTTCAAAAACTTGGCATAGGTAGGCATTTCCTTAATCACTTCACTGAAAGGAATGTTAACATGTAGTTGCTTTAACATAGATAAGAAGCGTTGGTATTGTACCTCTTCATTTTTCTTCTTCCTTAGCCTCTGAGGGAAAGGTGGTAATTGAACTTTCACGGTTCCCATTTCTTTTGACTTCGAGGTCGGCGCAACCTCAGGTTCCACTACTTCATTTTCTCTTTCTTCTTCTTGGGTTACCACAATCTTAGGCTCTATTGCGATGGAAGTTGTTCTACTATGCTTCTTCTTTTCCCCCTCCACAGTCTTTCCACTGCGCAATATCACAACCTGGCATTGCTCCTTACCTGATCCCCCTGGGTTGCATGGAAGTTCGGTAGAACTTGGTAACGCCCCTTGCGATCTACTTTTCAGGTCACTCGCAATCTGGCCCATTTGCAATTCAAGGTTGCGGATGGACGTAGCCTGATTTTGAAGCATTGTCTCATTTTTCTCTATATATTGCTTCAATAGGCTTCCTAGAGGATTGCGGTGGTTGTTGTGAGCTACTTGCTTGATTGCTCTGTTGACCGTTGTTGCGTTGGAAGAATCCTAGTGGCCCTTCTTTTTGCACCACAGGTTGAAAATTTTGTTGTTGATCCAGGAAAAATTGGGGTGGTTTCTCCACCCGGGGTTGTAAGTGTTTGAAAAGGGATTATTCTTTACAAAATATACAGATTGTGGATTTTGCGGGCAATCTTCCACCGCATTCCCAACACTACAAGTCGAATTATTGCGTTGATTTGCCCACCTTGCAGTGTTGGGCTGGTGATTGCCATTCCTTGAATCAAATTCATCATTGCGATCATTTGGTTTTTTAATGAAACAATAGCACCGTTGTTTGCATCAGAATATTTAAGTCTCAATCTCTGGTCACTCTCCCTCCAGTCTTCATGGTTCTTGGAGATACGGTCTAGGATATTCTTCGCCTCATCGTAAGTTTTGTCAAGCAGACCACCAACGGCTGCCGCATTGGCAGCAATCTGCGAATCGGGATTCAAAATGTGATAGAAAATTTCCATTTGAAGACAGTGTGGTAGCCCATTATGCGGCCAATCTCGGACCAACCTTTTAAACCTCGCCCAAGCATCGCTGAGTGATTCGTCCATATCTTGTTCAAAAATAGTAATAAGCTTCCTTCGTCTTGCATTCTCGGTAGGTGGAAAATACTTTTTCATGAATTTCTCTACTACCTGCTCCCAAGAAGTAAACTCTCCTCGTTCGAGCGAATAAGCCCATTTCCTAGCCTGATCATAGAGAAAAAATGGGAACAACATTAGTCGAACTTCTTCAGCAGAGATGTTCGGGAACACAAAAGTATTGCAGATTTTAATAAAACTTTAGAGGTGGGCGTGCGGATCCTCGCCATGCCTTCATCAATGCATTCTCTTGATCTTCGTTGAGCGTAGAGGAAATTATCACTGGTTTCATCTCGAATCTACTTCCATCGAGGGCAAGCCTCATGATTCCCGGAGAGAAATCATAGAGGTTTGGCGATGCATAGTCCCTAATGGGTCTATTGCGATCGTTTGCCAACAGAATCGGATTCGCCATGACATTATTATCATTTGGTGCTCCTCCTCCAGACTGCTCCGCCATCTCTTCTTTGTCTGATTGTGGTTGCTATTGGCAGTCTCGTAGTCTTCTTCAAAATATTCTCTCAGTCTCTGGGTCGTAGTTCACTAGAGAGTGAGAGTTCTGCAAAGAAATCACAAAAATTACCGTTAACAAACTATTTTGCCGAAGTCCCCAACAACGACGCCAAAAACTTGATGCGATTTTTTATTAAGTGGAAATACAGATGATATGCATTGATGATTGCATTGTGCACTCAAGTTTCCCAAGCGGAATTTTAGTGTAAATTCCACTGAGTTTCCTGGTAAGTCCAGGGTCGAACACAAGGACTTGTGAAAATAGATGCATTGATAATGTTTATGAAAACTTTGTGGTAACCAGGTAAATAAATAAAGTTGTTGCGCTGGTGAAAAAGAAGTAAATAAAGACGGCGAATTTGAGAAAGATAGTTGCGTTGATAGATGCAATGAGTATGCGATGAATGGGTCGAGAAGATCTTTAGCTAGCGTTACTCGGGAATGCGTTAAACTATGCGATCATGCTACAACCATGCACAACAAGTCATTTCCCAATGTAAACGCGATGCTCCTAAGTCTAGGATGCATGTGTTGAATGCAAAATGTCCATAAAACTTATTCCTAAGTCTCTACTCTTGTCCTATGCATTGATGCAAAATGCATGAAAGCAAGCTGACCGCATACAATCATATCTTATCACTAAGATGCATGCGATGCATTAATAACAAATAATGCTCATTCCTAAACGCCTATCTCTCGTTTATGCATTCTAATCTGGTTCTTCCAAACCTAGATTCTGACCTGACCTTCCCAAGTCTAGATTCTATCCTTAGACTACCCTCCCGAGTATCTCTAATGGACGAATGAAGCATACATAAACAAGATAATCGCAAAGAATGAAGATTTCCTAGCTGTGCTAGCTAAATGCTTCTCAACCCATTCAACTGCTTTAGCTACTCATGCGTGAATCACAGAGAGTGAAAAAAATATAGAGAAAGAAATTCCATTCTTATAAATGAGTTGAGTACAAAATGCCAATGGAAGTTTAAGATAGAGAGCCTGGTAGCAATTCCTTGCTGACCGAGGCTTTTTACACTGGAATCTCTATTCTGATCTAAAGATGTTCCCGCTTCCATAGGCGTCGGCGCTCTCTCTGTCTTAGAGCTTCTAGTGCTTTCCCAAGCTTACTGGAATGATCTACTGGCACACTTTCTTCCTCGCGTCCGCCTTCAAATAAAAAAAAAAACTATGGACAGAGGCGTGGACTTGTAAAATGGTGAATTAATCGACTGCTTAACCTCTTCTCTGAAGAATGCACTTGGTATTTATAGAGCTTCCATGGTGAAAGACGACTTCTCTCTCCCGGTTGTACAGATGGGACAACTTTAATTCCCGATTGACGTACCGAATAATTATCATCGATAAAGCTGAATGTACTTCGTGACCTTTATCGGTTGTCAACTTAATTTGGATCCGACTATCATCAGCTTTCTGTCCCATCACTCTTAATTATCCTTTCTCCCGGATGTGCCCACCATGTTGCGCTGACCAAGTTGCGGCGATCCTTCTCGGACGAATGTGTGCAAGCATGATCAATACAAAGCCTTGCAGTGAAGTTGCACCCGACCAATGAATTCCTATGATCGCAATCTTTGCATTGCGTTAACGCATATTCTACACAAAAATATGAAGATCAACTGTTCTAATGCGTTGAACGCATGCGACCACAATATTATAGATTTTATGCATAATGGACGCAATTTATCATATTTCGTCAACGCAATCCAACATTGTTTAAGAACTTAGCATTATGATAACGTGCATTTTTGCCCGTTATCAAAAACCTAGAACCAAAGTCATCGCAAACTCCAGCCCCAAGAATACAGAAAGCAAGGGACCTCAAGGAACAGTCAAAAGATCAGGAAGTACGACGGGATCCTCCATCTTTCCCGTCTAGGCTGAAAAAGAAAGAAAGATGATAGTAAACAATTCAAGAGGTTTTTGGATGTTCTCCGACAGCTACATATCAACATTCCCCTAGTAGAAGCGCTGAAACAAATGCCCAGCTATGTGAAGTTCCTCAAGGATATACTCGCCAATAAGAGAAAGATCGGGGAAAATGAAACTGTTGCACTAACGTATGAGTGTAGTGCGCTCTTCCAGAACAACATCCCCAAGAAAATGAAAGATCCAGGGAGCTTCACATTGCCATGTTCAATCGGGGGTAAAGAAGTCGGAAATGCGTTTTGTGACTTAAGGGCAAGTGTTAACCTGATGCCTTTATCAATCTTCAAGAAGTTAAACATCGACAACGCAAGACCCACCACAGTCACGTTGCAGTTGGCTGACAGATCAATAACGCATTCAGAGGGAAAGATAGAGGTGTACTCGTGCAAGTGGATAATTCATCTTTCCTGCTGACTTTATTATACTGGATTACGAAGCTGACACTGAGGTGTCGATCATATTGGGTCGCCCGTTTCTTGCAACAGAGCGAGCGCTGATCGACGTACAAAAAGGAGAACTCACTATAAGAGTTGACAATCAGCAAGTAAAGTTCAACGTTCTCAATGTGTTGAAATACCCAGATGATATGGAAAATTGCCAGTATATTGGAGAACTACAGGAAGAATAATGGCACGAGTTTCAAGAAGAATCGAAAGAAGAAGACTTTGAGGTTGGCGCAATGCTGGAGGAGAATTGTGCCGCAATACAGACTGACCTAGATTTCGAATCAATAAAGTTATCTGAAGGATCAATACAGCAAACTAAGCCATCTTTGGAAGAACTACCCATGTTAGAGTTGAAGGCGCTACCAGTGCACCTCAAATATGTTTATTTAGGAGGCAACGACACTCTACCAGTCATAATCTCTGCCTTATTGAGCAAAGAAAAAGAGGAAGCACTTATTCAGATCCTCAAGAAATATGTGAAAGCCTTGGGATGGACCTTAACGGACATTCGAGGGATCAATCCCTCATATTGCATGCACAAGATCCATCTTGAAGAGGGAAAAACAGGATCCGTAGAGAGCCAGCGCTGTCTGAACCTTGCCATGAGGGAGGTTGTCAAGAAAGAAATTGTGAAGTGGCTTGATGCAGGTGTCATTTACCCCATATCTGATAGTAGCTGGGTAGGCCCAGTGCAGTGCATGACAGTCGTCACCAATAGAAAAAAGAATTAATTCCAACCAGAACAACCACGGGTGGAGAATATGCGTGGATTATATCAAGCTAAATTTGGCCACAAAGAAGGATCTTTTTCCACTACCATTTATTGATCAAATGTTGGATAGGCTTGCAGGAAATGAATTCTTTTTCTTTCTTGACGGCTATTCAGTGTATAACCAGATCGTGATTACGCCAGAAGATCAGGACAAAATAACTTTCACATGCCCATTCGGCACATTTGCATTCCGTCGCATGCCATTTGGACTCTGTAATGCACCAGGCACCTTCCAAAGTTGTATGATGGACATTTTCTCAGATTTCTGGAGGAGTCAGTCGAGGTGTTCATGGATGACTTTTCGATTTTTGGCAACACCGATGAATCTTGTTTATCAAATCTAGAAAAAGTTTTGAAGAGATACGTTGAAAATTTTTTTGTTTTGAAATGGGAGAAATGCCATTTTATGGTAGAAGAAGGAATAGTGCTAGGTCATAAGATATCAAAGGTAGGATTGGAAGTGAATCAAGCAAAAATTGACGCAATATCCAAGTTACCACCACCAGTCAATGTGAAAACACTTAGGCGTCTTTTGGGACATGCGGGGTTCTATTGAAGATTCATCTGCAATTTTTCTCAAATTGCAAGACCTCTAAGTGTGCTCCTCAAGATTGACCGTGAATATGATTTTGATGACGCATTCGCTGAAGCATTCCACACGCTGAGAAATGCGCTCATCACCGCACCAATTCTGGTTGCACCCGATTGGACGCAACCATTTGCGTTGATGTGTGACGCAAGTGAATATGTAGTGGGCGTAGTCTTAAGCCAACAAAGAGACAGAGTTCTACATCCTATCTATTATGCCAGTAAGATGCTGAATGATTCACAAGAAAATTATACAACCACAAAAAAAGAAATGCTTGCAGTGGTGTTTGCCTTGGAGAAATTTTGGAAGTACCTGATTGGATCAAATGTAGTGGTGTATATTGATCATTCTGCGATCAAATACCTCATGAAGAAAAAGGACGCAAAACCTAGACTGATTAGGTGGGTACTACTCCTGCAAGAATTTGACCTAGAAATCAAAGATCGGAAGGGCACTGAGAACCAAGTCGCAGATCATTTATCACGATTAGAAAATTGTGAGGTTCAGAAGAAAGAGAAAGAAATTGAAGATAGATTCCCTGACAAGCACCTTATAATGGTATGCGTTAACGTCCCATGGTATGCGGATATTATAAACTTCATAGTTTGCGGCCAAGTACCTGAAGACTACTCATACCAGCAGAAGAAGAAGTTGAGACACAAAGTCAAATTTTATTTCTGGGATGACCCATTCTTGTATCGACTCGGATCTGATCATATTCTGCGTCAATGCGTTCCTAAGCACGAAACCAAGCACATTTTAGAACTTTGTCATGAGTCCCCTTATGGAGGACATTTTGGGGGGCAAGGGAGTGCCGCAAAAATCCTACAGAGCAACTATTTTTGGCCAACACTATTCAAGGATGCCCACGCCCATGTTGTGCAATGCGACAAGTGCCAGAGAATAGGGAACATGTTCAGATAGGATGAAATGCCTTTGACCTCAATGTTAGAAATTGAACTGTTTGATGTATGGGGAATCGACTTCATGGGCCCATTTCCGTGTTCAGAGGGTCATCAATATATTTTGGTTGCTGTTGATTATGTTTCAAAGTGGGTTGAAGCCATCACATGCGCTAAAAATAATGCGGCCACAGTGGCAAAATTTCTCAAGAAAAACATCTTCATGCGATATGGAACACCACGTACATTAATTAGCAATGAAGGCACACATTTCATCAACCGCATCATCACCAACCTATTGATCAAATTTAATGTCAGCCATAGAGTTGCAACTGCGTATCACCCACAAACCAATGGGCAGGCAGAAATCTCCAACAGAGAAATCAAGACCATCTTGGAGAAGGTAGTCAATACCTCCAGGAAAGATAGGTCACCCAAGCTTGATGAAGCACTATGGGCATACAGGACTGCCTTCAAAACTCCAATCGGTATGTTCCCATATACCCTGGTCTTCGGAAAGCTTGGCATCTGCCTCTCGAGCTGGAACACAAGGCAATGTAGGCAATTAAAAAGCTGAATTTTGATCTGTCAAATGCGGGGGAAGTCCGAAAGTTGTAGTTGAAGAAGCTGGTCAAGTGGCGAATGAATGCTTACGAAAATGCCAAACTTTATATAGAGCGAACCAAGAAATGGCATGACGACTGCATAAGCAAGAGGACGTTCTTCGTGGGTTAACAGGTACTTTTATTTAATGCACGTTTGCGGTTGTTTCTAGGAAAATTGAAGTCCTGTTAGTCTGGGCCATTCCGCATCAAGACTATCTTCCCCCATGGCACAGTGGAGTTAACAAACGAGAATGGAAACAGCGCATTCAAAGTCAATGGTCAACGAATTAAGCCCTACTATGGGGACAATGTGGAATGACGCAAGGAGACCATCGACTTAGGCAAGCAAGACTGATCGCTTGCAGGGATGCATTTGTGGTAACCCTGAAGACATTTTTTTTTTTTTAAAAACAGCATCCCTATCACTATCTTTACCGCTTTCTTTACTTCTTTGTTATTGCTTTTGTAAACTAGTTTTCCTGCTTACTTGAATTTATTTCTATTTTAATCTCAGTTTGCGTTAATTTAGTTTCCTGCCTAGTTGAATTTATTTCCAATTTAGTCTCAGTTTGCATTGATCTTAATTTTCTGTGAATGAATGATGTGAGTGAACACCACAACGTCTTATCAATATGGTTTTGGGATAAGTGTTTCGATGTTGGTGATACATAATAACGTCAGGTATGCATTGCGACGACGGGTGTATCTTGCTTTAATAGATACACTTTGTGCCCGTCCTCCAAAAATGCATTGCGTTGACAGATGAGTTGCGCTCATATGTACATTGTGCCCGTCCTCCGTAAATACGCACTATGTTGACAGATGTGTTGTGCTGGTAGAAATACCGTGCGCCCGTCCTCCAGAAATGCGTTGCGTTGCGCTAATACATACGTTCTGCCCCTCCTCTGCAAATATGCATTTGCAGTAACGGATGCATTGCATTAACAAATAAACAATGCGCCCATCCTATAAAATAAAAGAAAAAAATGATAAAATATTCGCGGAGATAGTAGTTGAATCGCTTCAACTCCCGAGGGAATTATTACTTGGTAGACGAAAGGACGTTCTAAAGCCTACCCTGCAGCGATCGCGTTGGGCCCATCAAGGCCCAACCTATAAATCACACCTCCTTAAGCCCGAGAAGCTCACTTTCATCTCTTCGCGAAAAACCCTAAGCAAAAAAATCTCTCTGCATACCATCATCCCCTTCAACTTTCTTTCGAAGAACAAGAAATTTCCAAACTTTTTCACTTTACCGAACCAATGGCCAGACAATCATCCCATTTCTCTTCCCAGCCATCGTCCCCTTCCCATGCTCCCATCACCACGCGGGAGGCGGCCTTCCTCACTACTAGTGGTCGCCTCGCCACCCAGCTAAGTCTATCCCTAGAATCACTGAAAAACCCAGGCGAAAAACCTCTGTAGCCGTAATACCACCCACCCACCACGAGAGGCCGAGCACGGAGAGTGCCCCTACCACCAGACCTGAGGTGGCGCTCCTAGTACCTTCAACCGAGAGTGAACTGAAATGAAAAGATGAAAAGGAGGTATTTGGGAGTATTTTGAGCCACTTAGAAAGAGATGAAAGGTTACTGAAGGCGGGAATAGTGAACCAGCCCCTACCGTCGGAGGAGGAGTTAGCGATGGCTTCGCGGAGAATGGCCCTGACCATTTTGGATCCAAAGAAGACTGCCTCAACAGACTCCAATGAGGGACCCATAAGGGTTGTTTTGGAGGCGAAAAAGTAGACGAAAAAGTTTGAGGAGAAGAAAGAGAAGAGAAAAGATGAAGACAATTGGGCAGAAGAAGATGAAATTGCCTGGCTGGAGAAGGAGAAGAAAGAAAAAAAAAAGAGAAGTGAAAAAAGACAGCGTAGGCGAGAAAAGAAGCGCCTGAAGAAAGAGGAAGAAAGAAGAAATAGGGCGGAGAACTTGGGTTTCGACGAAGAATCAACCACCGCAAGGGTGGAAGAGGGGGTGTGAGCGCAAACTAAATCAACAGCGCAACTACTAGCTTCATTGCTGTATTCCAGATTAGTTGTGTCGGATGACAAAGAAGATCCGGACATCGCCCCTCTAATGCGGTGTTGCAAGGAGAATACGCCATAAGGGTCCAAAAGTGACCCAACATTTTTTCAACGCATAGTAGAGGAGAAGGAACAAAGAAAAAGAAAATTAGAGGAGAAGGAAGAGAAAGTGTCACGGGCGCGCCAAATTATTGCATCAGGCGATTTGGCCAGAAAGCTTCATGATGAGGAGGTTCGCTGTGACAATGCAAGGGCGGAAGAAGAGGAAAGAAGAAGGCTCGAGGATGAGTAGCGCATTGCGCTCGCCTTGGAGCAATTTGAAAAAGAAATAAGAGAAGAAGAAGAAGCGGAGAAGAAGAAAAAGAAGGAAAAGGAGAGACGCCGCAAAGAAAATATTTAGCGTGTCGGAGAGCGGAAAAGAAAAAAGTGGAAGAGTGGGAAAAGGAAAAAGAAGAGCAATGTAAGGCGTGGGAATGCATCCAAAGACAAAAATCCCACCTTGCATCCACTTAGAAGAAGGGCAAAGCAAAAATGGAGAGCAGGGAGCTTGCGTCGGCCAGGAGGCACCCAACAACCAAGAAAGAAAATGACGACTTATGGATGGAAATGGGCTTCTTTCCTGCATCGGTGCCACTACCAGATCTCATCGTCAGCATTGTGATGGAACATGGGTGGGAAGCTTTCTCCCAGTGTCCATCCATCATAATTCCATTGGTAGTGAGGGCCTTCTACCATGGCCAGCTCCACGACATCGAAGATGCAATGATCGTCGAAGGGAGGGTAGTGTTGTTCAGCGCAAAGGACATCAATCAACTCTATCAGTTGAAGAATTTCCCAGAACTCTATCAGTTGAAGAATTTCCCGGAAGCACCGGGTAACAAGCTGATTGATGATCCTACAGAAGCATATATGGAGGATGTACTGAACACATTAACGTAACTGTGCACCAAGTGGACGGTGTCCCTAACAGGCATAAGAACCCTCGCCTCTAACCGGCTGCTACCAAAAGCACGTCTTTGGGTCTATTTTGGTAAAGAGGCGACTCATCCCAACATCGCATGACAAAACCATTTCAAGGGATCGAGTTATGGCCGCATATTGCATAGCGCACGACATTTCGATCGATGTGGGCCAGCTTCTTAAGAAGCAAGTCTGAGGTTTTGTTGGCTATGTGAGAGGTCAGTACTTCTTCCCATGGACAGTTTCGAGCCTATGCCTATCTGTGGGCACAGGCATTGAAGAAGAACCCATGCCAAAAGTGCACGACGTCATCAACACCAAAATCCTGAGAATGCTTCTCAAGGATTCACCTCATTGCCCCGAGCTTCCGCCGAAACGGCCCCTTATTGATTTAAATGCGTCACAACCACCAAGACCCAAGAAGCATCGCAACAATGACAAAGGGAAGGAAATCGTCCAAGGAAGTTCACCACAGAAGCAAACCAAATTACCCTTGGACTCTTTACCCTTAGTCATTCGTCCACCAAGCCCTACAAATGAACCCCTTTCCCCTCTTCCCGAACAATTCACCAATCTCTTCCTTGCCCCTAACTCCAACCCTGCATCTCCAGCAGCATCCACCTGCCATCCATTTCCACCCCACTTTTCACTGCAAGCATCGTCGCATGTTGATGACCCACACAGTTTGGGAGTAGGCCCTTTCGCTCAACCCCAAAGCGATGCTAGTGAAACATCGACGGCGTAACCCTCCACCGCATCCCTTGCTGATACCTTAGAAGATATGCGGGCCTTCTTATCTCAAGAGCTAGCCTTCTTCCACCATTCATTAACAGAGTTGTGAGAGAGCAACAGAGAGCTGCGACAGTCGATGGTCAATATTCAATGAAACATTTTTACCATTCGCTTGAATCAAAGACAGATGGTTGAATGCAACCATGAGTACTTCAATTTCTTAACTGCCTATTTACATGGTCCCATGGTGCCTCAACATCCGCAGCAGCCTCTGTGCTTTCAAGAAACGTCGAAAAGAGCTCCTCTACAACACCCTCCTCACCAAGAGCCCCTGCCGCAAATCTAAATTTGAGGGTGTACCACCTTCTCCTTCGAAATTTTGAATTCTTTCTGCGGCCATTCATTTTTTTTATAGATAGCTATACCTTGTATTCTTATGTACATGCTTACAATTTTGTGTTTACAATTAATATAATTCTTTGTGTACTTAGAAAATTTTTATATAACTAAGTGATTATTCTTTTCTTATGCGTTGGCCTCTTTATTTTTATCATCCTTTGTCAATTTATTGTGATAATTCTTTTCTTTTCTTTTGCGTTCTTTATTTGCACTACCATGATGAGTATAATGCGTAACCTTAGCGCAATTTCTTTATACATTGCAATTTCTGCAACACTTAAACAATTCATCGCAATAGCTCTACTTTACCTTCTCTATTACAAGACTCTGCTCAAATCTTCTTTTCAAAATTTTGACTAAGTGTTTTGTCTTTTCTGTCCAAAATAACACAATGAGGACCTTGCGCATCTCTAAATTTGGGGGTGGGGAAGGTCTGAGCAGATGCGATCATATCAGGCAAATGCATTCGTCGTTAAAAAAAAAAAAAAACTTCGTTGTCAACGCAAGGGAAAATCCCAACCTGATAAGAGTTAAGTCATGAAAGGAACCTGCTCGTAGTTGGATGTTCGCATGACACCCGTGGGAGCAAGCCAAAATGAAGGTAGATTACCAGGATCGACGCAATAAAAAAAAAAAAAAAGAAAAAGAAAGAAAGAGAGAAAATAAGAATAAAAGAGACAACTCCACTGACCAGCTAAAGTAAAACTTGGCTAAGGATCAAGAGTTGAAGTTGAGCTTGGTACACAACCGAAGTTGGATGCTCGCATGACACCCATGGGAGCAAGCCAAAACGAAGGGTGTAACTATGATCAACGATATAGGATGACACAAACCAGGACACCGCATAAAAGTCAAACTTCGTTGTTTTCACAAGAATAGGTAAGACATTCTTTTCAAAACAAGAAGAGAACTTTTGGGCAGAGGTTTGTCTTAGATAAGAATAAAGTAGAGCATGTTGAGGAAATGTCAAAGGATAGAAGGAATTTTAGTTTTGAGGAATTATGTAGAGGTGGAGCATTCGGAGTAGCCGATCGATGCAAAGTTAGGATAGGATTTGAGCTGAATTGCCTTAGTCGAGGATATGCTTGAGGACAAGCATATATCTAAATTTGGGGGTGTGATAACTTGTAGAAATACAAGTTATTTATACCATTTTATTTAGATTATGCAGCAAAAAGGAGGAAAAGTTGCGTCGACCGTATAGAAATTGGCTTAGAAACGTGAAAAATTTAAAGTGTTGCAAGCACACCCGCCAACCCCATTGCGATGGCAAAATGGAATGTCCAAGTCTTTGTTTTGCAGGAAACAGGTTACCGCATGCGACAACCGCTCGAGGACAAAGAAAGATCAATGCATTTGTACGCATGCGACAATTGATAAAAAGATCAAAGAAATTACACCGCATGCGACGATCGATCGTAGATGTAAAGAGTGATGCATTCCGCAAGGACTTCTGAAATTGTACAACTTTTCTAGTGTACGATTCTGAAAAATTAAATGTGAAGCAGAGCGGACGTTTCCACCAAGCCATTGCAAGAAAAATTAGCTTTTCAGATCGGGACCACTGATGCAGAAGGTGCCAAGGTCTATAAATAACAACATCAAATTCAAAGAAAGGAGGCTGGTCTGAAGAGACAACTTAGAGAAAATCTGGGGAGAAAGATGAGACAGGACCGAAAGGTAAGTCTCTGGAGCAAAATTCATTCCCATTCTCAAAGAAGAAGCTCTGTGCAAAGATCACTTCTACCTGGAAAACAAGCCTGAGAGGGAAGCTTTCTACTCCATTCCTACCACACGTCGGCAAGCAAATCGTCTCCGATCGGGATTCATGTCAAGACATTGACACGCTTTTCGTATTTGTTATCATTTTCTATTCACTACTGCGTTCATCTCTAATATTTCATTCACTATCTGTAACAAACGCTTATCTTTAGATTTTAATATCATTATCTGTAATGCCCCAGGCCTAGGATTAAGCCATCGAAAAGAAAGGTGCACCTTATTGGTATAGGTAGTAACTTTCAATTCTTTTAAGCCTTTCTTAACCATATTTTCATGTCCTCAGGATCCCTCTCGTTCAGATGTAATACTGGTTCATTCATGTACTCCTCTTGAACTCAGGTTGTTACATTATCGTATTCATCGTCATTTCTCTGTTCTTCACCATACATTCATCATCCATTTCTTCCACCATGTGTAACTAATCCCCCAGGGTAAAAGGGAAGGATTAAGCGAGTAAGTTAATCCTTGTTGAAGAAATCAGCTAAGTTTAGCTAACGCATGCTCGACGGCATCTTCACTTATGAGAGCAGAAGTGAAGATGTTATTCTGCCTCTCAAAAGAAGGTTGGAAGAATGCGTTAACTAAAGCGAGAAGTATTTCTAGAGATGGGAACAACCTTACGTTCACCACATTCATCCCTGTTTAACCATAGGCATATGGGAACGTGGCGATCACTGAAAGGTGTAAGCCAAGGGAAAGCGGAACCTTAGTTGCGTCCTCAACAAGAGTGACGAACTTGGGATGTCCTTTCCCTCAACCTATTCTCTTTATGACACATTTCACAAGACTTGCCACCGCATTCATCAGATACTTTTGCACATCTTCACAGCCAGTCCTCAACTTGTATATTTAATTTTTTATTCATTTATTTGTTACCGCATTCTACTTTATTACCGCATATTATTTTATCACTGCAATTTATTTTACCACAATTTACTTATCATCGCTTTTATTTACCATCGCATTTTACTTTCATTATCGCATTTTACTGATTACCTCATTTTACTTTTTAAATCCAATTCATTATTCTTTTTGTTTTCTGATCGCATATATCACATTAGTATCGATTAAACACCCCAATTCTTGTGTTTGACCTCAAATCACTTTGAGAAAACTTGTGTTTGAATTATACTTGGTTCCAATGTAAGAAAACTTTTGACATGCGCACACTACACGAACACATACTACGAAAGCATCTAAGCATCACCGCATACATCATCTAGAACATAGTATTGCATATTATCATTATCACAAAGCGTATACGTCAGCAACCTCACGAGTTGTTTGACACACACGATCATCCAATGAATCAATCAATTCAAATCAAGCTTACAACCACTAACCATGTTTGTTCTTCATTTCAGGGAATTCGTTCCTAGCAGTAGCTTGGTGCTGGTGAGATGATGATGCAAGTTGGAACCGGGCACGTCATCTCATCTGTGGCGTGGGAGATCTCCGGTTAACTTTACAGAACAAATTTCTCATTTTGAATGATGTATTTGTTGTTCCTAATTTAAAAAGGAACTTAGTGTCTGTAAAATGTTTGTTGGAATGTAATTATCAACTCAAATTTTCTTATAATAAATTGTCTATTACTAAGAATGGTGTTGATATATGTTCTGCTCAACTGGAAAGTAATTTGTATGTGCTATGACCATTAGTGACAAATGCCCTCCATAACATAGAGATATTTAAAACTGTGGTAACTCAAAATAAACGACTTAGAATTTCTCCTTTAAAACTGTCATAACTCAAAATAAACGACTTAGAATTTCTCCTAAGGAAAATGCCCAACTTTGGCACCTAAGATTAGGGTACATTAATCTCAATAGAATTGAGAGATTGGTGAAGAATGGACTTCTAAGCGAGTTAGTAGAAATTTTTTTACCTGTGTGTGAGTCATGCCTTGAAGGCAAAATGACTAAAAGGCCTTTTATTGGAAAAGGTCATAGGGCCAGAGAGCCTTTAGAGCTAGTGTATTCAGACCTTTGTGGTTCGATGAATGTAAGAACCAAGGGAGGTTATGAATATTTCATCACTTTCACCGATGATTATTATAGATATGGGTATGTTTATTTAATGAACAGAAATTTGAGTGTTTTGAAAAGTTCAAAGAATTCAAGGCTGAAGTTGAAAACGCATTAAATAGAACGATTAAAACACTTCGATATGATTGAGGTGGAGAGTTTTTGGATTCATCTTTCTAGAACTATTTGATAAAACATGGAATAGTTTCCCAACTCTCAGCACCTGGTACACTTTAGCAGAATGGTGTATCAGAAAGGAGAAATTGAACCCTGTTGGACATGGTTTGGTCTATGATGAGTTACGCTTCCTTACCTGACTCGTTTTGGTGTTATGCAGTGGAGACTGCAGCTTATATCCTGAACTGTGTTCCCTCTAAGAGTGTTGCCAGAACACCTATGAAATTAAGGAATGATCGTAAAGCTAGTTTATGTCATTTCAGAATCTGAGGTTATCCAGCACATGTGCTTGAGGCTAATCCTAAGAAATTGAAACCATGTTCAAGGTAATGCCTACTTGTAGGCTACCCTAAGGTAACGAGAGGTGGTTATTGAAGGATCTCTTATTACAGAGGACCTATGAGCGGAAGCGGATCGTCCAAACTTCATTATGAAAGAACACATACATTCACAGTCATACTAAACAGATTATGCATTCAATCATAAATTATAACATGCTTCTTGAAATAAATACAAAGGTTAGAGAGACAATACCTTTGAAGAACACTTCTTCAAGTATATCCCTCGATCAGTCACGAACACAACGAGTAAGAACTCAATCTCCCTCGAACACCAGCAAGTAGAAACTCGATCCTCGAACAACCGGACACAACCACAAGATTACCTTGGTATTCTCGGTGTGAAAATCTAGGAGTTGTGGGCTCTGACTTATTTTGGTTAGAGGGAAGAGTTAGAGTGAAGGAGGTGATGATTGAGTAAACGATGAACTATTGTGTAGAAGATGAAAGTCTATTGCATAGACTGGATACTCGATTGTTTAGACTCTCAAACTATCGTCTAGTAAACTCGATGCTATCGTATAGTCACTCGATAGTTAATAATGTAAGTCGTATAAGATTTTTGAAATCAAATTTCATTTTATCCCACAATTGCCATAAAACTGTGTAACCATCCACTAAGGTCGGTTATTGAGAAAAAGAAATTTTAATTATCATATAATTAACAAATATAAATAAATATGATAACTAACTTATCATATTATATTTATAATCTATAGTTTTAATATTGCATCATATACAATATATAAACCATATTTCTTTTTCTATTTTATGGCATTTAATATAAATCATATTTATATTAAATTTAATGACTATGAATCTTATTCATAGAATTTATATTTGAATCATATTCAAATACTAGTTCCTCTAATCAAATAATAATGTATCAAATACATTATATCAATTATATCTTATATAATTGAATTATTTTAATTATATCACATATAATAAAATTTTCTCTTATTAATTTGAACATTTCAAATTAACCAAAAAATTGAATCTCAACTTGAATCCATTGAGCTACCAAGGATATCTTATGGACTTGTAGCTTGAAGCTCCAACGATATGTGAATAACTGACTAAACTCTTTAATCACATTACCCACCATCCGTTAACTGTCAGGTACTCCATTAAAGACCGACAGCTGCATTCTTCACACTACAGATATATTTTTGTGTCCATTGGATATATCCAATCAACAGTACGATGAGCCTTCACAAATTGCTCGTAAGTATAGTTGAGCCAAATTACCATTTTGCCCCTGTAGTTACATCTAACTTCTTAAGTACCACTGATTCCTCTAATGAACAATAGAACATAGTCCCACTATGACTAAACTCCTCTCAAGCTAAGAGAGAGTGTGGCACCATATTTTTCAAGCCTCGGAATCAGCCTTTAAGGGAGAAATTTATCAGCTTACCCCTGCTTCGGGGAAGGAGTGAATTCCATCTTGTGTAGCTGACTTCCCAGCTCCTCAATCAGACAAATCCCCAAAATGGTAGGCTTGAGTCGGCGATCTAGCCACTCTCACCCGCAAATCAAAGGACCGCCCTCATAGGCAGGAGTTCACTACTCACTCAAGATTAAGGTCATGTTACCTATGGTCATCTTAGTGAAACGAAAGTCTCAATTATGAACAACGTTATATTACGAGACTAAATATTTCGTGGTCTAGTCTTATATAAACTCCTCTGTATAGAATATCCACGTTTGCATGTCTAATACACAAACGATCAGGATCATATCATTTATATTACTTTAAAACATTTGTAACACCTACAAAGAGGGCCATACTCGTAGTGTCACCAGAGTATCTCTCTTTATCCATATACTACAGACCATTTAAGTTATCACTTAAAACACGATCCACTTGTATGTTTTCACATACATGTTTAAGTTACAATGATAACCATGGATCTTAGTTTATTGGTTTGTGGTTAATGCAACTAAAATATCAAATATTTCATAGACTGAAGTGAATAAAATATTATATATTATAAATCCTAAAATGTTTGTTCATACAAGTATTTACAAACTACAAAACCCTACGAGATTTAGGGCATCAACCCCAACAATCTCCCACTTGTCCTAAAGCTAGTGAGGTGTACAAGATAATCTAATTACAAGTACACAAAACAATAAACTAGGGCACAAATGCCAAGTACAAGATCTCTCTTTTGCCCTAGTCCAGTCGTGGTCTATCCTATAGATCCATACTTTGCTGGTGACCTTCAAACACGTAGCCGTGAGAGCCTTCGTAAACGGATCAACATCATTGTGCTCCGAAGCTATCTTCGTGACAATCATTTCTCCTCGATGCACAATCTCTTGGCTGAGATGGTATTTTCGCTCAATGTGCTTGCCACGCTTATGACTCCGAGGCTCACGAGAATTCGCCACAACACCACTATTATCACAATAAAGGGTGATGGGCCTAGACATATCTGGAACAACTTTCAGATCAGTCAGAAACTTCCTGAGCCAAATGGCCTCCTTAGTAGCTTTACAAGTCGCTACATACTCGACCTCCATGGTGGAGTCCGCGATGCACCTCTGCTTGGTGCTTCGCCATACTACAGCCCTTCTGTTAAGAGTGAACATTAATCCTGAAGTGGATTTCCTAGAATCCTTATCAGTCTGAACACCAGAGTCTGTGTATCTTGTAAGGATCAAATCCTTAGGACCATACATAATCATGTTGTCCCTCATTCTTTGAAGATACTTGAAGATGTTCTTGACAGCTGTCCAGTGACCCTGTCCTAGATTAGACTGATATCTACTGATTATTTCCACTGCTAGTAGATGTTAGGTCTAGACATAACATCGCATACATATAACTGCCTACAGCAGATGCATAAGGGACTTGTCTCATTTTCTCAACCTCTTAAGGTGTCTTAGGATACTGTTCCTTAGACAATGTAACTTCGTGCCTAAAAGAAAATTTGCCCCTCTTGGAGTTTTGCATCGAGTACATGATCAACATCTTGTCAATTATGATGCCTGAGACAATGCTAGCATTTTGTTCTTTCGATCCCAAAAGATCTGAATCTCAAGAAAAAACTGAGCCCCTCACAAATCTTTCATTTGGAATTGGGTTGCTAGCCAGTGCTTAACTGAAGTCAATAAGCCTACGTCATTCCCAATGAGTAGGATATCGTCTACATATAACACTAGGTAAACTACTGAACTGTTAATGATTTTCTTGTAGACACAAGACTCATTAACGTTTTGGTCAAAGACATAAGATTTGATTGCAGTATCAAACCTTATGTTCCAAGATCGAGATGCCTGTTTCAGTCCATAAATGAACCGATTCAGCTTGCAAATCTTTTGCTCTTGACCTTGGGCTATGAATCCTTCAGATTGCACCATATAAATGGTCTCCTCAAGATTGCCATTTAGAAAAGCAATCTTGACATCCATTTGCCATATCTCACAGTCATTATATGAGGAAATGGATATGAGGATGCAGATAGACTTTAGCATGACAATAGGTGAGAAAGTCTCCTTATAGTCGACTCCCTCTACCTGGGTATAACCCTTTGCCTGGAAGGTTTGCATCTTCCCATTAGCACCCCGTTTTCTCTTGTAGATCCATTTACAACCTATAGGTTTAACCCCATCAGCTTGATCTACAAGATCGTAAACTGAGTTGAAGTACATAGACTCCATCTCAAGATTCATGGTTTTGACCCATTCATCTCTATCAACATCATCCATTACCTTCTTGTAAGACAATAGATCCTCAACCTCACCATCAGCTACCATAGCCAGGATTTCAGTTAAACCCATATAGTGAATATGTGGGTTCGCAACCCTCCCACTACGTCGAAGTTCCCTCAACACTTGAGGTAGATTTGACATACTAGATGAACCCACATCAACAACTCTTGTTGAGGTAGTAGGTTCTTCAACAACTCTTGTTGAAGTATCAGTAATTTCTTTGGAAAGCTCATTCAACACAATTTTACTTCTAGGACTGTGCTCCCTTATATGATCTTCCTCAAGAAAAGTAGCATTTGTCGATACAAGCATTTTGTTTTCCTTAGGATCATAAAATTAACCCCCTCGTGTCCCTTTGGGGTAGCCTACAAATACGCACAGCCTCGAACATGGTTCCAGTTTCTTAGATTAGCCTCAAGCACATGTCTTGGGCAACTCCAGATATGCAAAAGATGTAAACTAGCTTTACGCCCATTCCAAAACTCCAAAGGTGTTATAGCAACACTCTTGAAGGGAACACAGTTCAGGATATTTGCTGCAGTCTGTACTGTAAAACCCCAAAACAATCAAGTAGGGAAGCATAATTCATCATCGATCGAACCATGTCCAATAGAGTTTGATTTCTCCTCTCTGATACACCATTCTGCTGAGGTGTACTAGGTGCTGAGAGTTGGGAAACAATTCCATGTTCTATCAAATAGTTATGGAACTCAGAAACCAAAAACTCTCCACCTCGATTAGATCGAAGCGTTTTAAGCGTCTTACTTAATGTATTTTTAACTTCATCCTTGAACTCTTTAAACTTTTCAAAGGATTCAGACTTATGTTGCTTTAAATAAACGTACCCATACCTTGAATAATCATCAGTAAAAGTGATGAAGTATTCATAGCCTCCCCTGGCTCGCACATTCATCAGACCACAAAGGTCTGAATGCACTAACTCTAGAGGCTCTTTGTGAATGAAATCAAGCATGAGGATTTCCATGAGCAACGGAAGGATCGTTCCAAATTCCATTCGAGTTGAACATAAATAATTATAGTACAAGAATAGAAACTAACAGGTCATGCATAATACAAAAATTCAACATGCTTACAAGAGTATCAAGGGATAGAGTATGTGATGGGTTGAAAATGAAGACAAATATATGTACGTGTGTCTCATGATATGCGTTCGTTCTCCATGCCTCACTGGTCATGCGTTGGACTAAGGGATATGCAATATGCGTCTAAGAATCTATACGATGACCATGCATTCCTGCCACAAGTTTTCTTGCTTTCTCGCCAAGTATAATGAGATCGTAAGTTTCTTGGGTGATCCAAGGTCGAACTCAAGGACTTGTAGCTAAATGTTGCGAAGTGATGTGTTTGCGACGAAGAATAAAAGAATAATGTAGTTTAAGGACTATGCGCTACTCCTACTCCTAATTAAATAGATTAAACAATGGAAGTATGACTATGAGAGTTGGTAGAGACACGACAACTGTTAACGCGTAATAAGATGCATGGAAAAATAGATAAAATGGAGGGGATGACTTCACCGCACCAATAAGCTTGATCGCAAGGGTAACCCCAGCTAACACAAGTTATACGATCATGCTATACACAGTTGTCTAGGACGCATGCGATGCATATGCAATAATGTCGATAGGACTTATGTCTAAGTCTCTATTTTTTCTTATGCGATCTAACACACATTAGACAAGGTGACCGCATACCACCGTATCCTGTTTTTAGAGCGCATGAGCTGTGTAATAGCAAATAGAACTTATTCCTAAGCCTCTACTCTTGCTTATGAGATCCAATCTGACTCTCTCAAGCCTAGATTTGGTTTTTTAGACTACTCTCTCAAGTATGTCCAAATGATAAATGCAGCACTCATAAGACAAGATGATCACATAAAACATGGTTAACATAAGATTATTCCTATCTCTAGAAACGCTGCTTACTTTGCTTAGTGAGTTCCACTACTTACCCTCTCGGGTAGTTAGTCACCATTGATCAGCTTATAGACAAGAATTACGACTGTTCATAGACAAGCGATTCTACAACCTCACACTAAGCAAAGAGGATTTGCTCACAATACTCACGCAACGCACACCTCTCGGTGGTTTACTACATGCTTCATATGCCTATGCCACATGATTAAGTATGCGATACTCTAGCAATCTTACTTAGTCATTGCAATGAAAGTTACGGATGATAAAGAAGAGGTAAATGAAGATGGAAACGAAGGAAATACAGAGATGCATTGATTAAAAAATGTATTATTTTCTTAAGCCAAAATGTAATACAATACAGAGATAGAAGAGAGATGGAGGGTCAGATGTAGGCAATGTCTTGCTTCCATCAGATGTGTATCAACGCTGCCAGTCGTGCCATGGATTTGCGGTGGAATAGTCTCTCTTGAGATCTATCTCCGACGAAGCTTTGGTCGTCACTCAAAATGGTTGAAGGAATGAAAAACTCTCAAAGAATGTCTTCTCATGCTCTCATCTGTGATCACAAGGATCTGCCTTAAGGCAGAAGCTCGGATGATTTGAAGTTGGGCTCTAAGGCTCTATTTATAGAGCTCAATCGCTGACAGCATTAATGGTCCTATTCTGAATCTCTGCTACTAATGGCGTGATGGACCTGCTCTGAATCTTTGCTACTAACGGCATGATAGGTGAAATGTCAACATCATCTTTTGATACTCCCAAGGTATACATTCATGCTTGTTTCTGAAGTACCATCGCATTCCACCACCCTTGTGTTCATTCCTCTATTATGGTTATTACTCTGTAGCCGCAACCTCTATGTGATGGACGCATGCGGTTAATGGCCGCAACATCCATGCGGCGAATGTATGCGATCGCATTTGTGATGGTGTGATTCACCGCATGCGATTGATTCCTACGATAACTACAAAAATAGAGATTTGGGCATAGAATAATGCATAATATTGGGTTAGCCGAGATATTCAATGTTGATCGACGCAAGCTCACTATTCACATGAATTCTATAAGCACCACATATTCTACTTGTTAACCCTAATAATTCTAAATAAAAGGCTATAATAACTTGCATTTCTACCAGTTATCAATATACATAACTTTGAAGAAACATTCTTCAAACTCCCTCGATCAATCTACAAGCGTCCATAGCAACACAACCCTCGAATGCAACGATCGGTGCAACACGATTAACAGCACGAACACAACGAACGACCAATGGCTCCTGGAAAACAATCGAGTTAAGTGAGGGCACCACCACAATGGTTCACTTGGTAGTCTCGGTGTGAGAATTCAGGAGTTGTGGGCTCTATATGAACTTGGCTTGAGGAAGAGACTGGAGGACAACAATCGTATAGACGATTGAGAAAGTGGGAGATAAGAAACGTCTATTGTATAGATGAAGTGCCCGATCATGTAGTAAATGGCAGCCTATCGTATAGACTTAGCCACATGATCATTTAGCTACGATCAACTGATGAACTATCGTATAGTCAATGCTCCACGATCGTTTAGTCTCTCTATAGCTATCGCTTAGTGAAACACTTTCACTTGATAGCTTATCCATGAATTACTTTCCGAAAGTGGCAACTCAACTAAATTTAGAAAAAAAAATTCCTTTTATCTCACGGTTACCATAAAACCACCAATAACCTCCCATTCAATCGATTATTAAAGAAAAAGATTTAATTATCAAATAATTAATATTATTATAAATAAATATGATAACCAACTTACCATATTATATTTATAACCTATAGTTTTAATATTTTATCTCATGAAACATATAAACCATAGTTCTTTTTCTATTTTATGGTACTTAATGTAAATCATATTTACATTAATCCTCCACTTGATATATCTTATACATCATACCAATTATATCATATATAATTGAATTTCCTCATGTTAATTTGAACACTTCATAATGACCCTAAGAATTGATTCTCAACTTGAATCCACTGAGCTACCAAGGGGGCCTTATGAACCTGTAGCTTGAAGCTCCAACAGTACGTGAATAACTGGCTAAACTCTTTAGTCACGAGATCTACCATTTGTTAACTGTCGGGCACTCCACTAAAGACCGACACCTACACTCTTCTCACTATAGACATATTTTTATATGTCTATATCAACCAATCAACAGTGCGATAATCCTTCACAGATTACTCGTAAGTACAGTTGGCCAATATACCGTTTTGCCCCTGTAATTATATCTAACTCCTTAAGTACCACTGATTCCTCTAATGAACATAAGTCATAGTCCTACTATGACTGAGTCCTCTCTTCCAAAGAGAGGATGTGGCCACTACGTTCAAGACCCAGAATCAGCCCTTAAGGGAGCAATCTATCTACTTACCCCTGCTTCAGGGAAGAAGTGAATTCCATCTTGTGCAACTGAGATCCCAACTCCCCAATCAGACAAATCCTCCAAAAGGTAGGCTTGTTGAGTTGGCAATCTAGTCACTCTCACCAATACTAATCAAAGGACCGCCCTCAAAGGCAGGAGTCCCCAGAACACTCAGAATTAAGGTCATGTCACCTATGATCGATTTAGGTTAGACGTAAGTCTCAAGTATCAACGACATTATATAAAGAGACGAATCATCTCGTTGTCTGATCTTATACAAACTCTTTGTATAGGTGATAACTTGTAGAAATACAAGTTATTTATATTGCTTTATTTAGATATTGCGGCCAAAAGAGAGGAAAGTTGCGTCAATTGTATGGAAATTAGCTAAGAAATACAATAATTATAAATTGTCGTCAATACACCCACTAACACCATTGCGATGGTAGAAAAGAATATTTCAAGTCTGTTTCGCAGGAAATCCAGTCACCGTATGCTCTCATGGCTCAAGAGAGAAAGATTAACGCATCTACGCCGCATTGTGCCTATCATTCAGGAATGCATAGACGATCAGCGCAATGATGGCGCATGCGACAATCGATCTAGAGCTGAACTTCAACCGCATGCGATAATAAAAATAACACCACATGCGGGCACATGATCGAAGATACAAATGAGCAGTGCAATCACGGAGGATTTTGACATGTGTACAACTAACCGTTGTGCATTTTTGACGGATTGATTGCATAATAGAAGGAATATTTATTCCACCATTCTCAGAATTTCCATAACAATACAGTAGGGACCACAATTCAGAGAGTCAAACCTTTCATCTATAAATACCCTCAAAGAATTCACTGAAGATATACTTGATACAGGGGATAATTGATATGAGGCTATTGAGAGAGAGACTGATCTGAGTGTTGATCGGAGAAGATCTGGGAAGAAAAGAGACAAGGCCTAGAGGTGAGTCTCAGGGCGAATCATTCCAAATCCCTGTCGTGAAGCTCTGTACTTAGATCAACTCTACCAGTTGAGTAAGCATGGGAGGGAAGCTCATCCTTCCATTCACTCCATCTACGCCGATAAGCTATCTCTCCATCCAGATCGATGTCAAGACATTGGCACTCTTCTGTATCTGTTTCTAACTCTTATTCATCAATTGTATTTCACCTTCTTAGTCTAGATCATTCACAACCATGTATCAGACGCTTGAATTTATAATTAAATGTCATGATCACTTTCATTTCCACATCTCTGTCTATTTCCGTTCCTCCATTAATCGCTTTTTCCACGGTGTTTTCTTAATCTCTTGGTGATTAATATGAATTAAACAAGCAACTTAATCTGTGCTAAAAGAATAAAGATGTTTAGCTAAAGCATGCTAGACGATATCTTCTTGTGAGAGCAGAAGTGAAGATGCCATTCTGATCTATCGAGAAAAGGTCAGAAGAATGCGTTAACTAAAGCAAGAAGTACTTCCAGAGATGGAAGAAACCTTGCGTTCACTACATTCGTCCTGATGTGGGAAATGCGGCCGATCACCAAGAGGTGTATGCCAAGGGAAAGCGAAACCGTACTTATATCTTTAACGCAATTAAGAAACTTATGCTGTTTATATTAATTATCCTTTTTCTTTCTATTTTGCACATAAGCTTTGCCACCGCATAACATGATCTTTGTATATTATTCACAGCTAGTCTCAACCTCGGTATCTTGTATCATCATAGCTTAGGTTTATTTTATCACACTTTACTTTCATCGCAATTTACTTTATTATCGCCTTTTTATCGCTTATCTTTACTTTACTGCAACTTTAAATACATGTACAAACCACACTTTTATTAAATTGAAAAAACCCCTGGTCGCATATATAGCAAACGTAACACAATCAACCTAAAACAATCCCTGTGTTCGACCTTGGATCACACCGAGAAACTTGCGATGGAATTATACTTGGTTCCAACGCAAGAAAACTTGTGACAACGCACAACATACTACAAGAACATTCATTAATAATGCATATCTAGAAGTAGTATCGTAAATCACCGCAATAATCCATGCGTTGTATGACATAAGAAGATTAATTTTATTCATTCATATTCATACATGTCTACAAGTTTTTGCATTTTATGTCATCAAGCTTAGATTAAAATTATGTCGTCACATGCATTACAAGTTTATGGTGCCGTTGCCAGGGAACTGGTAATGGGGACATGAGCTTGTATGATGATAAAGACTTAAAATTTGCGTGTCAAGTTTATGGTGCCGTTGTCGGGGATTTGGTAATGGGGACATGAGCTTGTATGATGATGAAGACTTTAAAATTTTTGTTACAATAGGACACCCCCGCTCGCATGTCTCCACATGAATTATCAGGATCAGACCATCTATAGTAGTTTACAACATTGAAAACCTCTACAAAGCGGGCTGTATCCATAATGTCACCAGGATAAGGTATCCCTCCTTAATCCTTATACTACAAAACTTTTAGGTTATTACTTAAGGCATGATCCACTTGTATATCTCATGTACATGCTTAGGTTTACGTACAATAACCATGGATTTTTGTTTATTGCATATGAGTAAATGCAAATAAAATAACTTTTATTTCATTAATAACAATGAGTACAATGTTTACAAACTACGAGATTCTGAGAGAATTAGAACACCAATCCTAACGATCTCCCACTTGTCCTAATGCCTTAGAAGACTAATGTACAATATATGTAAAAAAACACAAGTACAATATACAATAAACTAGGGCATACTCTATACCCCAGTATCATCTCCCACTTGCCCTAGACAAGATGCTGCATATCCTGTAGACCTAGACTCTCCAGATGACCCTCGAACACTTTAGCCATGAGAGCCTATGTAAACGGGTCAGCAACATTGTGCTCCGACGCAATCTTCGTGACTATCATAACACCGCGATGCACAATCTCCCCAATCAAATGATATTTCCGTTATATATGCTTGCCTCCATGATGACTCCGAGGTTCCTTTGAATTTTCCATAGCCCCGGTATTATCACAATAGAGAGTGATCGACAAAGAAATATTTGGAACAACTTTCGAAGCTGTAAGGAGCTTCCTAAGCCAAATAGCCTCCTTAGCAGCTTCACAAGCAGCTACATATTCCGCTTCCATAGTGGAGTCCGTGATGCATCCTTGCTTGATGCTTCACCAAACTATAACCCCTTCATTCAGAGTGAACATTGACCCTGATGTCAATTTTCAAGAATCTCTATCAGTCTGAAAGTCAGAGTCTGTGTATCTTGTAAGGATCAAACCTTATCTCCATACACAAGCATGTAGTCCCTCATTCTCCAAAGATACTTGAGGATTTTTTTGACCGTCGTCCAGTGATCCAATCTTGGATTGGATTGATAACGACTGATAATCCCTACTGTCATAGCAAATGTCAGGTCTAGTACATAACATTTGATACATTAAGCTTCCAACAGCTAAAGCATAGGGAATCTGTCTCATCTCCTCAACCTCTTGAGGTGTCTTAGGACACTGATTCTTAGACAAAAAAATTCCATGCTTGAGGGGTAGTAAACCCCTCTTGGAATCCTGCATCCTGTACCTTATTAACATTTAATCAATGTACGATGCCTGAGACAAGGCCAATCTCTTGTTCTTATGATCCCAAATGATCTGGATACCTAGAACATACTACGCCTCTCCTAAATCTTTCATTTGGAATTGGGCGGCTAGCCACTTTTTAATGTCAGTTAGAAAGTGATAATGGGAAAAAATGCACGCTATTACAATGCAAAGATATAAAACAATGCAGGATTGCGACGGTAAAAATATATAAAATCGTGTCCAAAAGCATTAAGTTTAAAACATTGCGATCACATGCGACTATCGCATTAAGCATCCAATTTACGTATTTTGTGTAAAATTGCGATCCAAGGAATTCAGTGTCCGAGCGCATTAAGAGATTGCAACCGCAAGGCTATGCGATCGTATGCGTTTGCGAAGATCTGCTCAAGAAGGTGGTTGCATAGAGACGACGAATCAAGGTGAAAGCTTAATAAATCACGATGGGATAGAAAGCTGATGACGGTCAAATCTGAATTTAGTTGACAAGCTGTTAATGACACACTATAGCAAGTACACTCAACTTTTCGGTGACAATTAATCGACGCATCAGACAGAGAATTAATGACATCCCATCATTCCAATCATTTGAGAGAAAAAGTTCTTCACCCTGAAGCTCTATAAATACCAAAGGCCACCTTCGTTAAAGGAGTTCGGTTCCATTCTAGTTTAGCCATATATAGAGAGTTCACCATACAGAAGATAGTTAGCCATTGTTCATAGTTTTCTTACACTTAGAAGGCGGAGGTGAGAGAAGAGAGAAGATGCTAGAGGATCGTTCCTGGTCAGCTTGATAGAGTGCCGGGAAGCGTTGAGAATGGATCGAGGGCCGACTCTTGCGAAAGCAAGGATATTCTTTCGAGCAAAGTAGAGAAAAACAGTGTAAAAGCCCTGGGAAGCAAGAAATTACTACCAGGCTCCCTATCTTTACTTTCCATTGTCATCATGTATCTTGATTTCATTTATAAAATGGAATTTTCATCTCTACATCTGTTCACTCTCTTTACATTACACATGAGTAACTAAACGTTCAGATGGGATGAGAAGCACTTAGCTAACATGAACTAAGATCTTTATTGTATGCGATCATCTTGTTTTATGTATGCGTCCATCACCCCTTTAGAGCTACTTGAGAGAGAGTCTAAAGAAAGAACCTAGACTTGAGAGAGCTAGGTTAGAATCTAGACTTGAGAAAGCAAGATTAGAACCGCATAAGTAAGAGATAGAGACTTAGAGATAAGCTCTGTTTGCTAACATGTATCGCATGCACCCTAGAAATAGGTTATGGTAGTATGTGGTCGCCTTGTGAATGTGTATGTCATTCATCACCGAATAGACAAGAGTAGAGGCTTAGACATAAGTCCTATAGACATCGTATATATCGCATGCATCCTAAAACTAGGAGCTATAGCATTTGCATTGAGAGATGACTTATTGTTGTATGTATGTGGCATGATCGCATAATGTGAACACAATCTTAGGAAGTGTTAGCTAAATCCCTTTTCAACCCGTTCCCTTGCATCCTTATTGTAACTTTCATGTTATTAATTCTTTTCTCAATTCTGCCGCATAGGATTTATATTTTAAACAAACATACCAACCAAATCATTAATTTATTTATTACCGCAAAGGAATCTGAAATCATCGTCGCATATTATCTCCTTAGTCCTAGTGTTCGACCCTGGGCTTACCAGGCAACCTAGTAGGATTTATACTTGGATCTTGCTAGGAAAACTTGCATGCACAACGCATACACCATCATCACAATATACACCATTATTTCATCATATTCACAATGCAGATGATTCAAACTGTCGAACAGTTTGGCGGTAGGCGTGGCGAGGAACCACATGCCCACCTCTGGAGTTTTATTGAAATTTGCAATATGTTTATGTTCCCAAACATCTCCACTGAGCAGGTTTGATTAACGTTGTTTCCATTTTCGTTGTATGACTAGGCACGAAATGGGCTTACTCTCTCGAACCAGGGGAGATTACATCATGGGAACAGGTAGTGGAAAAGTTCATGAAGAAGTACTTCCCCCTGACAGAAAATGCCAGAAGGAGGAAGTTGATTACAGATTTTGAACAAGATATCGACGAATCGCTCAATGATGCCTGGGTGAGGTTTAAAAGACTGGTGAGTGATTGCTCGCATAACGGCTTAACAGATTGTCAGCAGATGGAAATTTTCTACCACAGTTTGAACCCTGCATCGCAGACAGGTGCCAATGCGGTAGCAGCTGGTGGTCTATTCGACAAGACATATGACGAGGTCAAAAATATACTTGATCACATTTCAAAGAATCACGAAGATTGGAGAGAAAGCGATCAACGACTGAGAATTAAATATAGTGATGCAAACAATGGGGCCATCACATCCCTACAAAACCAAATGAATGCGATGATGAATTTAATATAAGGAATCGCAATCAGTAGCCCAGGAATGCATAAAGGGCAGGTCAACGCAATCGCTCAAATGACCACGAGTTGTGTCACCTGTGGAGAATCACATTCTATTGAAGAATGCCCAAGGAATCCATAGTCAGTATGCTTCATAAAGAATAACCCTTTCTCTGACACGTACAACCCCTGGTGGAGAAACCACCCCAATTTTGTGTGGAAAAATTAACAACAAGGCTATCAACCTATGGCACAAAAAGAAGGGCCGCCAGGATTTTTTCCGCGAACAAACGGTCAACCACAAAATCAAGCTAGTAGTTCACAGGCATCGTAATCTTCATCTCTGGAGAGATTACTGAAGCAGTATATTGGGAAGAATGAAACAGTACTCCAGAATCAAGCGACGTCTATCCGCAATCTTGAAATTCAGATAGGACAGATTACGGGCGAGCTCAAAAGTAGACTGCAAGGGCATTGCCGAGCTCAATTGAGCTCCCTCACAACTCTGGTGGTGCAGGAAAGGAACAATGCCTAGTAGTCTCCTTGCTAAGTGGAAAAACAATAGCGGAAGAAGGGGAAGAGCCCACCAGGACCAACTCGAATGCGGTGAAAACCAAAGACTCGTTGACATATGATTCAGAAGAGCCCGAGAAGATGAACCTAGAAGTTGCATCCACCTTCAATCCTCTAGAACATGAAACAGAAGAAGGACAGCTACCACTATTCTCGCAAAGATTGAAAAAGAAACAGAATAATGAAGAAAAGGTCGCTACAGTGGCAATAATGCAAAGGTTAAATACTATGATCCCACTAAAAATGTGTGACCCAGAAAGCTTCACGATACCCTACTCAATTGGAAAGGTCTACATTGGTCAACCACTATGCAAGCTTGGGGCGAGTATAAACTTAATGCTGCTATCAATTTTCAAACGATTGAATATGAGAAAACTAATGCCCACGACGGAGACTCTTCTGCTTGCAGAAAGATCCCGAGTACACTGATGACATGTAGAAATGCATGTCATCTTAGGCCTTTTACTTAGAATTATGAAGGTTGTTAGGCAGAATATGCGGCAATCATGATAGGAATTCACGAAAAAGTGAGCTTGCGTCGATTAGCATGTTGAATCTCAGCTAACCCGTTATCTTGTGTTATTATGCATTCAATGTTCTATTTTTGTAGCTAAAATAGGAAATGGACGCAAATGCGAAAATCGGGCCACCGCATAAACGATTGCATACAGAGAAACACTCCATCGCAAAGGCAAACTCATCGATCAATGGATGGGAGTTGTGCTCGTCAAGCGATTTCGGTCATCATGTAGAGTTGCGGTATTAAGCAAATGCGGCATTGAATGATTGTGGCTATGCGACAACGCAAACTAATGGGATCAACGCAAGGTTGGTGGAATGAATGCGTCAACACATCTAACTCGAGAAAAACCAAAAGATGATGCTGACATTTCACCTACCACACCATTAGTGGTAGAGGTTCAGAAAGGATTAACGCGCCGAATGTTAGACTCAGAGCAGTCCAATTAATGTTGTCAATGACCCAACTCTATAAATAGAAGTCGATGAGCAGAAATTCAAGTCATCCAAGGTTTCCGCCTGAGGTTCGTCTAGGGCGGATCCTTACGATCCAAACAAACGCGTGAGAAGAAGTTTGAGAGTTCTTCACCTCCTTCATCCATTTTGAGTGACAATCGGAGCCTTCGATTGGAGTTAGATGTCGAGAGAGTCAGTTCCTTCGTCCATCCATGGCACCATCGGCAGCCTTGATGCACATCCGCTGGGAGTAAGTCTTTGCTTCCAGTCGATCATTTCCTTTTCCTTTATTTCTTATATTGTATTGTATGATATTTTGTGATTAAGGAATTAATAAAATTTGTTTCCAATGCATTTCTCTGTTCCTTTGACTCCATTTCCATCTTCTTTGTTTAGCATCTTCACTTTCATTGCAACACTTAGTGGGATTGCTTGGGTATCGCATACTTAGTCATGTGGATTAGGGATATGAATCATGTAGCAACCCACCGAGAGTGTGCATTCTGTAAGTGTGTGAGTAATCTTATTTGCTTAGTGTGAAGCTACTGCAACGCCTGTCTATAGGCTAACGCATTACTTGTCTATGAGTAAAGTCAGCAAAAATCAACTGCCTAGAAAGGTAAGTGGTTGGACGCATTAAGCAATGTATGCATTATTCACTAGAGATAGGAATAATCTTGCGTCAACTAAGTTCATGCATTTGTCTTGTTTTATGTTGTGCCCAACACCTCTTTAGAGCTACTCGAAAGAGAGTCTAAAGAAAGAACCTAATGTTTCGAGAGAGCTAGGTTAGAATCTAGACTCGAGAGAGCGAGATTAGATCGGCATAAGCAAGAGATAGGGACTTAGAGATAAGCTCTGTTTGTCAACACTGCATCGCATGCACCCTAGGAATAGGTATGATATTATGTGGTCATCTTATTTGTGTGTGTGTCACTTTTTCATCGCATACATGAGAACAGAGGCTTATGTGTAGGTCCTATAGACTTATCGCATATATCACATTAGAAGCCATAGCATTCGCACCGAGAGGTGGTTTACTATTGTATGTATGTTGCATGATCGCATGGCTTGTGTTGACTAAGGTTGCTCTTGCGGTTACTCTTAAGGGTTGCAATGAAATCATCTCCGCATTTTATCTATTTTCCCATACATTTATTTCATGTCAAGGTTTGTCGTATCTCTACCTTTCATGCATATTCTCATTGTGTTGTTTGTTAGATAGGAGTAGGAGTAGGAGTAGGATTAACTTAGCAACCTCCCTTCCATTATTTTATTTAAATCACCGCATGCACATCACCGCATACATATAGTTACAAGTCCCTGTGTTCAACCTCGGATTACTCGAGAAACTTGTGTTCACGTTATACTTGGTGTGAGCGCAAGAAAACTTGTGACAGGATGCATGGTCATCGCATACATTCATTAAAGCATTATTAGTCCAACGCAAGATCATCGACGCATGACTATCAACGCATATCTTAGGAACATGCATCACATACCGCATCCACAGGATTTTGGTTGTTTAGTAAAATTGACTTCTAATTTCCCGCCATTATACTCCCCGAGGGAGAGTTGAAGGATGTTGCGGTTTCAATTGAAAAATTCATTTTACCAGCAGACTTCATCATTCTAGATCATAAAGCGGATGAAGATGCGACCATCATATTGGGATGACCATTCCTATCGACCGGTCGCGCTTAAATTGATGTGCATAAGGGAGAGATCGTTATGAACGTTTGATAGCTTGTAGAATACTACCTTATCTAGATATTACGGACAAAAGAGAATAAATATGCGTCAATTGTATGAAAATTAGCTTCAAAATACAATAATTATAAATCATTGCAATTACACCCACTAACATCATTAAGATAGAAGAACAGGAGATTTCTACTCTATTTTGCAGAAAACCAAGTCACCGCTTGCGATCAAGGCTCAAGACAAACTGACCAATGCATCTCTGTCACATTGCGCCCGTCAATCTACAATGAAAAGATGATTAACGCAATGACGGCACAATGCGATAGTCGATCCGAAGCTGATTTAAACCGCATGCGGTAATAAAAAACAACACAGCATGCGAACACTCGATCGAAAGATGCAACTGAGCAACGAAAAATCGGAGGATTGTGACATGTGTACAACTAACAGTTGTGTAGATTTGACGGTCCGATTGCATAATAGAAGGAATAATATCCCTCCATCTTTGGAATTTCCATAACAAAAGTGGGGACCACAAGGCCAGAGTCAAAGATCTTCACCTATAAATACCCCATAGAATTCACAGAAAAAAGGATGGCTACTGGATACAGGGCGAATTAATATTAGGTCATTGAGAGAAAGGTTGAGCTGAGTGTTAAGCTGAAGAAATCCAAGAAGAAGAAGAGACAAGGTCGAGAGGTGAGTCTCAGTGTTAATCTGCCAGATCCCCGCTGCGAAGCACTATACTCAAATCCCTGCTACTGGTTGAGCAAGCCTAAGAGGGAAGCCCATCCTTCCACACGATTCATCTATTCCAGCAAGCAAGTCTCCATCCAAATCGGTGTCGAGACGTTGGCACTTGATTGTATTTGTTTCTATCTCTTTTCATCATTGTATTTCATCTTCTTTACCCCTTCATTCACACATCATGTATCAGACGCTAAATATATATATTGAATGTCTTGATCGCTTCCATTACCACTTCTCTATCTATTTTCGTTCCTCCGTTTATCGCTTTCTTCATGGAGTGTTCTTAATCCCCTGGTAGTTAATATGAATTAAACAAGTTCTGAATCGGAGTTAAAGAGATAATTGCGTTTAGCTAAGGCATACTAGACGACATCTTCACCTGTTAGAGCAGAAGTAAAGATGCCATTCTGATATGTCTAGAGAAGGTCAAAAGAATGCGTTAACTAGAGCAGCTAGTACTTCCAGAGATGGAAGCGTCCTTGCATTCATTACATTCGTCCCCGTTTTGCCACAAAAATGTGGGAACACGCCGATCACCGAGAGGTGTACGCCAAGGAAAAAACAAAACCGTGTTTATAATGCAATTAAGAAACTTGCGATGTTTATATTAGTTATCTTTCTCTTTCTGTTTCGTACATAGACTTGCCATCGCATTACATGATCTGTGTATAATCTTCACAGCTAACCTTGACCCAGTATCTTGTAACATGAAGCTTGTATCTTGTCCTATCTTAGCTTAGGTTTATTGCACTTTATTTTATTATTGCATTTTTACTGCTTTCTTCTACTTTATCGTAATTTTTATATACTTACACAAACTATAATTTTGTTAAATTGAAAAACCTGGTTGCATGTATCATAAACATTATGCAATAACCTTAAACAGTCCCTGTGTTCGACCTCGGATCACACCGAGAAACTTGCGGTGGAATTATACTTGGTTTCAACGCAAAGAAACTTGTGACAACGTATAGCCTACTATAAGAACATCTATTACTAACACATATCTAGAAGTAGTATTGCATGAAATTCATATCATCGCATACACATTACGTTCAAAGTCAAGTCATGAAGTTTATGGTGCCGTTTCTGGGGACTGGTTAACGGTTGATTGTTTGAGTGTGTTTGTGGTATTTTGCAGGACATATCTCATTGTACTGGCTATTCAACGTAGAGAGCAGCTTGACGGTTTATGAGTACTGGTGCTGAATCAGAATTCAAAGCTGACCTTGAGATCGAGCGTACCTTTCACGCACAGGCACGTTAGCAAGCATGGCAGACAACAATGATAATGCGATACCGGTAGAGAATCCAGGAGCTGTTCGGCTAGCGTAGGATCCTGTTTTCCTGGCAGCTGACCGCAACATTCCTATGATTTTTCACCTAGGATTTCGCGGCCTATTGTGGAGGAGAATGCAAGGTTCGAAATTAAGCTGGTCATGCTTCATATGATCCAAAATGTCGGGCAATTTAGGGGTCTGCAAGGTGAAGACCCACACGCCCATCTGACCAGCTTTGTCAAAATGTGCGACGACTTCTCTCTACCTGGCGTAACCCCAGAGAGTATAAGACTGTATTTGTTCCCTTACACCTTGAGGGACGAGGCCAAGAAGTGGGCTCACTCACTAGAGACAAATGAAATTACATCGTGGGACTAACTAGTGGAGCGATTTATGAAGAAGTTCTTCCTACCAGTCATCAATGCAAGATGACAGAAGAACGTGCTAAACTTCGAGCAAAAGAAGAATGAGACCCTGAGCACCACCTGGGTGCAATTTAGAAAATTGGTGAAAAACTACCCGCATATCGGAATCCCCAATTGCGTCTTGATGGAAACTTTTTATAACGGCCAGAACAGATCAATGCAAGCTATTACTGACGCCTTCGCGGCAGGAGGTTTTATGGATAAAACATACATAGAGGCTAAGGTCATCCTCGATCGCATATCGCGGAACATGGATGATTGGATCGATGATGGATATGGAGGCCGAGGCGCCGATAAACGAAAGAGTGAAACTGTCATTGTCCCTACAGAGACAATGACCACGTTGGCCGCACAGATGGCCGCGGTAACCTCCATCTCCAATCGATCGCAATTAATCAAGGATCTATCCCTCAACAATCAGCGCAACCTGCTACACCGACTTAAGTGGCCGCAATAAGTTGCGTCAATTGTGGAGGGGCTCATGTAGCTGAAGTGTGCCCATCAAACATCTAGCAAGTATGCTACATCCAGAACAACCCCTTCAGCAACACCTATAATCCTGGTTGGAGGAGCCATCCTAACTTCGGTTGGGGAGGTAATTCCAACCAAGGAAGGCCAATCACCCATCAAGGTGACGGACGAGGGAATCCTTCTTTTCACCAAAATTCAAATCATAGGTAGCCGAGACAGTCGAATCATCAGCAACCCTCATCTTCTAACACTTATGGAAGCTCTTTGGAGACCCTGCTAAAGCAATATATGGATAAAAACGATGCAGTGATGCAAGCACAGACGTCTTCAATTAGAAATTTGGAGATCCAGGTGGGCCAGCTGGCTTTTGAGCTGAGAAGCAGAGCACCAGGAATGTTGCCCAGTAATTCAGAAGCCCTGGGATCTATAGGAAAGGAGCAATATCCCTAGGACATTGAGCAGGCAAGTAGGACAGCCTGTAGAGATGTGGATTGTGCCCATTCAAGAAACGCATCTATCGGTCCATATTTCACTATTATGTTTAATGCTTTCTTAAATTCCTGTCTCTTTAAATTCTTGAATTTTGTCTTCACTAGCTTATTTAATTCATTCTTGACTTTACGAATTGAGTTCTTCATTTATTTCCTTGGCATTTATTTCTGTATAGTCTTTAATTCTTTAAGCTTTTTTGTAATTAATGCGTTGAGCTTTAATGGTGAATGATTGAGTAATAAAGAAGATTTATTGCTGCAAGTCATCGCACTTGCGTTGATGAAATAATAAAATAAAATAAGCAACAACGAATATGCAAGGCAATAATGGACGCATCTTGAACCAATAAGATACGCTTTGCGTTTACCCAACGCAACTGTATTGAGCTAAGGGATGTGTTGCACTCGTATATGTCCTTTGTCCGTCCGTAGCTAAATACACTATGTTGAGGTATCCTCTAGAAATGTGTTTAGTTAAGGGGTGTGTTGCAGGGATGTATGCGTTATTGCCCGGCCTCTGCGAAGCTGCATTTGTGTTGGTAAGCACATTGCGTTAATCTTTATCTTGCGTCCATTCGAATAAAATATTAAAAAGATAATTTATTTTGTAACTTGGGGAAGTCCAATCGTTTCGTATCCCAAAGTAATGATGATTCGGCAAACGAAAGGACATTTTTTCTGAAATTCCATAAATGAGGGAAATCGATCGACGCACATCTTGAGTGTCTCGAGGCCTATCGTTGCAAAAATCTCATTGGGCCCACTGCGGCCCAACCTATAAATAGGACCCTTACCTCATTTTGGAAATTTTACCTCATCTTTGCAATCAAAAACCCTAACGCCTTAGTATACGAACTTCCTTCTTCCTTAGCATTCTGACATTTTTCCAATTCTTCCAAGCTTAGCTTCTATTGCTAACCAAGCTTCCAACCAATCTGCTTCACCATCCACCCCTGCCCCGGACCAAGTAACCATGCGAGAGGCAGCATTTCTGGCTGCCAGTCGAAGGCTCGCCGCCCAAGCCCACACTGTCCCCAGAATCGCTGGGAGAACCCGGAGAAACTCCTTGGCCATTAGTCCTCCTTTGTTCAAAAGGGGAGGAAGCATTGAAAGCCTACCTGTTCCAACACCTGTCGTCTCACTGAGAGTGAAAGGAAGAGACGCGATGATACGGAGGTGTTTGGCATCATCCTGAGTAACCTGGTGCTAGGAGGTGGTCTGCCCGAGGCAGGGGCTGTAAATCAACCACTGTCTACGGAGGAGGAGGCGGTGGTGGTAACAGAAGAACTGGTGGTGGCAGAGGTAGTGGCGATTGAAGAAGAACAAGAAAAAGGAGAGGAAGAGATTGCGGTGGAGGAGGCCAAGGAGGCTGAAGTTGCATTGGAAACCCCTAATGTTGCACTGGAGGAGGTTGCAAGGTAGGTATAACCAAAAGTGGCTGAGATGAAAAAGAAGAAGAAGAAAAACAAAGGAAGGAAGGTTGAAGAGGCTGAATCTTCCCATCATCGCAAGGAGAAAAAGAATAAATAGAAGAAGAATGATGATGAAGATGAGGAAGAGAAGAAGAAGAGGAAGAAGAAAGAGAAGGAAGAGAAAAGAATGCACCACCATGAAGAAAGGCGCTTAAGAAAAGAAGAAGAAAAGAAACAGAGGGCTGCGAGCCCTGAAAAGGATGGAGAATCAACCTCCATGAGGGAGGATAGGGGGAAACGACACAGTTGATTAAATCGGCGCAACCCGAAACAACACAAATGGTTGCGGTTGATGAAGGAGAAGAAGTAGAAGGAACCCCCTTGATGCGGCGTCGCAAGGAGAATGCGCCGCAAGGGTCCACTATTGACCCTCAAAGACTAATTATCGAAATGGAAGAAAAAGAAAGAAAAAGAAAAGAAAAGGAGGAGAAGCAAGAAAAGATGGAGAAGGGAAAGCTCATCATCACAGAGGGAAATAAAAGAAGAAGATTGGAGTACGAAGAAATGCGAAGCAACAATGAGCTTACAAGACTTGAAGGGATCTGGAGGCGCGAGGAGGAACAACATTTGTTGCTGGCCTCTAAGCAATTTGAAAAATAATTTGCGAGAGAAGAACAAGAAGAAGAAGAAGAAGGGAGAAGGAGAAAGGAAGAAGAGGAGAAGACATTGTTTGAAGAGAAGGAGAAAAAGTGCGAAGTTAATTTGCGACACTTAATGAAGAAAAAGGGCAAAAAACTCGCAGAGCATGAGAAGGAGGAACAACGCAAAGAGTGGGAGAAGAAACAAAAACAAGTAGCCCACCTTGCGTTGGCTAAGGAAAAAGGTAAGGAAATTGCGGAGAGCAGCGAGCCTGCATCGGCCAGGAAACGTTTATCAAAAGAAAGAAGAATGATGACATGTTGATTGAGATGGGCTTCTATCCTGCGTCGACACCATTACCTGACCTCATTAAAAGTGTGATTGTGGAACATGGGTAGGACACATTCTACCAGTGTCCATACATTATTGTGCCTCAGGTAGTGCGGGACTTCTACCATGAGTGTCTACATGGAAACAGGGCTACGGTGACCTTTAAAAAAGAAACAATGTCCTGGCGCAAGGGACATCAACGAAATATATCAAATGAAAGACAACGCTGATGCACCAGGGAATAAAATTATTGATGATCCCACGGAGCAACAGATGGAAGACACGCTGAGGATATTAACGCGACTGATCACGAAGTGGTCAGTTTCGCTCAAAGGCATCTGCACCCTGGAGGCCAAGTCCTTGATTCCGGAGGTAAGGCTCTGGGTTTACCTGGTCAAGAAGCGGCTGATCCCAACAACGCATGATAGAACTGTATCAAGGGATCGGGTCATGGCCGCATACTACATCGCACGCGACATTCCTATTGACGTAGGGCAGTTAATCGCAAGGAAGATCAGATCATTGGTGGGGCATATCCAAGGGCAGTACTTGTTCCCGTGGATTGTTTCAAGCCTGTGCCTATCTATGGGTGTAGGCATTGATGAGAAGCCCATGCCAGAGGTCCATGGCCTCATCAACATAAAAATCTTGAGGCTGCTCCTCAAAGACTCCCCACATTGCCCCAAGTTGCCAGCAAAGAGGCCCGCGATCGATTTGAATGCACTGTAAGAACCCAGGCCAAAAAGACGACGCACAGAAGATAAGGGAAAAGAAAGGGTTCAAGAGTCAGCAGTGCAAGATCCAGACCCTGAGAACCCTCTTCCCTTAGTCATTTGCCCTCCAAGTCCTCCTAGCTCACCCGCCCAACCTTTTTCTCCACTTCACAAACATTTTACCAATCTCCTCCTTGTCCCAACCTTCTCACCTGTTTACCCAGCAGCCCTACCTTCACTATCAGCAGCATCACCGCAACCTACCATTCCACCGCCGCAAGTTAATGACCCACACGATTTGGGTGAAGGCACCTCTGCCCAACCCCAAAACGATGTTGGCAAGACATCGCAGGCACAACCCTTCATCACTTCCATGGCTGTTGAGTTAGCGGAAATGAGATCCCTCTTCTCCCAACAACAACAACTTTTCTCTCAACAACAACAGTTTTTCAACCAAAGATTTAAAGTGGTAATGGAGCATATTGATGATATTCAACACAGTGCTACCACATTAAGAGAGGCACTGATTAACATGCAACGTAACATTTATAAAGTCCATATGCACCAGAGACTTATTACGAAGCGTAATCAAGAGTACTTCAACTTTCTCACCGCATATCTTCATGGTCTGATGGTGCCCCTACATCTCCGGTAGCACTTAAATTTTGAAGAAGCTCCTTTTGCACCACCTCAAAATCCACCTCCAAACCCGCTAGCTCCTCAACAATAATCCTCCTATATTTTTTTTTCTATGCGACCATTATATATTCTTTTTTGAATTAATCGAATTCTTTAATTCTTGTACAGGCACAAATTTTGTATGGCGTTAATTTGTAATTAATTGTATACTTTGTTAATATTCAATACAATGAGTACATATTCACTCCATTTTTGCCTGTGCCTTTTTCTTTATCATCCTTTGTTAATACTTGCGATATTCTGAATCTTTTACTTTTGTGTTCTTCATTGCGTTGCTATGATGTAATATATGTTTATACTTAGAAACATTTCTCATACTTTGAAAATTCTGACTAGCACTTAGCTCATTCTTAGCTTAGCAGTAGTTTACCTTTTATCTTTCAAAGTTCTGCTCAAACCTTCTTTTTGAAATTTTATTCTAAGTGTTTGTCTAGTCTATCCAAACAACGCAATGAGAACCTTGCTCATCTTTAAATTTGGGGGTGGGTAAGGTCTGAGAAGATAAGATAAGAATATGTAGTATTTAAGAAAATGCGTTCAATTTCGGTAAAAAAAAAAATGTTCATACAAAGCTCCAATGTCAGCGCAAGGGAAATCCTTAAAAATATTTCCATCCTGATAAGAGTTTAGTTGTGAAAGAAGTCTGCTCGTAGTTGGATGTTCGTATGACACCCGTAGGAACAAGCCAAAACGAAGGTGGGTTTCGAAGAACAACGCAATATGAAAAAAAAAGAGAGAAAAATAAATGCAAGAGACAACTCCTCTGAATATCATGAGTTAAAATTGAAATTGGCACATAACCGTAGTTGGATGTTCGTATGACACTCGTGGGGATAGGCCAAAACGAAGGGTGTAACCATGACCAACAGTCTTTAATAAATAACGCAGTGTTTTGACCACTGTATGTAGATATATCGAGTTGTTTTGACAAAGAAGAGATATACATTCTATTTTTAAAACTAAAAAAGCATTTTTGAGCAGAAATTTGTTATATAGAAGAATAAAGTAAGGCTTGTTAAGAATTAACAAGGATAAGAAGAAAATGCGATGTTAAGTAATGTGCCTAAGTATAAATTCAGAGCAACCAATCGACGCAAAAATATAGGATAGGAATTAAGTTTTATTGCCTTAGTAGAAGATATGCTTAAGGACAAACATATATCTAAATTTGGGGGTGTGATAACTTGTAGAAATTCAAGTTATTTATACTGCCTTATCTAGATATTACAACCAAAAGAGAATAAATATGCATCAATTGTATGAAAATTAGCTTCGAAATACAATAATTATAAATCATCGCAATTACACCCACTAACATCATTAAGATGGAAGAACAGGAGATTTCTACTTTGTTTTGCAGAAAACCAAGTCACCGCTTGCGATCAAGGCTCAAGACAAACTGACCAACGCATCTCTGTCACATTACGCCCATCAATCTACAATGAAAAGATGATTAACGCAATGACAGTGCAATGCGACAGTTGATCTGGAGCTGATTTCAACCACATGTGGTAATAAAAAAATAACACTGCATGCGAACACTCGATCGAAAGATGCAGCTGAGCAATGAAAAAGCAGAGGATTGTGACACGTGTACAACTAACGGTTGTGCAGATTTGACGGTCTGATTGCATAACAGAAGGAATAATATCCTTCCATCTTCGGAATTTCCATAACAAAAATGGGGACCACAAGGCCGGAGTCAAAGATCTTCACCTATAAATACCCCATAGAATTCACAGAAAAAAGGATGGCTACTGGATACGGGGCGAATTAATATTAGGTCATTGAGAGAAAGGTTGGGCTCAGTGTTAAACTAAAGAAATCTGGGAAGAAGAAGAGACAAGGCCGAGAGGTGATTCTCAGTGTTAATCTACAAGATTCCTACCGCAAAGCTCTATCCTCAGATCCCTGCTATTGGTTGAGCAAGCCTGAGAGGGAAGCTTATCCTTCCACACGATTCATCTATTCCGGCAAGCAAGTCTCCATCCAAATCGGTGCCGAGACGTTGGCTCTTGATTGTATTTGTTTCTATCTCTTTTCATCATTATATTTCATCTTCTTTACCCCTTCATTCACACATCATGTATCAGACGCTAAATAGATATATTGAATGTCTTGATCACTTCCATTACCACTTCTCTATCTATTTTCGTTCCCCCATTTATCATTTTCTTCATGAAGTGTTCTTAATCCCCTGGTAGTTAATATGAATTAAACAAGTTCTGAATCGAAGTTAAAGAGATAATTGCGTTTAGCTAAGGCATACTAGACGACATCTTCACCTGTGAGAGTAGAAGTGAAGATGCCATTCTGATCTGTCTAGAGAAGGTCAGAAGAATGCGTTAACTAGAGCAGGTAGTACTTCCAGAGATGGAAGCATCCTTGCGTTCATTACATTCGTCCCTATTTTGCCACAGAGATGTGGGAACACGCCGATCACCGAGAGGTGTACGCCAAGGGAAAAACGGAACCGTGTTTATCATTTAATGCAATTAAGGAACTTGTGATGTTTATATTAGTTATCTTTCTCTTTCTGTTTCGTACATAAGACTTGCCATCTCATTACATGATCTGTGTATAATCTTCACAGCTAGCCTTGATCTCAGTATCTTGTAACATGAAGCCTTTATCTTGTCCCATCTTAGCTTAGGTTTATTGCACTTTATTTTATTATTGCATTTTTACTGCTTTCCTTTACTTTATCGCTATTTTTATATACTTGCACAAACTATACTTTTATTAAATTGAAAAACCTGGTCGCATGTATCATAAACATAACGCAATAACCTCAAACAGTCCCTGTGTTCGACCTCGGATCACACCGAGAAACTTGCGGTGGAATTATACTTGGTTCCAATGCTAGGAAACTTGTGACAATGCATAGCATACTACAAGAACATCTATTACTAATGCATATCTAGAAGTTATATTGCATGAATTAAGTAAATTCATATCATCGTATACACATTGCGTTTAAAGTCAAGTCATCAACATTAATGGGAAAAAGCTCCGGATTGAGGCAATTAAGATCCCAGAAGATCGAGAAAAGAAGAGAAAACAGCTTTGGAGGTAAAGAGCCCAGATTGAAGGGAATATGCGGTCCCTAAGTTGTTATGCGAATCAAATTTATCAGGGACGCAATCTTTTTGAAGTATCCTTGAAATCTTCAGTTCATGAACTTGAATCTATCTTTTTATATATCCGTTATCAGTTCTATATCCTTCTTAGTTCTTTACAAAAAAAAAAAAAAAATTGTTAACTCTGGCATTTATATTTTACCCTCTCAATGTTTTTTTGCGATGATCTTGGTGAACGATTGCGGAGGAGCTACACGATAACCAAAAAGTGCGACTAGTTCATTCAGCCACTGCAATTGAAGAAATTGGCTCGCCACAAAGAAGGATGCGATCACACATAATGCGCAAATTTGGGGGTTGTATCTTTCCTTGACCTTGTTTATTCCAAATTTTGCACTATCGCATCTCATTTGAACTTTGATAATTTTATCATCGCATCCTCTTTAGTCGGCGCAATCATTACACATTGGTTAATTTAGTAAGTCACCGCATTATTTTTCTTTGCCAATTATGATTTCAATGATGAAATGCATGCCTTTATTTTTCATCACATGCACTAGAGTCAACTTAATTTTAGGACAGTCAATTCATGAAATATTTTTATAAGTTAGTGGTCCACCAGCTTTCTTTCAAACTGGCTTTTACGAAACCTCCTAAGAGCATCGCATGAATTCTTTCAATCTCTCAACAATGAGGACATTACTGCATTTAAATTTGGGGTGCGGTATTTATTTTCAACCTTGCTATTTTCAGGCATTATTTAAAAACAAAAATCATAACGTGGCGATCGGATCCTACTTGTAGTTGGATGTTTGCATGACACCCGTGCGGGTAAGCCAAAACGAAGGTAGCAATCGTTATCAACGCATAAATAAAATGATTGCAACTCCGCTGTCAAATAGGCATGAGTTTATACTAAGAAAGGGCACCTTGCTCGTAGTTGGATGTCTGCATGACACATGTGGGGGCAAGCCAAAACGAAAGCTAGGCACTTGGTTCAGCGCAGGGCATGGAAAGAATATCTAAACTACGCAAGGATAAAAATCATTTGAAAACACCCCAGTTGAAAAAGTTATTTTATGAAATAAATCATGCGATGCCCTGGAAACAAGTGAAGTCTTTTTTAAGATTAAACTTGCGATCCCTAAATTTTAGAAATATTTTAAGAAAAGACCTGAATAGGAATTAAGGAGATTTTGGTACATAGGATTTGAATAAGGCATCTCGAGAAATCTAGGAAAGAAAAAGGCGGTCGACTTTCTAGAGAAAATATTTAGTTTATGCTTGAGGACAAGCATTGTTTTAAATTTGGGGGTGTGATAATGGGCAGAAATGCACGTTATTACAACACAAAAATATAAAACAATGTAGGATTGCGACGGTAAAAATATATAAAATTGTGTCCAAAAGCATTAAGTTTAGAACATTGCGATCGCATGCGTCCATCGCATTAAAGCAAATAATTTACGTATTTTATGCTGAAAAATGTGGTGGCGCAAGGCAAAATTGCGATCCAAGGAATTCAGCGTCCGAGCGCATTAAGAGATTGCGACCGCAAGGCTATGCGATCTATGCGTTCGCGAAAATCTGCTCAAGAAAGTGGCCGCATAAAGATGGCGCATCAAGGTGAAAGCTTAATAAATCACGATGGGACAGAAAGTTGATGACGGTCGAATCCAAATTTGTTGACAAGCTGTTAACGACACACTGTAGCAAGTACACTCAGCTTTTCTATGACAATTAATTAGCGCATCAGACACAAAATTAATGACATCCCATTAATGCAATCATTTGAGAGAAAAAGTTCTTCACCCTGAAGCTCTATAAATACCGAAGGCCACCTTCGTTAAAGAAGTTCGGTTCCATTCCAGTTTAGCCATATAGAGAGAGTTTACCATACAGAAGATAGTTAGCCATTGTTCATAGTTTTCTTACACTGAGAAGGCGAAGGCAAGAGAAGAGGGAAGACACTGGAAGACCATTCCTGGTCAGCTCGAGAGAGTGCCGAGAAGCGTTGAGAATGGAGAGAGGGCCGACTCTTGTGAAAACAAGGATATTCTTTCAGGCAGAGTAGAGAAAAATAGTGTAAAAGCCTTGGGAAGCAAGAAATTGCTACCAGGCTCCCTATCTTCACTTTCCATTGTCATCCTATATCTTGATTTCATTTATAAAATGGAATTTGCATCTATATATTTGTTCACTCTTTTCATATTACACATGAGTAACTAAAAGTCCAAATGGGTTGAGAAGCACTTAGCTAACATAACCTAAGATCTTCATTGTATGCGATCATCTTGTTTTATGTATGCGCCCATCACCCGTTTAGAGCTACTTGAGAGAGAGTCTAAGGAAAGAACCTTGACTTGAGCGAGCTAGGTTAGAATCTAGACTTGAGAAAGCAAGATTAGAACCGCATAAGCAAGAGATAGAGACTTAGAGATAAGCTCTGTTTGCTAACATGCATCGCATGCACCCTAGAAATAGGTTATGGTAGTATGCGGTCGCCTTATGTATGTGTATGTCATTCATCATCACATAGACAAGAGTAGAGGCTTAGACATAAGTCCATTAGACATCATCGTATACATCGCATTCATCCGAAAACTAGGAGCTATAGCATTTGCATTGAGAGATGACTTGTTGTTGTATATATGTGGCATGATTTCATAAGTGAACACAATATTAGGAAGTGTTAGCTAAATCCCTTCTCAACTCGTTCCCTCGCATACTCATTGTAACTTTCGTGTTATTAACTCTTTTCTCAATTCCGCCGCATAGGATTTATATTTTAAACAAACATACCAACCAAATCATTGATTTATTTGTTACCTTAAAGGAATCTGAAATCACCGTCGCATATTGTCTCCTTAGTCCCTGTGTTCGACCCTAGGCTTACCAGGCAATCTAGTAGGATTTATACTTGGATCTTGCTAGGAAAACTTGCATGCACAACGCATACACCAACATCGCAATATACACCATTATTTCATCATACTCACAATGCATCAGAAAGCCTACATCATTCCCAATAAGTAGGATATCATCAATATACAGTACAGAAAAGCCATCGAGCTATTGATGATTTTCTTGTAAACACAAGTCTCATCAACATTCTGATCAAAGCCAAACGATTTGATCTGACTGTCAAATCTAATGTTCCACAATCTAGACGCTTGTTTCAGCCCATAAATGGACATATTAAGCTTCCAAACTTTTTGCTCTTAATTTGGAATAATGAACCCCTTTGGTTGAGCCATGTAGATGTTCTCCTCAAGATTACCATTTAGAAAGGCATTCTTGATGTCCATTTTCCATATTTCATAATCATAAAATGTGGCTATGGACAGGAGTATCCTGATAGACTTCAACATGATAACAGGTGAGAAAATTTCCTCATAGTCCACTCCCTCGACCTGGGTATAACCCTTTGCCACTGGTCTAGCCTTAAAGGTTTGCACCTTTCCATCTACACCTCGTTTTCATCCACTTACACCTAAAGGTTTTAGCCCATCAGGCTTATCCATAAGTTCTTAGACTTTATTGAAGTACATAGACTCTATTTCCTGGTTCATGGCTTTAATCCATTCATCTTTGTCAACATCCTCCATTGCTTGCTTATAAGACAATGGATCCTTGACCCCATCATCAGAAATGATGTTATAGGCTTCAATCAAACCCTTGTAGTGCTCTGGTGGGTTCATAACCCTCCCACTACGTCGAGGTCCATATACTTTCTACCACAATTAAATCGTAGTGTTTTTATCTTCTTACCTAACAAGTTTTCAACTTTAGTCTTATACTCCTTGAACTTGTCAAAGGCTTCAGGCTTACGTTGCATTAGGTAAAGATACCGGTACCTTGAATAATCATCTATGAAAGAGATGAAATATTCATACCCACCTCGAGCTCTAACACTCCTCGGACCACAGAGGTCGGAATGTATAAGCTCCAAGGTTTCTTGGGCTCTATAACCTTTTCCAATAAAAGGTCGTTTCGTCATCTTTCCACCGAGACATGATTCACACATTGACAAGGATTTTTCTTCTAAACTCTTCAGAAGTCCACATTTAACGAAACTCTCAATCCTATTGAGGTTGATGTGACCTAACCTTAGATGCCAAAGAAGGGCGTTTTCCTTACGAGAAACATTTGGTCTTTTAGTTGTTGTCGCTGTACTAAACATTTCAGTATTAAGCAAGGATTTCATGACTAACGACCTTAATACATATAAGTTATTTTCCATTGAACCAAAACCAATCTTCATACCATTCTTGAAAATAAACACTTTACTCTCAGAAAAGAAGACAGTATAGCCTTGTTCAATGAAACAAGAAACCGAGATTAAGTTCCTCTTGATATGAGAAACTACAAAAACATTATCCAGTAACAGATAACATTTCTTGTCCAAAAATAACTTCAGCTTGCCTACAGTAACAGTTGAAACAACCTCACCAGTACTTACTCGCAGAGTCAACTCTCCCTGTGGCAACGTTTGCCAGGAACTAAATCCTTGGTAAGAAGAACTGACATGATTGGTAGCTCCCGAATTAAATATCTAGGTAGAATCATCATTCTCTACTAAACACGTCTCCAAGAACAATAAATCACATTTACTGTCTTTAGACTTCCTCATTTTTTGGAGAGTAGTAGGATCAGTATCAGAACCTAAATAAGCTCTAAGTTCCATTTCATAGAACACTTCTCGTCTATGAACTTGATCAGAGTCAGCAACACTTGCTTTCTCTAACTGGAGGTTATCGTGGGAACTGACACTGCTGGTTTCTTTGTCATCCATCCCTTTGTGCTCGAAAAGTGAGACCTGACATTCAAACAATTCTTGCAACAAGTCCATGATCTCATGTGCAATGACCATGTTCTCAACCCTTTTGGCCAAAACATCAGGTATGCTAGCCAAAATGTGAAGTCGAGCCAATGAATTAGCCTTCATCCACACCTCATATGCATTACAAACACTTCATGGTGCATCAAGCATCGAGAATTGAGGACACTTCTCAACCATGACAAATTCAAGGTCCTTTACCACGAAATATGTTTTAGCTGACTCTTTCCACTGTATGAAATCGGTCAAACTAGAGGCAACTAATAGAAAATCATACATGTTGCTGAAAAAGAAACACATTGACCTACATTAGGTTTTAAGCAAATACTCGTTGAAAAATATACATCCAATACGGTAAGCAAAACTAAAATGAACCTCGTGTGATATCTAGTTTCGCAATGACGCTTCAAAGGTTTAGGACTAAAGCCACCGAAGGATGGTCAATTTATCCCTCTTCTGAATTGAGACATTCTTAACCAGTCACTAATATCAGAACGACTTTTGTTCCTATAATGACTAGCCATCATTGATTTGGTCAAGAAATCATTAACTTACTTAACAATTTCCTGTAAGCGTGACCCGTCATTTTAGGCCCTAGAGTTCCGCCCCAAGCAGCCAATTCGAAGGGAAAAAATTTGATTGGGGAAAAAACTAAGGTGACCCTATCCATTTCTGGAGTTCACCTTGATATTGGCTGATAACTTATTTAGATATTGCGGCTAAAAGAAAGAAAAGTTGCGTCGATAGTATAGAAATTGGCCAAGAAATGCGAAAATTATAAAATGTCATAAATACACCCATAAACACCTTTGTGATGGTAGAATAGAATGTTTCAGTTTCTGTTTTGGAGGAAAGCAATCACCGCATGCATTCATGGCTCAAAGATGAAATGAATAATGCATCTATGTCGTATTGCACCTATCAATCAAGAATGAAAAGATGATAACGCAATGACGATACATGCGACAATCGATCAAGAGCTTTAGCGATCAATAGAATTTCAACCGCATATGGTAATAAAAAACAACACCGTATGCGGCGATAGATCGAATATGTGCAGAGCAACACATTTGTAGAAGCTTCTGACAAGTGTACAGCTTTCAGTTGTGCATTTCTGATAGATTGATTGTGTGACAGAAGGAATTTTCCATTCCGCCATTTCAAGAACTACCATAACTATACAGTGGGGGCCACAAATTAAAAGAGACAAGCCTCACCTATAAATGGCTTCTTGAAATTCACTGAAAAATATACATGTATACATAGAGACATGCATATATTGATTATGGGAGAGAGGCTGGTCTAAAGCGACTGTCCAGAGCAAATCTGAGAGAACAACGAGGCAAGGCTGAGAGGTGAGTCTCCGAGCAGAGAATTCTTCTAATCCCCAAAGCCGAAGCTCTGTGCAAAGGTCAATTCTACCGAGAAAGTAAGCCTAAGAGAGGCATCTTCACCACTTCCACACGCTGGTAAGCACAATCTCTGATCGGGATCTGTGTCAAGACGTTGACACTCTTTCCATGTTTTTTTCTAATCTCTATTTCATCTTCTATATTCATCTTCTTTAATCTCTAATTCACAACATGTATCAAACGCTTCATTTTAGAATTAAATGTTATGATCGTCACCATTGTCATCTCTCTGTCTCTTTCCATACATCCATAATCTATTTTCTCCATGAAGTTCTTAATCCCCTTGGAAATAGCAAGAATTAAGCGAGTGAGTTAATTTGTGTTAAGGAAATAATTAAGTTTAGCTAAAGCATGCTCGATGGCATCTTCACCTGTCAGAGCAGAAGTGAAAATGTTATTCTGCCTATCGAGAGAAGGTTATAAGAATGCATTAACTAAAGTAAGAAGTATTTCCAAAGATGGAAATAACCTTGCATTCATCACGTTCATCCCTGTTTCACCATAGAGATATGGGAACGTGGCCAATCACTAAGAGGTGTACACCAAGGGAAAGCAGAATCTTAGTTGCGTCCTTAACATGATCGACAAACTTGCGATGTTTTTACTCTTTACTCTTTCTCTTTCTACTTCATGCATAAGACTTGCCATCGCATACATCAATTCTTTGTACAACTTCACAGTCAGTTCTCGATCTCAGTATCATGTATCATGTATCTTGTATCATGTATCATAGTAGCTTAGGAATTTCTTTTATCAACGCATTTTTACTTTACTTTATTAACGCATTTTTACTTTCATCACAATTTATATTTCTGTATAAACCACCATTCTTTATTCATTGTTAACAACTGGTCACATGTATCACATAAGTACCGCATTAACGAAAACAATCCCTGTGTTCGACCTTGGATCATTCTGAGAAACTTGCGTTGGAATTATACTTGGTTTCAACATAAGGAAACTTATGACACGCACTACTTCATCGTATACTACGAGCATAGCAATATCAATGCATATATTTAGATGTAATCATGAGTAGTGTGTATAAGCGATACATAACATACACATCACAATATACATCTCATATCCTTGCATTTTTATGGTGCCGTTGCCGGGGATTGGTAACAGTTAGTGTTGAATACTTTTATGGTATGTTGCAGGACAAATCTCTTTGTATTGTCGATTTAACGCGAAAAACAAGCTGATGGTTTATGAGTACTAGAATTGATCTAGAAATTGTAAACTAACCCAGAGATCAAGTGTATTTTTTGCGCAGGAACACATTAGAACCAAATTAAGCGCCAGAATTTCAAGACCTACGGTTGAGAAGAATGCAAGGTTTGAGATAAGGCTAGTCATGCTTCAAATGATCCAAAATGCTGAACAATTCGGATACAAGGAGAAGACCTGCATGCTCATTTGACCAGCTTCGTAGAAATGTGCAACGCATTTTCCATACCTGGTGTGACTCCCAAAGGAATTAGATTATATTTCTCGCCATAGATACTGCGGGATGAGGCAAGGAGGTGAATAATGTCCTTGACGACATTGTGCAGGCAAGCTTGACCGCCTGCAGAGGTGTGGATTGCGGTAATCATGAGAAAATTGTCTTTCAATCCATATCTCTAAAATCTATGTTTAATTGCTTTCTTAATTGCTTTCCTTTATTGCTTTATGCATTACGTTATTTATTGGTTTCTTAAACTAGATTTTATTGCTTTATGAATTTACTCTTCATTTAATTCAATTGCGTTAATTTTCGTGCGATTATTTCAATTTCCTTACTTTCTGCATTAATTGCATTGTTTTAAATTCTCTGTGAATGATTGTTTAAAAGAAAATGAATACCGCAAATTCCTAGCAACTTGCGTTGATGGAAAATAATAATAATAATAATAAATAATAAAATACATCCGATATGCATTGCGATGATGGTTGCATCTTGTGCTGACAAGATACACTTTGTGTCCATCTTACACAAATGCATTGCGCTGAGGGGTGTGTTGCACGCGTATGTATTTTGCGCCTGTCTTTGACGAAAACACACTATGTCGAGGTAGTGTTGCACTAGTAGAAATACAGTGCACCCGTCCTCCATAAATGCGTTGAGTTGAGGGGTGTGTTGCGCTGATACATGCGTTGTTGCCCGTCCTCTGCTAATATGTATTTGCGTTAATGGATGCATGGCGTTAATCGTTAACCTTGCACTTGTCTGAATCAAATATGAATGATAAATTCATTTCATCATTTTTATGCATAGAAGCTATTTCTTGATTCTTTGTACATGCTCAATTTTGTATTGCGATATTTATAATTCTTTGTATACTTGGTCAATTTTAATACAACTGAGTAACTATTCTTTCCGCATGCATTAGCCTCTTATCTTATATTTTGCGTTATTAATTGTGCTGCCATGATGAGTAATATGCATACCCTTAACAACATTTCTCACACTTTGTACTTTCTGACTAACACTTAGATAATTCGTAACAATAGCACTACTTTACCTTTTATACTTCAAGACTCTATTCAAACCTTCTTTTCAAAATTTTGACTAAGTGTTTGCCTATTCTGTCCAAAACAACGCAATGAGGACCTTGCGCATCTTTAAATTTGAGGGTAGGGAAGGTCTGAGCAGATGCAATCAAGCGGATGCGGTTATCCTTAGAAAAATGCGTTCATCATCCATTAAAAAAAACCAATTTTCATATAAACTCCAATGTCAGCGCAAGGGAAATCAAAAAACAATCCCAACCTGATAAGAGTTAATTCGTGAAAGGAACCTGCTCGTAGTTGGATGTTCGCATGACACCCGTGGGAGCAAGCCAAAACGAAGGTGGGTTTCCAAGAACGACGCAATATGAAAGAGAAAAATGAGAAAAAAAATAAGAATATAAGAGACAACTCCTCTGACCAGCAAAAGTTAATCTTAGCTGAAAATCAAGAGTTGAAGTTGAAATTGGCACACAAGCGTAGTTGGATGTTCGTATGACACCCGTGGGAACAAGCCAAAACGAAGAGTGTAACCATGATCAACAGTCTCTAATAAATGACGCAAATTAGACCACCGCAGAAAGTCGTACCTAGTTGTTTTTATAAGAAGAGGTAAACATTCTTTTCAAAACAAGAAGAGAATTTTTTTTAGTAGAGATTTGTTGTATAGAAGAATAAAGTAGAGCATGTTTATGAATTATTAAAGGATAGAAGGAAATTGCGTTCTTAAGTAATGTTGCCTAGGTGGAGCATTCAGAGCAACCAATCAACGCAAAGTTAAGATAAGAATTGAACAATATTGCCTTAGTTGAAGATATGCTTGAGGACAAGCATATATCTAAATTTGGGGGTGTGATAACTTGTAGAAATACAAGTTATTTATACTGTTTTATTTAGATATTGCGGCTAAAAGAAAGAAAAGTTGCGCCGATAGTATAGAAATTGGCTAAGAAATGCGAAAATTGTAAAATGTCGTAAATACACCCATTAACACCATTGCAATGGTAGAATAGAATGTTTCAGTTTCTGTTTTGCAGGAAATCAGTCACCGCATGGGTTCATGGCTTAAAGATGAAATGAACAACGCATCTACGTCGCATTGCACCCATCAATCAAGAACGAAAAGATGATCAATGCAATGACGGCGCATGCGTTAATCGATTAGGAGCTTTAGTGATCAACGCAATTTCAACAGCATACAGTAATAAAAAATAACACCGCATACGGCAATAGATCGAAGACGTGCAGAGCAACGCATTTGCGGAAGATTATGACAAGTGTACAACTTTTAGTTGTACATTTCTGACAGATTGATTGCGTAACAAAAGAAATTTTCCAATCTGCCATTTCAGGAACTACCATAACTATAAAGTGGGGGCCACAAATTCAAAAAGCCAAGCCTCACCTATAAATAGCTTCTTCAAATTCACTGAAAAATATACATGTATACATAGAGACGTGCATATACTGATTTTAGGAGAGTGGTTGGTCTGAAGCGACTGTCTAGAGCAAATACGGGAGAACAATGAGGCAAGGCCGAGAGGTAAGTCTCTGAGCAGAGAATTCTTCCAATCCCCGAAGTCGAAGCACTGTGCAAAAGTCAATTCTACCAGGAAAGCAAGCCTGAGAGGGAAGCTTTCCTCTCTACCACTTCCACACGCAAGCAAGCACAATCTTCGATCGGGATTTATGTCAAGACGTTGACACTCTTTCCATATTTGTTTCTAATCTCTATTTCATCTTCTGTATTCATCTTCTTTAATCTCTCATTCACAACATGTATCAAATGCTTAATTTTAGAATTAAATGTTATGATCGTCACCATTGTCATCTCTCTGTCTCTTTCTATACATCCATAATCTATTTTCTCCATGAAGTTCTTAATCCCCTGGGAAATAGCAAGAATTAAGCGAGTGAGTTAATTTGTGTTAAGGAAATAATTAAGTTTAGCTAAAGCATGCTCAATTGCATCTTCACCTGTGAGAGTAGAAGTGAAAATGTTATTCCGCCTATCGAGAAAAGGTTGGAAGAATGCATTAACTAAAGTGAAAAGTATTTCCAAAGATAGAAACAACCTTGCGTTCATTACGTAGAGATATGGGAACGTGGCCGATCACTGAGAGGTGTATGCCAAGGGAAAGCGGAATCTTAGTTGCGTCCTTAACATGATTGACAAACTTGCGATGTTTTTACACTTTACTCTTTCTATTTCTACTTCATGCATAAGACTTGCCATCGCATACGTCAATTCTTTGTAAAACTTCACAGTCAGTTTTCGACCTCAGTATCATGTATCATGTATCTTGTATCATGTATCATAGTAGCTTAGGAATTTCTTTTATCAACGCATTTTTACCTTACTTTATTAACGCATTTTTACTTTCATCGCAATATATATTTCTGTATAAACCACCATTCTTTATTCATTGTTAACAACCGATCGCATGTATTACATAAGTATCGCATTAACGAAAACAATCCCTATGTTCGACCTCGGATAATTATGAAAAACTTGCGTTGGAATTATACTTGGTTTCAGCTCAAGGAAACTTGTGACACGCAGTACTTCATCGCATACTACGAGCATAGCACTATCAACACATATATTTAGACATAATCATCAGTAGTGTGTATAAGCGATACATAACATACACATCAGAATATACATCTCGTATCCTTACATTGACCAACTGTACAAAACCCATCCGAAGGGGGCACTCCTAGGGTGCCACGAGGGAGTGCAAGAATGATCTTATGGTGCGAACCAATGAAGAAGACTACAAGACGTGTTGACACACATCCTTCACCCACTTACTATAAATACTCTCTCTGTCTACCTTGATATTGACTCGTGCAAACACCATCCGAAGGGGAATGCTCCCAAGGCACCACGAGGCCAAGCATGAATCTCACGACATGAACATTCAGGGAGAAACGTGAGTGGAATAGTTGACATATCATATATATCTCTTCCTTCCACTAAGTATTTTATAACCTAGGGTTTAGTTTACTTAGAAAAAACACGGCTAAGGATTTTAACTAAGTGACTTTTTAGGTTTGCCCAAGAGTAACTTTTACCTTTGAAAGTTGAACAACTTTCGATCATCATTCATTAAACTCTTTAACAAGGTCTTTGATCAATTTTCGCATACTTTTAGAAAATCTATCTAATTCACCTTTCTAGATAGGTTCCCAGGTAGGGGTGTTGCATTTCCATCAGTTTAAGTACCCTAGCCTAGACAGACCGCGTCTTAGACAAAAGTTTCCTTATAAATAGATTTAATACAAATTTAATCTTTTATGCCAATCAATTTAATCCTATTAATCCAATTTAAAAGATTAAACTTAGGAATCTAATCTCATTAGAACCTTGAACTTAGGTCTATCTCAATCCAATTTTAAAACCCTTTTAAAACATGAGTTCGCCTAAGTTCGCATGCAACTCTCTTAGCTATTTTAGTTCTAATTTCCATTATAACACTTATAACAGGAAACAACCAAAACCATCCACAACGCGAAGCAAACATATACAAGGCATTCATAACTCTTATAAACAAGCCTAAGTTTCATGCTCCATGCATTGTTCATTCATTGCTACTTTTATATAACACTTCCATAACCAAGCAATGAACCAAGAAAAAATGTTTCCATTCATCCTTATACTAAAATGCTTATAATATAAAGATGATGCATGAATATGCTTACTGCATGAATAAATATAACTCTTATATTTCATGATGCATATGTATGCTCTCTTGTAATTTCATCATGCCAGAAGCTATATTATAACACTTATAATACCTGATGCATGAATAATTGCATAACCTAAGTTGAGTTTTAAATATATATGTCATACACTATCGCATATAAACAACATATATCTTATGTACATTAAATAAAGTTGATGAACTGGGATAATTAGCCTCCAATCCTCAAAACACAAAGCTAACTATTACAAATATCAAAAAGAGTCTCCAGTTCAAATAGGAAAATTGGGTCTTGAACCGTTCGGGCGAAGAAACACGTCTCCTTAATCGTGTACCAAATCCTTGTGATTGCCTACACGAAAGAGTAATCACTTTACTCAATCGTTTACCAATGCTTCCTAATCTAAACGATCATTTAGCAACGATCGTGTACCTTTGACTATGCGATGAAGCATGAGATATGCGATCGTGCAGCGCACAACGTACAACACAAGCCTTAAGCGATCATCTAAATGACAACAATGCGGTTGAGCACAATCTTCTATACGATTGCTGAGCAAGCGCGAGGTATCGTATACCGGGTGATCATGTAGTCAGTGACTATGTGATGAAGTATGCTAACTACACGATCATTTAGTGCATGGCCTTTTATTAAACGATGAGCATCAAATGCTCTATGCAATCGTTTACCTCCAGCGTCCATGCAATCGAGCAACCAATGCTACGCGATAGAGCAAAATTTGTACCCCATCGTTTAGTAATAGCTAAACGATCGTTTAGTAAATACTACACAATTGGGCAAAACATTTCTACACAAATCGTTTAGTAAAAACTCAACTATCGTTTACCTTAGGCTACACGATATGACCAACCTTTGGTCTTCTTCCTCGATGAGATCCGCATCTTCATGCTTTGAAACTTCATCATGAACGACTCAACAAACTCAAACACTTTGAATTACAGACGCAATTACTTGTTTATTATGCCCAACAATACAGGGGCCCTTACAACTTAAAACTTTGTAATCGAAAATAAAGATTTTAACAGAGGAAATTAACTCGTAAACATTCATCAACACATCAATAAATGTATTCAACTCTTAAACGCAATGCAAAAAACCCATTCGAGTGTAAAACAATTTCAAAATAGAAGTGAAATTTTTAATATCAGAACAACCTGGCTCTGATAAAATTGAAGGAAATTAAGCATGAGGATTTCTATGAGCAGTAGAAGGATTGTTCCAAATTCCATTCGAGTTGAACATAAACAATTACAGTATAAGAATAGAAACTAACAGGTCATACATAATACGAAATTATAGCATGCTTACAAAAGTATCTAGGGATAGAGTATGCATATCTTTGAAGAAACATTCTTCAAATTCCCTCGATCAATCTACAAGTGTCCACAACAACACATCCCTCAAATGCAACAACCGGTGCAACACGATCAATAGCACAAACACAACAAACGACCAATGGCTTCTCGAAACCAATCGAGTTGAGTGAGGGCACCACCACAATGGTTACCTTGATATTCTCGGTGTGAGAATCCAGGAGTTGTGGGCTCTATATGAACTTGGCTTGAGGAAGAGACTAGAGGACAACGATCATATAGACGATCAAGCAAATGAGAGATAAGAAACGTCTATCGTATAGACGATGTGCCCGATTGTGTAGTAAATAGCAGCCTATCGTATAGACTTAGCCACGCGATTTTTTAGCTACAATCAGCTGATGAACTATTGTATAGTCAGTGCTACACGATCGTTTAGTCTCTCTATAGCTATCGCTTAGTGAAACACTTTCACTTGATAGCTTATTCATGAGTTACTTTCCGAAATTGGCAACTCTACTAAATTTAGGAAAACATTTTTTCTTTTATCTCACGGTTACCATAAAACTACCAATAACCTCCCACTCAATCGGTTATTAGAAAAAAAGATGTAATGATCAAATAATAATATTATTATAAATAAATATGATAACCAACTTACCCTATTATATTTTTAACGTATAATTTTAATATTTCATCTCATGAAACATATAAATCATAATTCTTTTTCTATTTTATGATACTTAATGTAAATCAAATTTACATTAATCCTCCACTTGATGTATCTCATACATCACACCAATTATATCATATATAATTGAATTTTCTCATGTTAATTTGAACACTTCAAACTAACCCCAAGAACTGATTCTCAACTTAAATCCATTGAGATACCAATGGGACCTTATGAACCTATAGCTTGAAGTTCTAGAGGTAAATGAATAATTGACTAAATTCTTTAGTCACGAGATCCACCATCTGTTAATTGTCGGGCACTCCACTAAAGACTGACAGCTGCACTATCCTCACTACAGATATATTTCTATGTCTATATCAACAAATCAACAGTGCGATAACCCTTCACAGTGTTGGATTGTATCATCAAGCAACGAAAGTAATAAGGATCAATAAGCATTCTAATTCATTAATTTTGGCAAAAGCTAAAGCATGCTAATCTAATATAAGAGGGTTTGAAGTCATACCTTTGTAGAACTCTTCAACTCTTGATCCTCAACTTCAAACTTCTTCAAACCTTACTGTAGACCACCTCAAGATCTTCCCTACTGTTCTCTTGGAACTCTAGATCGAGTTATAGGACTCAAAATAAGATTGAATGAAGGTAAATTGGAGAAGAGCTCACTGTTACCACTGATTGAAGAACAACTTTCTTTAACATAATTTATCAACAAAACTCTATATTTTGCATGCCTCAATTCCACTCCATTCTTCTCAATATATTGCAGGCTATCATGCAAAGAAGATGGCTGCATGAGATGCTACTCATGCTTGGAGTTATTGAAGCCAAAGAGAGAGAATTTCATGTGAGCAAGTTGAAGGCTTTAATGGAAAAAACCATTTTTCCATTTTGTGTTTTTGTCTTTTTCAATATTGGATTTAAAATTCAATTTGATTTCAAAAATAAAAATACTATTATTAATTTTACAAAATTAATTTCATAAATTAACTTTTCTAATAAAATTAATGAATAATTATTTAAGCAATTTAAATAATTCTAATTAATTTAATATCAAATATTAACTTAAATAATTCTAATTAATTTAAATATAAATTCTCCTATTCCATTTAATTCTCAAGTTAAAAATGCAATTATTACTAATTCCCTTAATTCTAATTTGAATGTTTCAAATTAACTTATCACACTATTCTAGAGCTAGTCCAATTACGAGCTAGTAGAGGGACCTCGTAGACCTATAGATCATGGGCTCCAACGATCCGAGATTAATTGGCTAAACTCATTAGACCAAATTAATCCCCATTCGTTAACTAATGGGTCACTCCACTAAAGCCCATAGTAGCACTCCCCTCACTGTAGATATATTATGTCCACATGATTTAACCATATTCATTAAGTTGACCCTTCACAGGTTGTTCATAATAACGGCTGGGTCAAATATCTATTTTACCCTCGAGATCACGTCTTATTCCTCAAGTTCCCATTGATCCTCTAATGAACAACTGGTTTGTGATCCAATCACTAAACCAAACTCTTTCAGCCCAATGAGAGGGTGAGGCCCCTTATTCAAGCCCTGGATACAGTACTAGAGAAAACGACCTTTCTCCTATCCCTAAATTAGGTAGGCATGAACTCCGTCTTTCACCCTATGTCCCCAGCTATCTATTAGGTCTTACCCCTGAAATGGGAGGTTTAGTGAGCCGACATTGTTAAGCCAACCCTCACCTATGCAAATCTAAGGATAATCCCAAATAAACAGGAGTTCATAGTTAGCTCAGGATTAAGATCGAGTTACCTAGATCATCTAGGTGAAATAGTCAGTCTTATACACTAAACAGTGTTATAAAGTAAGAGTGACTTATTTCTTGGTACGATCTTATGCAAGCTCATTGCATAGGACGCCCCCACTTCTTATGTCATAACATGTACGAATTAGGATCACTTCGTATGTTGCACTTTACAAATCTTTGTAACAACTACAGAGTAGGCTGCATCCAATAGTGTACCTTATTAAATCTAAGGACAATCCCGAATAAACAGGAGTTCGTAGTTAGCTCAGGATTAAGATCTTGTTACCTAGGTCATCTAGGTGAAATAGTCAGTCTTATACAGTAAACAACGTTATAAAGTACGAGTGACTTATTTCTTTGTCCGATCTTATGCAAACTCATTGCATAGGATGCCCCCACTCCTCATGTCATAACATGTACGAATTAGGACCACTTCATATGTAGCACTTTACAACTCTTTGTAACAACTACAGAGTAGGCCGCATCCAATGGTTTTACCAGAATAAGGTACCCGACCTTATTCATGTACTATAGATCATTTTGACTATTTACTCAAACCTGATCCACTCTTATGTCTCCACATAAAGTTCAAGTACTTATGTAATAGTCATGGGTGTTAGTTTATTGGATTTAGACTTTCATACAATTTATAAAATCAATAATAAGTTAATATAGAAAATGTTTATCATTTTACAAACTGTGAGTTTTAGGACATAAAACCCAACAATACTCTCACTTGGACTAAAACTTCAGTGGATCAATATATACAATTATATACAATGTTGAGTTTACATGGAGAGAATAAAATGTACAAATAGAATAAACTAGGGTATTACAATACCCATAAATTCTCCCATTTCCCCTAGTGATACAAAACTCGTAGTTATAGTCCTACTAGGTGACCCTTGAACACTTTAGCAGAGAGGGCATTTGTAAATGGATCATCAAAGTTGTCTTGTAAAGCAATCTAATGAAAATTACGTCTCCTCTGTGTACAATCTCCCTGATGAGATGATACTTTTGCTCGATATGCTTTCCTCTTTTATGGCTTCGTGGTCCTTTGAATTTGCAATTGCTTCACTGTTGTCACAATAAAGAGTGACAGGCAAGTGCATATTAGGAACTACTTCTAGATCTGTCAGGAACTTTCTAAGCCATATTGCTTCTTCTGCTGCTTCACTTGCAGCTACATACTCGGTTTCCATTGTGGAGTCAGCAATACAACTCTACTTCATGCTTCTCGACACAACTGCTCCTCTATTTAGAGTGAATACTAACCCTAAAGTTGATTTCCTCGAATCAATATCATTCTGAAAGTCATAATTAGTGTATCTAGTAAGGATTAGATCCTTAGCACCATACATGAGCATATAATCTCTCGTTCTTCGAAGATACTTCAGAATGTCTTTAACAACAGTTCAATGATCATATCTAGGATTAGACTGAAATCTGCTAACTATTCCTATATAGCATATATCAGGACGAGTACACAACATTGCATACATTAAATTCCCTACTGCTGATGCATATGGAATTTAATTCATCTCCTCAACCTCTTAAGGTGTCTTAAGACTTGATAACTAGCAGAAATGCTAGTTTTTATAAACCTTATATTTAATATTATGATGGCTAACAAGTAGAAAATGCGATGATAATACTTAGAATTTTTGAAAAATTGAGTTTTGCATCGATTAGCACCTAAATCTCACTGACCCCAATATTATGCGTTACTTCGTGCCAAAGTGTCTATTTTTTTAGCTATCGCAGGAATCAAACGCATGTGCGGAACTAAGCAATCGCAATCAAACACATACGCTGAAGCCAGGTGACCGCAAAGACAAACGCATGCGTTGAAAGCCGAGCTATCGCATAGACGAACGCATGCGTCCATCACATGGAATTTGTGGTAATCGAATGCATCCATCGCATGGAAGTTGCGGAGATCAAGTGTACGCGGTAATCACTTGGAGATTGCAGCCACAGAGTGATAGCCTTAAATAGAAGGTGATCACAAGATGGGTAGAATGCATTGATACTTCAGTTGAATCAAGCTCGAACGCATACTTTGGAAGTATCAACAAGATAAGATGATGTGACACTATCCATACTGCGACAAAGGCAACAGTGAGACATAACGCAATCATGACTGTTGTCGGCGTTTAAACTCTATAAATAGCCCTTTGGACCTTCATTTCAAGACATCCGAACTTTTGCCTCAAGGTAGAGTTTTGCAATCATAGATGAGAGCATGAGCAAGATTTTCAGTGAGAATTCTTCATCTCCACAAACCAGACCGAGTGATGACCGGAGCTTTCGTCGAAGATAGAGCTCGAGACAGACATCTCTGCCATCCCTCCATGGCACCACTAGCAACCTTGACGCAGAGTCTTTCATTTCTCCTCTATCCTCTATATTCTATTACATTTTAGCTTAAGATATAAAGACATTTTGTAATCAATGCATTTCTTGATTTCTTCAAGCCATCTTCTTCATCTTCTTTATCTTTATCATCGTTTATCTTCATTGTTTATTTATCAAATGCGATCGCATACTCAATCGTGTAGCCTAAAGATAGGACACATGTAGCAACCCACCGAGAGGTGTGCGTTGTGCGAATATAGTGAGTTAATCCTCTTTACTTGGTGAAAGGCTGTAGCAATGCTTGTCGATGAGTTGTTACAATGCTTTTCTATTAGTTAATTAGCCGCATCTAACTGCCTAAGAAGGTAAGAGATGGAATGCACTAAGCAAAGTATGCATTGTTCCTAGAGATAGGCACGGTCCTATGCTCGACGCACCCATGCACTATAGAGATATAGTCATGCGGCTGACCACCGAGAGGTGTGCGATGCATTAGTGTGATGAGCTAGGATTACTCGAGCAATTTAAGATAATAAACATTACTATGCGTTAACAGTTATTGTGTATCTACCAATTCTCATCGCAAGTCTTCCATTGCTTAATCTGTTTAATTAGGAATAGAAGTAGTGTGTAATCCATTAAACTTCTTCTTTTTACTTTTATACATCGCCTCAAACGTGTTGCTTTAGAAGCATTATTGAGTGACAAGTCCCTGTGTTCGATCTCGGATTACTTGAGAAACTTGCTTTTTCGTTATACTTGGCGAGAAGGCAAGAAAACTTATGATAGGAACGCATGGTCATTGCATACTAGATTAATGCATACTTATTATTCTAACGCATGACCTCAGACGCATGGGCATAAACGCATAACTTAAGACATACAACACACAACAAATAATGCGTTCACATCACCCATAATTCCCAACAATAAGACTTTGTTCCTTAGACAGGTCAATTCCATGTCTGAAAGGTAAAAAAACCTTTCTTAGAATTTTGCATTTTATACCTAGACAACATCTTGTCTATATAAGATGTTTGAGATAATGCTAATGTTCTGTTCTTGCGATTTCAAACTATTTGGATTCCAAGAACATACTATGCTTCTCCCAAATCTTTCATTTGGAATTGTAAAGCTAGCCATCTCAACATCAGCTAGATGTTCTATCTCATTCCCAATGAGTAGAATATCATCAACATACAACACCAGAAAAGCGACAGTTTTGTTAACGATTTTCTTGTATACACAGGGTTCATCAACATTTTGTTCAAAGCCATAAGATTTGATCGCAGTGTCAAATCTCATATTCCAAGATCTAGAAGCTTGTTTCAATCTATAAATGGATCAATTAAGTTTGCAAACCTTTTGTTCTTGATCTTGCTGTATAAACCCTTCTGGTTGAGACATATAGATATTCTCTTCAAGATAGCCATTCAAAAAAGTTGTCTTGACATCAATTTGCCATATTTCATAATCATAAAATGTGGTTATGGACAAGAGTATTCTAATTGACTTTATCATGGAAACTGGAGAGAAGGTTTCTTCATAATCTACCCTCTCTCTTTGGGTAAACCCTTTTGCCACAAGTCTAGATTTGTAGGTCTGTACCTTACCAACTTGGTCTTGTTTTCTCTTGTAGATCCATTTGCAACTAATGGGTTTTACCCCTTAAGGTTGATCTACAAGATCCCAGACAAAATTAGATTCCATTTCAAGGTCCATGACTTTAATCTATTGGTCTTTATCCACATCATTCATTGCTTGGTTAAAAGACAATGGATCCTCTAAACCATCATCTGGTATTATGACTTGAGTTTTAGTTAAACCCATGTATCGGTCACGTTGTTACACAACCCTCCCACTACGACGAGGCATTCTCAACTCTTGAGAAGGATGTGATGTTTCAGTTTCATCAACAACTCTTGTTGATAGACCTACTCTATCAACAACTCTTGTTGAAAGACTTACTTTATCAACAACTCTTGTTGATACATTTGTCGTTTCTCTAGACATTTCTTCTATTACTAGCTTACAACAAGATTGGTGATTCTTTATATAGTTTTCCTCGATATGTTATTTTTAGCTCTCGCGTCCCTAAGAGTTCACAGTCTGGATTTAAGTGGCACTTCATGTCACCTTGGGAGTGACCTCCATTCTGAAAGTATTTTTTTAGCTTAAACCTAGATTGCGGTGAATAAGGGGAAGTTGTTCAAACATAAGTCTATTATATGATATATAGATTTCAACTACCACGTCTCCATATAGTTTACACCATGAGATTCATATGACGCTTCGTGTCACCCTGGGAGTGACCTCCATTCGGAAAGTGTTTTGTATGAGTCAATAACAAGGTAAATGGAGGAAGTAGTTCATAGTAAGTGGGTGAAGGATATGTGTCAATATATCCTATGGTCTCCTCCATTAGTTTGAATAGTGAGATTCTTATGTTGCGCCTACTGGTTTGCTTTAGGCGGCCCTTGCTAGTCGTTTAACGACGGCTATCCCCTCAGAGGGTTGTCACATAGGATTCGGAACAACCCAGGTTTTAGTAAAATGAATAGGTCTTACAGTTTTGTCTTGGATATTGTCTTCTATTACAAAGGCATATTCATATCGTCCTATAAGATTTGAAAATGGCGGGTCACACTTACGAGAATTATTAATTGTTAGTAAAGATCTTGACCAAAAACGATAATTAAATGACTATGGGAATAAGAGTTATTCCGAAGACAATAGGAATAAGAGTTATTCCGAAGATAGTGTTTTGTCAAAATTGTTTGCTTTAGTGAAGGAGTATCTGACTGCCCCTCGGTAGCATGTATTCTGACTCACTAAAGTATCGTTGCAAATAAATAATGGTTATGGGTACATTATTACTTTTTGTTAAAACTTGATTTTGGATTTAGTTATAATTTTCTAATTAGAATTTATTGAATTTTATCAGCATGTTGAATTCTTCTAGAATACTCACTTCTGAATTAAGTAATAGTAAAATCAAATCAACAAACAAATTAATAGTGGTTGATTACACCGAAAGAGTTTTAACAGAGGATTTTCCTCTATCTCCCAACTCATTTGAAATTTTGAATGCAGAATTTGAACAACAAGTTAAATATGATTTACTTGTTATCAAAGCATGTTTAGTGGAAAATGATAAAATCTGGATAATTGATTCAGGTGCCGCTAATCATGTTTGTACTATCTCACAAGAAACAAGTTCCTGGAGACAGTTGACAGAAGGTGAAACAATCTTTAAGGTAGGGACCGGGGAGGTTGTTTCAGCTAAAGCAGTGAGAGATATGAAGTTATTTATAGGAGATAAGTACATTTATTTGAAAAATGTATATTATATTCCTTCTATGAAAAGGAATCTAATATCTATCTCTTGTTTGCTAGAACAAAATTATAATATTTATTTCAAAAATGATGAAGTGTTCATCAATAAAAGAAGTAAACATGTTTGCTCTACAAAATTAGAAAATAACTTGTATATGTTAAAACCAACTGAGGTCAAAGTCATTTTGAACATAGAGATGTTTAAAACATCTGGGACCCATAAGAAAAGGAATATTTCTCCAAATGCCTATCTTTGGAACTTGAGACTGGGTCACATAAATCTCAACGGGATTGAAAGAATGGTTAAGAGTGGTCATCTAAATAAGTTGCAAAATAGTTCATTACCGCCATGTGAGTCCTGTCTCGAGGGTAAAATGACAAAAAGATCTTATTTTGGAAAAGGTCTTAGAGCCAAAGAACCCCTAGAGCTGATTCACTTAGACCTTTGTGGGCCTCTAAATGTTAGAGCAAGAGGGGGGTATGAATATTTCATCAGTTTTATAGATGATTATTCTAGGTATAGGCATATTTACCTAATGCACCAAAAGTCTGAAACTTTTGAAAAGTTCAAAGAGTATAAGGCTGAAGTTGAAAACCAATTAGGTAAAAAGATTAAAATGCTTTGATCAGATCGAGGTGGTGAGTATATGGACTTATAATTCTAGAACTATTTGATAGAACATGGAATTCAGTCTCAACTCATAGCCCCTGACACACCTAAGCAAAACGGTGTGGTAGAAAGGAGAAACAGAACCTTGTTAGACATAGTTCGTTCCATGATGAGTGATGCTCAGTTACCAAATTCTTTTCGGGGACACGTAGTTGAGACTGTTGTGTATATTTTGAACATGGTTCTTTCGAAAAGTGTTTCTGAAACACCTTACAAGCTCTAGAGAGGACGTAAAGGAAATTTATATCACTTTAGAATTTGGGGTTGTTCAGCACATGTGTTGGTGCATAATCCTAAAAAATTGGAACACCATTCAAAAGTATGCCTATTTGTAGGTTACCTAAAAGAAACAAAAAGTTGTTTCTTTTATGATCCTCAAGAAGATAAGGTATTTGTATCGACAAATGCAACCTTCCTGTATGTTATTAATCTCTCACTGAAGTTTTCTAATAACTCTATCATATAGAAGTTATTAAACTGCCATTGAAGTATTCTATTGGGTAGATCTATAGTTAGGTTCTTTTTGGCTAATAAAACAACCCTAAGTCTATGTGGTTTATTCAAGTATAACTCTTATAATTGGATTTTAACCTTCGATGTCTAGGTGATAAACCATTTTATTACCTCATATCACTCACCTATGCTCATAAAACCGGTTACCAACGCTCAATTATTCGGCCATAATCCCCAGGTAGGATGTCACACCCCCTCCCAGATTACCCACCTAATCTAGAAAGAGGCGTGAAGATGCTAAACATCACCTCTCTCGATGGCATTTAGCATCTTACTAACCAACTTAACCTGTGCTTAAATCTGAACAGTTATACAATAATCCTTTAGTGCATTTAATTTCCATTCAACATATTCCATATTATGATATCCACAAACAAGTTTCATACACTTTCTATCTCTTGTTATATACAAGCCATGAACAAAGTTTAGACACAACGGAAACACTTTCAGACGTTACACAACAAAACAACTCCTCTTGTCCCGTACTTCCAAAACCATGACACATAAGGTTCGTGATATGCAATCTATTTACATCAGTGCAAGGTCTACAATGTAGCAGGAGACTCTTATCGTATGCCAGTAAACAGCTCAGCGTGTTTCCGGAACTTTAATGCTACCTAGGGGGGGGGGAGAGGGAACATAAAACATCGAAAACATGAGCTAATGCTCAGTGAGTGTTAATTGAATATACCCATAAGTTATCGTTTTCTAAATCATCAATAAAAGTAATTAAATCATTCAATAAAACATTGGCCAAGTATAAAAGATTCAATAGCATCTCAAACACGTGCTAGTAAAACAGTGGCATGATCAACTCTCATAAGCACATTTTAAAGCATTCAATCATTATAAAAAAAAAACCACACCAACTCTGTACCCACATAATCGTTTACAACGGCGGGTTACTGTGGACAAAGAATGCCCCCGCGGTGTAAACCAAATCACAAGGTCATACGTGCACGCAGAGCTACCTCAAGGCTAAGCATAGATACACACCATGGGCCCAGGTTACTCTGGACTCCCCGGTATACTCTGGCCACATCTGACCCTGGTGGTAGCCCACTGATAGCCTAGGTGGCACTACAGGTGCAGGTTCCTCTGGACTTCCCGGTATAATCTGGCCACATCTGACCCCGGTAGCCTCCTGATCGCTTGAGCAGTACTACTAAAACACATTATGTCATCACATTTCATAAATCATAGCACTACAGGTGCAAGTAGCATGGGAACATAACCATCTCTCAGGCATAAGAATCAGTAGTTTGAAACCATTTCCACAACCATTCAACAACCTTGATTCCACCATCAAGAAGTTTTCATAAAAAACATACAAATCACAAGTATGTAAACTTTGATTTCAAACTACATTTTGATAAACCAAGATTGTATAAAACCATCGAGAGTTTAGAAATCATGATTTAAACATTTTTGAAATATCAGTCAAGTAAAACAGATCATGTCATCACATTTCATAAATCATAGCATACTATCATATATAATTACTTTCTATATCAAAAAATTCGAAAATAAACCACTCACAATCACTGGCGCGAGCTCCTTGGGTTGTAAGCCTCTCCAACCTCAATTTGACCTGAAATAAAGTCCCAAGGTTACTAGACACTCACGATAGGTAAAATCAACCCAAAACAACCCATAGTGATTCAATGTAACCAGTTGAACTCATTTTAACATCTAAACATTCACATTTTGCTCTTTAAGTCCATTTTCCTCACATTACCCAAAATGGCCCAAAAACTAGTTTTTAATCCAAAAGTATTCATTCTACGGTCAAAATATCAAGAAAATATTAATTGGGATTCAAAAATGCTCACCAACACCCAAAATGCTAAAAAAACAAACAATTGGGCACTAGAAATGGGCATGGGCGTGAGCTGTGGGCGTGGGTGGGCGAGGCTGGCCGTGGGTGGGCAGGGCCGAACGGGCTGAGGCGTGCTGAGGGGCGCTGGCACGGAAGGAGGCGCACTGGTGGGGCTGGCAGCCTTAGAGGGGTGGCTGGCCTGCTGCTACCCTGTTCGAGAAAACACTGGTTTCACTTTAACCAACTTTTAACCCAACTTAAAGCAAAAATTTGCACATACTTCCTTCATGAAAACATTTAAGATAACTAACCTCAAAATTACAGCTCTTAACTCGTATTCCAGAGCTCAGAATCTCTCTTGGACTACACCTTACTCGGATTTTCCAGTTTTCCGAGCAACCTTCACTATTTTCACAATTTCTTCAGTTTTCCGATCCCAAATCTCTTGAGCATCCCTAGAATAGACTCACAACTCAATAAGCTTTAATCTAGTTTAAATATGGAAGCTTTTGCACGAGTATTTTGGGAGAACCATCATATTCTTCAGACCCTGAATTTCTAGCCGAAGCTGCACACTTTTTCCTCCAATCAAAGTCCTCCACCCAGCTGCTTGTTTGCCCTACTACGTGGATTTTTCTTTATTATCCTTATCCTTTGTAGCCTTATAAGACTTATCAAGTTAAATTAATTTTAGATTCTAGCAAATTAATCTAATAATTTTTTTTTTAAAAAAAAACAAACAACTCCAATGTCCCTCTCAGTTAACTTGCATTTCCTACAAAATTTGTTCTTTCTTTCCTTGTAACCCTTAGCCAATAACAAATCATGTTCTCTATACAAGTGCCCAATCATGAAAAATTGTTCCAGTAATAACATGTATTAATACATTTCTAAAAGAACTTGCATTTGTTAAGTAATTTCCAACTTTCATTCCAACACTTAAAATTAGAACTTTCTTAGGTCATACAATCCAAGTTATTCATTTAGGTACATAAGCTCACTTATCTTGGTTGATGCTAAGCATAAACAAGAGAAAAAGGGACAAGGTCTTACATAAGAGGTGTTCTTTAAACTGTTAACTTAAGTATCCCCAGCCTTAGACAGGATTATATACCTGTTGAGTTTGTAACCTGAGTTTTATAAGTTATAACTATTAAAACAGGTGGTCAACCTGCATGAGCATGTAGCTGTTGTTTATGGATTTTAAACGTCTAACCCAATTTTAAACAACTTATAAAACTTTAGACATGCTAAAAATCCATAACATACATAAAGGCATTCAATATTTAATATAACACTTATATTAAATACAAGAAACCCTAACATGCATACTATATATTATAACAAATTATAACATACTTTCAACACATGTAATATGCTTCCTATGGTAGGATTTTAAATCTAAATGGCATACTGTATGCACATACAATATTTACTTAATTATAATATACATCAAATGCATAAATAATTAAACACAGACTGATATGGTTTTAGTTTTGGCATAAACAAGCAAACAGAAGCCTAACTAATACAAACAGCTTCAAAACCATCTTTGAACCGCTTGAACCATTCCAAACCGAACCCAAGCATCTTGAACCGGACTAGATAAGTCTGAACTAGACCAATAAAGTCTAAACCGAAATAGCCAAAAACCCTTTGAGGCTGAACCAAATTGGACCTTGAGAAAATTGGTCGAACCGGCTGCACTCGATCCAACCTCAAACTTTTCCTAAGGTCGATTGTGTAGTGCCGATGGCAATTGTCTAACACCATCCCCTTGTATTGAGAAGAGGTACATGATCGCTTAGTGTTATCTGTCTATCACATAGAGCAATCGTTTAGCTCTCGTGTAGAGCTAAACGATCGCTTAACACCATCGCCTAGTGATGACGAGCAGAAATGCACGTCATTATAGGCCTTTTATTTAGAATTATGGGGGTTGTTGAGTAAAAGATGCGGCAATTATACTAAGAATTCATGAGAAAGAGAGCTTGTGTCGATCGACATTAAGAATCTCGGCTAACCCACTTTTATGCGTTATTATGCGTTCAATTATCTATTTTTGTAGCTAACGTAGGAAGCGATCGCATGCACAGAAGTCAGGATATCGCAAAGGCGAACACATACGTTCGTCACATGGATGTTGCAGCCATTAACCGCATGCGTCCATCGCATAGAAGTTGCGACTGTCAAGTGAATGCGGTCATCGCAGAGAGATTGTGGCTACAAAATAATAACCATAATAGAAGGGCGATCACAAGGTTGGTGGAATGCAAGCATGAAGGCATACACTGGGATTATCAAAAAGATCATATTGACATTTCACCTACCACACCACAAGCGGCAGAGATTCAGAAAAGGACCATCACGCAGCGAGTGTCAGATTCAGAGCAGGTTCATTAATGCTATCGGTGATTAAGCTCTATAAATAGAAGCCATTAAGCAGAACTTTAAATCAACCAAGTTTCTACCCTCGGGTGGATTCTTGTGATCCAGACCAAAGCATGAGAAGATAGTCTTGAGAGTTCTTCATCCCTTCAACCATTCCAAGTGATGACCGGAGCCTTCGCCGGAGTTAGAGCTTGAGAGAGTCTACTCCACTGCCCATCCATGGCACCACCGGCAGCCTTGACACACATCTGATGGAAGCAAGACATTGCTTCCATCTAGCCCTCCATTTCTCTTCTATCCTTGTATTGTATTACATTTTGGCTTAAGAGATTAATACATTTTGTGATCAATGCATTTCTATATTTTCCTTCGATTCCATCTCCATCTTCATTTACTTAGCATCTGTTACTTTCATTGCATCGCTAAGTAAGACTGCTAGAGTATCACATACTTAATCATGCAGCATAGGGATATAAAGCATGTAGCAAAACACCGGGAGGTGTGCGTTGCACGAGTGTTGTGAGAAAACCTTATTTGCTTAGTGTGAAGCTGTAGCAACACTTGTCTATAAGCAGACACAATGCTTGTCTATGAGTAGAGTCAGCAGCAACCAACTGCCCGGGAGAGTAAGTGGTTGATCGGATTAAGCAATGTAAGCAAGTGTTCACTAGATATAGGAATAATCTTACGTCAACATGCGATTACCTTGTCTTATGAGCGCATCATTCATCATTTAGGCATACTGGGGAGAGTAGTCTACAATTCAAATCGAGACTCGAGAGAGTAGATTGGATCGCATAAGCAAGAATGGGGACTTAGGAATAAGCTCTGTTTGCCACTACACGGCGTATGCACCCTTTAAGTAGAATAAGGTGGTATGCAGTCATCTTGCTTATGTGTGAGAGCACATAAGCAGGAATAGAGACTTAGAAATAATGCCACTCAACACTATCGCAGATACATCGCATGCGTCTACGTCAAGTGTGTATAGCATGATCGCATAGCACGCGTTGACTAGGGTTACCTGATGCATTATTTTATGCGATGAAAATATGGAATGAAATGCGGTGATGGAATTGCGTTGAGCAACAAGTTTTCTCATTGGAATCCAAGTATAACCCCACTGAGTTTCCTGGTAAATCATGGGTCGAACTCAGGGACTTAGAAAAATAGTTTGCGGTGGTAATTTTCAAGAAGACTTTACGGTAACTAAATAATCAAATAGTTGTTTGGATTGTTGTTTGCGGTAATAAAAATAAACAAATGCGGTGGAGTTTCGAAAAGAGTTAATAAAATGGAAGATGTGATGAGTATGCGGTGAATGGGTTGAGAAGGGTTCGGTTAACACTTCCTAAGATGCGTTATGTTATGCGACCATGGAACACACATACAATAGTAAACCATCTCTCGACGCGAATGCTACAGCTTCTAATGCTAGAACACAAGCGATATATGCGATGAGTCTATAGGACCTACACATAAGCCTCAATTCTTATTTATGCAATGAAAAAATGACACACACAAAAATAAGGCAACCACATAATATCATACCTATCTCTAGGGTGCATGCGATGCATGTTGACAAATAGAGCTTATCTCTAAGTCCCTATCTCTTGCTTATGTAGATCTAATCTTGCTTTATCAAGTCTAGATTCTAACCTAGCTATCTCAAGTCTTAGGTTCTTTCTTTAGACTCTCTCCCGAGTACCTCTAAAGAGGTTTTGGGCACAACATTAAACAAGATAATCACATGCAATGAAGATCCTAAGTCATGTTAGCTTAGTTCTTCTCAACCCATTCGATAAGTTTAGCTACTCATGCATGCTAAGAGAGTGAAAAGATATAGATAAAGAAATTCCATTGTATAGATATAGAGTTGAAATACAAAATAACAATGCAAGAAGAGAATAAAGAGCCTGGTAGCAATCTCTTGCTTTCCAAGTTTTTACACTTTCTTTTCTACTCTGTTCAAAAGATAATCTCGCTCTCGCGAGAGTTAGCCCACTCTCTAATTTTCCACGCCTCCTAATTCTCTCTCGAGTTGCCCTGAGCGATCTTCCAGCGTCTCTTCACTTCTCTCGCTTTGCCTTAAAAGAAAAGGAAAACTAAGAACAAGGCTAATCTAAGGGAAAATTCAATAAGTATCCGAACTTGTTGAACCTCTTTTCTGAAGGTTGCCTTCGGTATTTATAGAGCTTCAGAGTGAAAGGCGGCTTCTCTCTTATGAATGAATAAATGGGATGGCTTTAATTCTCTGACTGATACGCCGAATATTTGTCACTAAAAAGCCGAGTGTACTTGTTATCGTTAGCGGCTTGTCAACTTATTCGGATTCGACCGTCATCAGCTTTTTGTCCCATCGTGATTAATTATGTCTTTCACTCGATGCGCCCACCAAGTTGTGCCAGCTCTATGTGGCAATCCTTCTTGAGCAGATGTTTGCAAGTACAAATCACCACAAAGCTTTGTGGTAATGTTGCGCTCGTCCGTTGATTTCTTGTGATCGTGCTTTCCACCTCGCGTCAACGCAGATTCTGCATAAAAATACAAAAGTTAACTATTTCTATGTGATGGATGCATGCGACTACAATGTTATGAACTTAATGCTTTTTGGACGCAATATAACATATTTTATCAACACAAACCTTCATTGTTTAATAACTTAGCACTGTAATAACGTGCATTTCTGCCCGTTATCACACCCTCAAATTTAAACAATACTTGTCCTCAAGCATTAGCTAAAGATTTCTTTTACCAAGTCAATCGTAATCTCTTTTCCTAGATTTCTCAAGGACACTTCATTCAAATCCTATATACCAAAATTTCCTTAATTTTTATTCAAGTTTCTTCCTAAAATATTTCTAAAACCTAGGGACCGCAAGTTTAACCTTCAAAAGGACTTTACTGGATTTTATGACATCGCATGATTTATTTCAAAAAAACTTTTTCACTGGGGTGTCAAATGATTTTTATCCTTGCATATTTTTGACATTATTATTTTTTCTGACCTTGCACTGATCCAAATGCCTCGCCTTCATTTTTGTCCTCTTTTTTTTTTTTTTTTTTTTTTTTTTTTTTTATAGAGCTAAAAATAGCAAGGTCAAAAATAAATACCTCACCTCCAAATTTAAAATATGGCAATGTCCTCATTGCCAAAAGATTGAAAGAAGTCATACGATGTTCTTAGGAATTTTGGTAAAGGGTAAGTTTGAAAGAAAGCTAGCAGACCACTAACTTCTAGAAATATTTCATGAGGTGAATTGTCCTAAGATTAAGTTGACTCTAGTGTATACGAAAAAATAGAAGCATGTGTTTCATCATTGAAATCATAATTGGCAAAGAGACAGCATGCAGCGACTCACTAAATTTATCAATGTTAAATGATTGTGGTAATCAAAGAGGATGTGGTGATAAAACTTTCAAAATTAAAATGCGATGCCATAGTGAAAAATTTGGAATAAAGTGAAGGAAAAATACAACCCCCAAATTTGCGCGTCGCCTGCATTGTTTGTTGATGCATCCTGCTTTGCAGCGATCTACCTTCTTTGGATTGCGGTGACGGAATAAGATAAGTTGCTTCTTCGTATAGCACCTCCAAAATCGTTCGCCTCGATCGTTGCAAAAAAAACATTGAGAGGGTCAAATATTAAAAATAGAGTTAACAAAATTTTTCACCGCAATCGTTTAGTACAATCGCCATTTTTTTTTTTAAAGAATAAGAAGTAGATATGCGATAATAGATAATAACAAGATGATGAAAGTTGATGAAGTATTGATGCAGGAAAAAGGATATTCAAAATGATTGCATCCCTGATGAGGTTGAGTCATACTAACTTAGGGGCTGTTTATTCCAAGCTAGGCTTTTCACGTCCACGACGGCTTTTTCTTCTTTTCTTTGTCCTCTGGAATCTTAACTGCCTTAATCCGGAGCTTTTCCCCACTAATGTTCATTACAATCTCCCCCTTGCGTACATCAATTTGAGCACGACCGGTCGAAAGGAATGGTCGTCCCAATATGATAGGTGCATCTTCATCCTCTTTATAATCCATAATGAGGAAGTCTGCCCGCAAGATGAATTTATCAATTGAGATTGCGGCATTTTTCAACTCTCCTTCAGGATGTATTCGGGATCTATCCGCAAGTAGGAGAGTCTCTGTCGTGGGCGTGAGTGTACCAATATTCAACCGTTTGAAGATTGATAGCGACATTATGTTTATACTCCCCCCAAAATCACATAGCGCTTGGCCATTGTATACCCCTCCAATGGAGCATGGTATCGTGAATATTCTTGGGTCGCACATTTTGGGTGGGATCATATCATTTTGCATTATTACCACTATTATGATCTTGGCTTTTCTGAATTATAGGTCAACGGGTCCTTGGTTGTCACCGCATTCAAGTTGGTCGCGATGGGTTCCTCCCTTACTTCCGCAGTCATTTTGTTGCTTAGCACGGAGACTGCTAAGCATTGTTCCTTCCAGGTACACCCAGCATTGCGAGGAACCTCAGTTGAGCTCGACAACGGTCCTTGCGGTCTATTTTTCAGCTCGCCTGCAATTTGTCCTAGTTGAATTTCGAGATTTCGAATGGATGTTGCTTGATTCTGAAGCGCTGATTCATTCTTCTCAATGTACTACTTCAACATGCTCTCCAAGGACGAAGATTACGGTTGTTGCGAACTACTGGCATGATTGCTCGTCTGACCATCATTTCGTAGGAAAAATCCGGATGGCCCTCCTTTTTGCGCCACAGGTTGAAAGCTTTATTGTTGATTTTTCCTCGCGAAATTTGGTGGTTTCTCCAACTGGGGTTGTATGTATCAGAGTAGGGATTATTTTTCATGAAGCACACTGGCTGTAGATTTTCTGGGCATTCCTACATCGAATGAGCATCTCCGCAAATGACACAACTTGTAGTCGTTTGAGCAATTGCGTTGACCTGCCTTTTCTTCGCTCTCATGCTGTTAATTGCAATGCCTAGTATCAAACTCATCATCACAGTAACTTGATTTTGAAGGGATGTGATGGCCCCATTGTTGGTATCACTATCTTTAATCCTTAATCTTTGATCGCTTTCCCACCAATCCTCGTGATTTTTGGAAATGCGATCGAGTATATTTTTGGCCTTCTCATATTTTTTGTCTAGTAGACCACCAAGGGCTGCCGCATTGGCAGCAGTCTACTAAGCAGGGTTCAGTCCTTAGTAAAGAATCTCCATTTGCAAGCAGTCTGGCAAGCCATTATGTGGACAGTCTCTTACCAGCCTCTTGAACCTCGCTCAGGCATCGCTGAGCGATTCGTCATTTTCTTTTTCAAAATTTGTTATTAATTTCCTTCTCCTGAAATTCTCAGTTGGTGGGAAATACTTCTTCATAAACTTTTCCACCATTTGTTTTCACGAAGTTATCTCTTTCGGTTCGAGAGAATATGCCCATTTTCTTGCCTGATCACACAAGGAAAATGGAAACAGAGTTAGTCGAACTTCTTCAGTAGAGATATTCGGGAACACAAAAGTGTTGCAAATTTCTATGAAGCTTCAGAGGTGGGCGTGCGGGTCTTTGCCACGCCTCCCTCCAAACTACCAAGCACCCTGGATCATCTGTAACATTACCGGCTTCATTTTAAACCTCGATCCATCTAACGCTAGCCTCATGATTCCTGGAGAGAAATTGTAGAGGTTGGACGACGAATAGTCCCGAATGGGTCTATTATGGTCATTCGCCAGAAGGATGGGATTGACCATTATATTGTTCGCGTTTGCGACCCTTTCTTCCGGTTGTTCCACCATTCTTGGGGTTCTCTCTTGTTGTTGGCAGTTTTCTCTCAGTCTTCGTCGAAACGTCCTTTTAATCTTTGAGTCGTAATTCACCAAAGATTGAGAGCTGCAAAGAAATCAAAAAATTTACCATTAGCACACTGATTTGCCGAAGTCCCCGGCAACGGTGCCAAAAACTTGATGCATTATTTTATACGGTGAAAATATGGAATGAAATTCTGTGATGGAATTGCGTTGAGTAACAAGTTTTCCCAATGGAATCCAAGTATAACCCCACTGAGTTTCCTGGTAAGTTCAGGGTCGAACTCAGAGACTTAGGAAAACAGTTTGCGGTTGTAATTTTCAAGAAAATTTGCGGTAACCAAATATCAAATAGTCGTTTGGATTGTTGTTTGCGGTAATAAAAATAAACAAATGCGGCGGAATTTTGAAAAGAGTTGATAAAATGGAAGATGCGATGAGTATGCAGTGAACGGGTTGAGAAGGATTCGGCTAACACTTCCTAAGATGCGTTCATGTTATGCGACCATGGAACACACATACAATAGTAAACCATCTCTCAACGCGAATTCTACGACATCTAATGCTAGAACGCATGTGATATATGCGATGAGTCTATAGGACCTACACATAATCCTCTATTCTTATTTATGCGATCACAAAATGACACACACACAAATAAGACGACCACATAATATCATACCTATCTCTATGGTGCATGCGATGCAGGTTGACAAACAGAGCTTATCTTAAGTCCCTATCTCTTGCTTATGCAGATCTAATCTTGCTCTCTCGAGTTTAGAATCTAACCTAGCTTTCTCAAGTCTTAGGTTCTTTCTTTAGACTCTCTCTCGAGTAGCTCTAAAGGGGTGTTGGACACAACATAAAACAAGATAATCGTATGCAATGAAGATCCTAGGTCATGTTAGCTTAGTTCTTCTTAACCCATTCAATAAGTTTAGCTACTCATGCATGCTAAGAGAGTGAACAGATGTAGATAAAGAAATTCCATTGGATAGATATAGAGTTGAAATACAAAATAACAATGCAAGAAGAGAATAAAGAGCCTGGTAGCAATCTCTTGCTTTCCAAGGTTTTACACTTTCTTTTCTACTCTGTTCAAAAGATAATCTTGCTCTCGCGAGAGTTGGTCCACTCTCTGCTTTTCCATGCCTCCTGGTTCTCTCTCGAGTTGCCCTAAGCGATCTTCCAGCGTCTCTTCCCTTCTCTCGCTTCGCCTTAAAAGAAAAGGAAAACTAAGAACAAGGCTAATCTAAGAGAAAATTCTCTAAGTATCCAAACTTGCTGAACCAGCTGAACCCCTTTTCTGAGGGTTGAATTCGATATTTATAGAGCTTCGGGGTGAAATGCGACTTCTCTCTTATGATTGCACAGATGGGATGGCTTTAATTCTCTGACTAATGCGCCGAATATTTGTCACTGAAAAGCTGAGTGTACTTGTTATCGTTAGTGGCTTGTCAACTTAATTCTGATTCGACCGTCATCAGCTTTCTATCCCATCGTGATTAATTATGCCCTTCACCCAAATGCGTGATAATGGGCAGAAATGCACGTTATCATAGTGCTAAGTTCTTAAACAATGTTGGATTGCATTGATGAAATATGTTAAATTGCGTCCATTAAGCATAAAATCTACAATATTGTGGTCGCATGCGTCTAACGCATTAGAATAGTTGATCTTTATATTTTTGTGCATAATATGTGTTAATGCAATACAAAGATGGCGATCATAGGAATTCACTGGTCGAGCACAACTTCACTGCAAGACTTTGCGTTGATCGTGCTCGCAAACATTTGCCCAAGAAGAATCACCGCAACTTGGTCAGTGCAACATGGTGGGCGCATCCAAGTGAAAGGATAATTAAGAGCGATGGGACAGAAAGCTGATGACAGTCGGATCCAAATTAAGTTGACAGCCAATAACGGTCACGAAGTACATTCAGCTTTATCGGTGATAATTATTTGACGCGTCAATCAGGAATTAATGTTGTCCCATTTGTACAACCGGGAGAGAGAAGCCACCTTTCACCATGGAAGCTCTATAAATACCAAGTGTATTCTTCAGAGAAGGGGTTAATTCATCACTTTACAAGCACGCCTCTGTCCATAGTTTTCTTTCATTTTAAGGCAAATGCGAGGAAGAAAGTGTTCCGGTAGATCGTTCCGGTAAGCTTGGGAAAGCACCAAAAGCTCCAAGACAGAGAGAGGACCGACGCCTGCGAAAACGAGAACATTTGTAGATCAGAATAGAGATTTAGTGTAAAAAGCCTCGGTCAGTAAGGAATTGTTACCAAGCTCTCTACCTTTACTTTCCATCGTCATTTTGTACTCAACTCAGTTATAAGAATGGAATTTCTTTCTTTATATCTATTCACTCTTTGTTATTCATGCATGAGTAGCTAAATTAGTTGAATGGGTTGAGAAGCAGTTAGCTAGCATAACGAGGGAATCTCCGTTCTTTGCGATTATCTTGTTTATGTATGTTGCATTCGTCTATTAGAGATACTCAGGAGGGTAGTCTAAGGACAGGATCTAGACTTGGGAAGGTTAGGTCAGAATCTAGGTTTGGAAAAACCAGATTAGAATGCATAAACGAGAGATAGGCACTTAGAAATGAGCACTCTCTGTTATTAACGCATCGCATGCATCTTAGCAATAAGATATGATTGTATACGGTCACTTTTCTTTCATGCATTTTGCATCAATGCATAGGATAAAAGTAAGACTTAGGGATAAGCTTTATGGACATTTTGCATTCAAAACATACGTCCTAGACTTAGGAGCATCGCATTTACATTGGGAAATGACTTGTTGTGCATGGTTGTAACATGATTGCAAAGTTTGACGCATTCCCGAGTAACGCTAGCTAAAGATCTTCTCAACCAGTTCATCGCATACTCAGTGCATCTATCAACACAACTATCTTTCTCAAATCTGCCGCCTTTATTTACTTCTTTTTCATCAATGCAACAACACACCCAACACTATATTTATTTAACTGAGTACCGCAAGTCTTCATAAAAATCACCAATGCAACTATTTTCAGAAGTCCCTATGTTCGACCCTGGACTTACCAGGAAATTCAGGGGGATTTACACTTGAATTTTGTTGGGGAAACTTGAGTGCACAATGCAATTCCATCAATGCATATCATTCATATTTCCATTCAATCAAATTAACGCATCAATGCGCCCACCAAGTTGCATCGGCTCTATGTGATAATCCTTCTTAAGCAGATGTTTGCGAGCAAAAATCACCAAAAAGCCTTGAGATAATGTTGCGCTCGTCCGTTGATTTCTTGTGATCGGCTTTTCGCCTTGCGTCAATGCATATTCTGCATAAAAATACAAAAGTTAACTGTTTCTATGCAATGGACGCATGCGACTGCAATGTTATGAACTTAATGCTTTTTGAACGCAATCTAACATATTTTATCAACGCAAACCTTCATTGTTTAATAACTTAGCACTGTAATAACGTGCATTTCTGCCAATTATCACACTCCCAAATTTAAACAATGCTTGTCCTTAAGCATAAGCTAAATATTTTTTTTAGCAAGTCGGCTGCAATCTCTTTTCTTAGATTTCTCAAAGATACTTCATTCAATTTCTATACACCAAAATTTCCTTAATTTTTATTCAAGTTTCTTCCTAAAATATTTCTAAAACCTAGGGACCACAAGTTTAACCTTCAAAAGGACTTTACTGGATTCCATGACATTGCATGATTTATTTCAAAAAAACTTTTTCAATAGGGTGTCAAATGATTTTTATCCTTGCATATTTTTGACATTATTATTTTTTATGACCTTGCGCTTATCCAAGTGCCTCGCCTTCGTTTTGGCTTGCCCCCACGTGTGTCATGCGAACATCCAACTACGAGCAAGGCGCTCTTTCTTAGACTAAACTCATACCTACTTGGCAGTGGAGTAGCGGTCATTTATTTATGCGCTGATCCTGGCGACTTACTTTTGTTTTGGCTTGCCCCCACGTGTGTCATGCAGACATTCAACTATGGGTAAGTGTCCTTCACAACTTAACTCTTATCAACACGAGTTTCCCTATTGCACTGATAGTGGAGTTGTTATTCTCATAAGTTTTCCTCTTTTTTTTTTTTTTCATAGAGCTAAAAATAGCAAGGTTGAAAATAAATACCTTGCCCCCAAATTTAAAATGTGGCAATGTCCTCATTGCCAAAAGATTGAAAGAAGTCATGCGATGTTCTTAGGAAGTTTAGTAAAGGGTCAGTTTGAAAGAACGATAGCAGGCCACTAACTTCTAGAAATATTTCATGAGGTGACTTGTCTGAAGATTAAGTTGACTCTAGTGTATACGAAAAAATAGAAGCATGTGTTTCATCATTGAAATCATAATTGGCAAAGAGACAGCATGCGGCGACTCATTAAATTTATCGATGTTAAATGATTGCGGTAATCAAAGAAGATGCGGTGATAAAACTTTCAAAATTAAAATGCGATGCGATAGTGCAAAATTTGGAATAAAGTGAAGGAAAAATACAACCCCCAAATTTGCGTTGTCGCCTGCATTGTTTGTTGATGCATCCTGCTTTCCGGCGATTTACCTTCTTTGGATTGCGGTGACAGAATAAGATAAGTTACTTCTTTGTGTAACGCCTCCACAATCGTTCGTCTTGATCGTTGCAAGAAAAACATTGAGAGGGTCAAATATTAAAAAAAGAGTGAACAAAATTTTTCACCGCAATCGTTCAGTACAATCGCCATTTTTTTAAAAAAAGAATAAGAAGTAGATATGCGATAATAGATAATAACAAGATGATGAAATTTCATGAAGTATTGATGCCGGAAAAAGGATATTCAAAAGGATTGCGTTCCTGATGAGGTTGAATCATGTACTAACTTAGGGACCGCTTATTCCAAGCTAGGCTTTTCACGTCCACGGCGGCTTTTTCTTCTTTTCTTTGTCCTCTGGAATCTTGACTACCTTAATCCAGAGCTTTCCCCATTAATGTTCATTATAATTTCTCCCTTGCGCACATCAATTTGAGTGCGACGGATCGAAAGGAATGGTCGTCACAATATGATAGGCGCATCTTCGTTCGCTTTATAATCCAAAATAAGGAAGTCTGCCGGCAAGATGAATTTATCAATTGAGATTGCGGCATTTTTCAACTCTCCTTCAGGATGTATTCGGGATCTGTCTGCAAGTAGGAGAGTCTCTGTCGTGGGCGTGAGTGTGCCAATATTCAACCGTTTGAAGATTGATAGTGGCATTATGTTTATACTCGCCCCAAGATCACATAGCGCTTGGCCACTGTAGACCCCTACAATGAAGCATCGTATCGTGAAGATTCCTGGGTCGCACATTTTGCGTTATTGCCACTGTTGTGATCTTGTCTTCATCATTTTGTTTCTCATTCAATCTTTGCGAAGCTGATGGTAGCTAGAATCCTTCTGTCTCATGATCTGAAGGCTTGAGGGTGGACGCAACTTCGGGGTTCATTTTCTCGGGCTTTTCCGAACTATAGGTCAACGGGTCCTTAGTTGTCACCGCATTCAAGTTGGTCGCGATGGGTTCCTCCCTTACTTCCACAGTCATTTTGTTGCTTAGCACGGAGACTGCTAAGCATTGTTCCTTCCAGGTACCCCCAGCGTTGCGAGGAACCTCAGTTGAGCTCAGCAACGCTCCTTGCGGTCTATTTTTTAGCTCACCTGCAATTTGTCCTAGTTGAATTTCGAGATTTCGAATGGATGTTGCTTGATTCTGAAGCGATGATTCGTTCTTCTCAATGTACTACTTTAACATGCTCTCTAAGGATGAAGATTACGGTGGTTGCGAACTACTGGCATGATTGCTTGTCTGACAGTCATTTGGCAGAAAAAATCCGAGTGGTCTTTCTTTTTGTGCCACAGGTTGAAAGCTTTTTTGTTGATTTTTCCATGCGAAATTTGGGTGGCTTCTCCACCCAGGGTTGTATGTATCAGAGCAGAGATTATTTTTCATGAAGCACACTGACTGTGGATTTTCTGAGCTTTCCTCCATCGAATAAGCGTCTCCGCAAATGACACAACTTGCAGTCGTTTGAGCAATTGCGTTGACCTACCCTTTCTTCACTCCCGTGGTTTTAACTGCGATGCCTTGTATCAAACTCATCATCGCAGTCACTTAATTTTGAAGGGATGCGATGGCCTTATTGTTGGCATCACTATCTTTAATCCTTAATCTTTGATCGCTTTTCCGCCAATCCTCGTGATTTTTGAAAATGCGATCGAGTATATTTTTGGCCTTCTCTTATTTTTTGTCTAGCAGACCACCACTAGCTGCCGCACTGGCAGCGGTCTACGAAGTATGGTTCAGTCCTTGGTAAAAAATCTCCATTTGTAAGTTGTTTGGCAAGTCGTTATGTGGACAGTCTCTTACTAGCCTCTTGAACCTCGCCCAGGCATCGCTAAGCGATTCGTCATTTTCTTGTTCAAAATTTGTTATTAATTTCCTTCTCTTGGCATTCTCGGTTGGTGGGAAATACTTCTTCATAAACTTTTCCACCACTTGTTCCCACGAAGTTATCTCTCCCGGTTCGAGAGAATATGCCCATTTTCTTGCCTGATTACACAAAGAAAATGGAAACAGAGTTAGTCAAACTTTTTCGGTAGAGATATTTGGGAACAAAAAAGTTTTTCAAATTTCTATGAAGCTCCGGAGATGGGCGTGCGGGTCTTCGCCACGCCTCCCTCTAAACTGCCCAGCACCCTAGATCATCTGTAACATTACCGGCTTCATTTCAAACCTCGATCCATCTAACACTGGCCTCATGATTCTTGGAGAGAAATCATAGAGGTTGGGCGACGCATAGTCTCGAATGAGTGTATTGTGGTCATTTGTAAGAAGGATGGGATTGGCCATTATATTGTTCGTGTTTGCGGCCCTTTCTTCCGGTTGTTCCGCCATTCTTGGGGTTCTCTCTTGTTATTGGCGATTGTCTCTCAGCCTTCGTCGAAATGTTCTCTCAATCTCTGGATCATAATTCGCCAGAGATTGAGAGCTGCAAAGAAATCAGAAAAATTACCGTTAGCGAACTAATTTGTCGAAGTCCCCGACAACGGCGCCAAAAACTTGATGCATTATTTTATGCGGTGAAAATATGGAATGAAATGCGGTGATGGAATTGCGTTGAGCAACAAGTTTTCTCAGTGGAATCCAAGTATAACCCCACTGTGTTTCCTGGTAAGTCCAAGGTCGAACTCAGGGACTTGGGAAAACAGTTTGTGGTGGTAATTTTCAAGAAGACTTTGCGGTAACCAAATAATCAAATAGTTGTTTGGATTTTTGTTTGAGTTAATAAAAATAAACAAATGCGGCAGAGTTTCGAAAAGAGTTGATAAAATGGAAGATGTGATGAGTATGCGGTGTATGCGGTGACTAACACTTCCTAAGATGCGTTCATGTTATGCGACCATGCAACACACATACAATAGTAAACCATCTCTCGACGCGAATGCTACAACTTCTAATGCTAGAACGCATGCGATATATGCAATGAGTCTATAGGACCTACACATAAGCCACTATTCTTATTTATGCGATGACAAAATGACACACACAAATAAGGCAACCACATAATATCATACCTATCTCTAGGGTGCATACGATGCAGGTTGATAAACAGAGCTTATCTCTAAGTCCCTATCTCATGCTTATGCAGATCTAATCTTGCTCTTTCGAGTGTAGATTCTAACCTAGCTCTCTCAAATCTTAGGTTCTTTCTTTAGACTCTCTCTCGAGTAGCTCTAAAGGGGTGTTGGGCACAACATAAAATAAGATAATCGCATGCAATGAAGATCCTAGGTCATGTTAGCTTAGTTCTTCTCAACCCATTCGATAAGTTTAGCTACTCATGCGTGCAAAGAGAGTGAACAGATGTAGATAAAGAAATTCCATTGTATAGATATAGAGTTGAAATATAAAATAACAATGCAAGAAGAGAATAAAAGGCCTGGTAGCAATCTCTTGCTTCCCAAGTATTTTACACCGCCTTTTCTACTCTTCCAAAAGATAATCTCGCTCTCGCGAGAGTCGGCCTGCTTTCTGCTTTTCCACACCTCCAGGTTCTCTCTGGAGTTGACCTGAGCGATCTTCCGGCGTCTCTTAAAATAAAAGGAAAACTAAGAACTGTTGGATTTTATGTCCTAAAACTCGTAGTTTGTAAATTAATAAACATATTATGTTTTGTTTTTTGATAAAGTTGTTATTGAAATTGTAATCTTGAATCCAATAAACTAAGGTCCTAAGGCTATTTAATGTAGTTTGAACTTTATGTAGTGACATAAATGTGGATCAAGTTCAAATATATAGCCAAAATGGTCTATAGTATATGAATGAGGTTGGGCGCCTTATTCTGGGGATAGATGCGGCCCACTTTGTAGTTAGTACAAACAATGTGATCCTGAATTGTTCATATAGAGATATGTGAGTGGAGGCATCCTATGCAATGAGTTTGCATAAGACTGAACCATGAAATAGTCACTTTTTACATTCTAAATGCCGTTTTATGTATAAAACTAACTATTTCGTTAATTGATGACCTAGATAACTTAATCTTAATCCTGAGCTAACTATGAACTCTTTTTCACTCGGAATTATCCTTAGATCTGCATAGGTGAGGGAGCTCATTATCGCTGGCCTAATAAGCCTCCCATTTCAGGGGTAAGATCGGGTGGATAGCTGAGAACATAGGGTGCAAGACGGAATTTACTCCTACCCGTTATAGGGATAGTAGATAGGTTGTTCCCTTTAGTACTGAATTCAGATCTTGAAAAAGGGGCCCCACCCTCTCCTTGGCCAGAGAGGGATTCGATTTATAGGTTGGACCTTAAACCAATTGTTCATTAGAGGATCAGTGGAACTTAATGAACAAGATGTAGTCTTGAAGATAAAACGGTTTTTATGACTCAACCAAGATTACGAATAACCTATGAAGGATTAGCTTACTAATCATGGTTATATCAAATGGACACAAATATATCTATAGTGAGGGGAATGCACTATGGGACTATAGTGGAATGACCCGTTAGTTAACGAATGTTGATTAGCTCCATCTAAAGAGTTTAGCCCGTTAATCTCGGATCGTTGGAGCCCATGATCTATAGGTCCATTAGGTTCCCCTACTAGCTCATATGAAATAAACTTAGAATAGTATGATAAAATGATTCGAATTGTTCGAATTAGGTGAAGAGAGAGAAACCGATAAGTATAAGTGATATAGTGGTCGGGTTTTTCAGTTTAGAGATACAACTTTAATATTTAAATGTGATTTAAATATCAAGAATATGAATACGTTCATATTCAAAAGCTTGAAAATAATGGAAATGGTCAAAGATGTAAAAAGTCAAAGAGTTGACTTTTGACTTTGAAAAGTCAAACTTTGACCGACCTTATGTTCAAATGTGATTTGAATTTCGAGAAAATGAATGTGGATTCATGCTCGGGAGGTCAAAATTAGTCAATACGGAAAAAAAATCATAAAAAGTCAAAATGTTGACTTTTCGGTCAAAGTTTGACTTTGACCAAATGATTATTTTGCCCTTTGACTAAAGTTAGTGGGAAAATCCAAACTTTTGTTGGATAATTCCACTAACAAAATAGTGGGCTAGGTGTTGGCTTATAGTGGAGACATTAAGCCCACTAAGGTAGTGGATTATAAGTGTTGGGTTTTTATGGATTTGGTTCATGCAATTGTTGCATGGTTTTTTCTATAAAATGGGCTTTCATTTTGAATGACAAAAGTTTTCCCATTTTGCTAAAATTGTTTTGTAAATTTGGGCTAGAAAAATCACATTTTTTTGGAGAAAAATTTAAAACCCAAACCTAATCCAAAATTCCATTTCTTTTTTCCATCTTTTTCTCTCTCTCGGTTTTCTTCATCCACCAGGTCCCACAACTCGGTTCTGAGTCCAGAGGATAGTAGGTAAACTCTAGCGGTGGTCCGAAAGAATTCAGGTCAAGATTCAGCAAGGAAAAGCAGTTTTTGGGAGCTTCAAAGGTAAGTTAATTATTGTTTTTTCTTCTTCAAATTGCATGTTTTTTCCCTTTAAATTAAAAGCAATTAGAGTGTAATTAGGTCCTTTTTCCGCTGCGTATGTCTCGAGTTCCATCATGTGGTATCAGAGCATGCTAGAATTATGCTCAATTGCTTTTGGTGGATGTTTTTTTTCTATCTATTCAAGTGTTGAATGAAATGTGGACAAAAGAGGATTTATTATGATTTTGACATTGTTTTTCTCTAAATTTATTGTGGAAATTTGTAATTGCTCACTTGTATATGAGCATTAATGTGTGAAAAAGGGTCTGTAAATTTGTTGGAGTCATTAGAGTTGAAATTAGGTTGTTATTTCTTGTTTCCGAGAGAGAGGACAGCAACCAAATTGAAGAAAAATTACTCACAGACCCAGATTCTGCTCCCAGACCCGAGTTAAGCTCCCAGACCCGACTGGCAGCCTACGGTCTGACCCGGTTTGGAGAAGCCCCACTTGCGCACCTTCTGCCTCCTCCGTGACCCGTGCGTTCTGTCGACCCGACCCGATCCGCGCCTCCGTTGACTACACCAGCGTGCGTTGACCAATCGGTCCGTTTCACCTGGTTGAGCCGGTTTGATCGGTTCAACTTGGTTTTTGAAGTTTTTGGGCCAGTTCGAGAGTTTTTTGGCCGGTTCAAGATGGTTCAAAGTGTTTGAAGCCGATTCCGGGAAGCTGGTTGCTGAATTTTGTAATAAATTAGTTATTTGTTTTTTTTAATGCCAAAATCGGTACACTTTAGTGTTGTTTACCTATTATGCATGTGATGTATTATGTGTGCATATAGTATGCCATATAGTTTTAAAACCTCAACATAGGAAAAGCATGTCACATGCATTTTTTATATCTTATAAGTGTTATAAAATATATACTATGCATGCTTAATTTTAATATAAGTGTAACGACCCGACCCCCTAGGACTTAGGTAAGGCCGTTACTAAAATAAATGCATGCAAAGAATTTAAAACGACGCTCAGTCATTTGAAATAAATGATAATTAAAAACAAGAGAAGTTCAAAAGACATTTATTAAATGCAATTGTTAAAAACAATAATAGGGTACTCATAAATCATAAAGGTTAAGTACATATGAAAAACAATTCTTAATAATAGGTTTCAAACATCAAAACTAAACATTAAGGGAAGCATGAAAAGAACTCTAAATCTCATAATGCAAAAGCGTAAAGACTAGTCCCAATGGCTCGATCAGGAATTCTGCTGCGCCATCGCCGGTGCATCTCTACCCTTACCTGAAACATAAACATAAGAAAGAATGAGTATAAAATACTCAGTAAGTAACCCCACCACTAGGTCAGGCTAGGCATCTATGTCCTCTAGATACCCACATATGGCACATAAATACATGTAACATATAAGAGATTGGGTCCTAACCTATTGTAGTTAAATATGCCCACAAAACTGGTGAATCCCGAAGGAAACACAAAACTGGTGAATCCCGAAGAAAACACAAACTGGTGAATCCCGAAGGAAACACAAACTGGTGAATCCCGAAGGAAACACAAAACTGGTGAATCCCAAAGAAAACACAAAACTGGTGAATCCCGAAGGAAACACAAAACTGGTGAATCTCGAATGAAACACAAACTGGTGAATCCCGAAGAAAACACAAAACTGGTAAATCCCGAAGGAAACACAAACTGGTGAGCATCTAACTAATCAATGAGGATATTCACATAGTCTTAACGTGCTAAGATCCTACATTGTACGATTCTAAAGCATACATAAGAATCCTTAATACCATGGCTGCATCACATACCCATAATTCTTAACAACATATTATACATGATCCATGTATAACTTATATCATAAATCCACAACATGCAAGTATGCCTCAACGCCAGCAGATCAAACATCGACATATGAAAACACATACTATCACATACTAACGATCAAGCACTTAGGTGTGTATGTAAATAAATCAGAATTTGTGCCAGAACATACTTTGATTCAAGTCATACTGTCAATCAACATGTTAACATTTACCATAACATACACTTATCATGCTAGCATACAACTAGAGCCTGGCCCGTGGGCAGTTCCAATGATAAGATTACTTACCTCGAGTCGATACTCTACAGATAAAAAAATTTTAGACCACCAAACTATGACGGCAATCCAAAGTAGTGGTTCTAACAACAAAACAACTCTAAAATTTCAGTTGAAGCCATAATTGTAAGACTTCAGGTCCAAGTCCAAATTATCAAGAACTTACTCAAAGAAAGAAAAACACTTCCACCTTCCACGACGGTGCCTCCTTTGACTTCCAAACTCCCAGATGACTTAAGCTTGAAACAAAATTCAATAAAGACGAGTCATAACACTGAAACGCAATATTAATGGCCAAGAGAACGAAACGAACCGACACAACCTTACCCCAAAAGATCTGACGAAGACCAAAATGGACCCGACGTGGCAGGGCGACGACAGCCGATAGCGAAGCGGCTAGGGTGGCGGACGCGGGGGAGCTGGATCTAAGACGTCGATCGGAGGTGGCGTGACTTGACTGGTTGGCGAGAACCGTCATGATCGAAGGGTGAGGGAAGCAATCGGTCAAATCCCTAGATCCGACACGGACGACTTTGGAGAGACGCAGCGGTGCACGAGAACGAGTGGCACGCGCTCGGCTAAGTCTTAGACGTCGATCAGAGGTGGCAAGGCTTAACCGGTTGGTGAGATGGGAGCGAAGGGTGAGGGTGCCGAGAGAGAAAGAGATGCGAGCAACTGGGATTCTTGGCTGGCGACGGACGAGCGATACGGCTGTGAGGGGCAACTGTGAGGGAGATGGGGGGGTGCCCTTTTTATTTAAAAAAACTAATAATAATAATTAAAAAAAAGGAAAATAGTATATTTCTAATTAAATCCTTTCCTTAACCCACTTTATACTATTTAATCCCTTTCCTTTTTCCAAAAATAATTAATTCCTGCCATAACTTTTTAAATTGCATTTGAAAATTGAAAAAATTTGTGAATAAATTCCACGACAACACTTAAATCCTTGCATTTATAATTTAAATTCAGAATTCCAAACATGCCTTTCAACTAAGGACAATTACTGAAAAGGGAAAAGTTTTACATTATTAATAAATAAATAAAAAGGTGTGGGATGTTACAATAAGTGTTATATTAAGGCATGTTTGTTTGAAGGAAGCATGTTATAGATGAATGCTCTAGGGTTATAATTGTTATAACATAACCTAGACTTCTAAAATCTATAACAAAGAGATGCGAGTGACTGGGATTCGTGGCTGGCAGCGGACGAGCGAGGGGCTGTGAGGGAGATGGGGGGTGCCCTTTTTATTTTAAAAAAAACTAATAATAATAATAAAAAGGAAAATAGTATATTTCTAATTAAATCCTTTCCTTAACCCACTTTATACTATTTAATCCCTTTCCTTTTTCCAAAAATAATTAATTCCTGCCATAACTTTTTAAATTTCATTTGAAAATTGAAATTTTTTTTGAATAAATTCCACGACAACACTTAAATCCTCGCATTTATACTTTAAATTCAGAATTCCAAACATGCCCTTCAACTAAGCATAATTACTGAAAAGGGAAAAGTTTTATATTATTAATAAATAAATAAAAAGGTGTGGGATGTTACATTCTAACCCCCTCAAAGAACTTTCGTCCTCGAAAGTTCATCCTTGAAATAGCTCCGGGTACTGGGTCTTCATCTCATCTTCTCGCTCCGAGGTGGCTTCCCTGAACTGGTGGTTCGGCCACAGAACTTTCACAAAAGCAATTTCCCGACAGCACAATGTCTTTACTTCTCTAGCAAGAATCTCTATGGGCTTCTCTTCGTAGCTCAAGTTATCATTCAACTGCAAGGGCTCGTAGTCAACTACATGGGATGGGTCTGCCACATACTTCCTTAGTATCGAAACATGGAAGACATTATGAACTGAAGACAATGTTGGGGGCAAGGCCAAACGGTAAGCTACAAGGCCAACTCGTTCCAGGACCTCGAAAGGTCCAATGAATCTCGGACTCAACTTTCCATTCCTGCCAAACCTCAGAATACCCTTTATGGGTGCCACCTTTAAGAACACTTTCACCCCAGTCTCAAATTCCAGGTCCTTACGTCAAACATCAGCATAGCTCTTCTGTCTACTCTGGGCTGTCTGCATACAAGACCTGATCTTCTATATGGCCTCATTTGTGATCTGCACCAATTCAGGTCCTAAAAATCTCCTCTCTCTTACCTTATCCCAACACACAGGGGACCTGTAACTCTTCCCATATAGGGCCTCAAATGGTGACATCCCAATAGTGGACTGGTAGCTCATATTGTACACAAACTCCATTAAGTGCAAGTGAGCATCCCAACTTTCGAAAAACTCTATGGCACAGGCACGCAACATGTCTTCCAGTATCTGATTCAATCTCTCTGTCTGCCCATCAGTCTGAGGGTGGAACGTTGTACTGAAGTTTAATCGGGTCCCCATTGTTTCCTGGAGACTCTTTCAGAAGTTAGACGTGAAACGAGGGTCTCTATCCGACACAATGGACACGGGTACTCCATACAATCTTACCACTTTCTTCATGTATATTTGTGCCCACTTATTCACTGAAAAAGTGGACTTTCCAGGTATGAAATGTGCTAACTTCGTAAGTCTGTCTACAACGACCTATATCACAGTGAAACCTTTAACTGTTTGAGGCAACCCCACGATGAAGTCCATAGACACATGCTCCCACTTCCATTCTGGTACATTTAATGGTTGTAACAAGCCTATTGGCCTCTGCCTCGGGGCTTTCACCTGCTGGCACACCAAACACTTACTGACAAACTCCGCAACCTCTCTTTTCATATCGTTCCACCAATAGTAATGTTTCAGATCCTAGTACATCTTGGTGCTACTGGGGTGGACTGAGAATAGGGAACTATGAGCCTCTGACAATAGCTTATCCTTAATGTCACTAACCGCCGTCACACATAGACGCCCCTAATAAAGAAGGCCGCCTTCTGCTGACATAGAGAATTCTCTATCCTGGCCTGACTCCACTTTACGAACTCTCTCCTCCAAATAAGGGTCGTCTCTCTGTGCATCAATAATCTTCTACCTTAGGCTTGCATCGACAATTGTGTTAACTGTGCCGCGACCTTCCCCATGACTATTGCAATTTTTGCCCTCTCAGTTCCCTGCATAGGTGAGTTGTCCGGTAATGAGAGCTGCGGAATGGGCCATCTTTCTGCTTAAAGCATTTGCCACTACGTTTGCTTTCCCCGGGTGGTACAAAATTTCACAGTCATAATCCTTTACTAGTTCCGACCACCTTTGTTGCCTCATGTTTAGCTCCTTCTGAGTGAAAAAGTACTTCAAACTCTTGTGGTCGGTGAAGATCTGTATCTTTTCTCCATACAAGTAATGTCTTCAGATCTTGAGAGCAAAAACCACCACTGCTAACTCCAAGTCATGCGTGGGATAATTCTGTTCGTGCTTCTTCAGCTGACGTGAAGCATAAGCAACTACTCATCCCAACCCCTTCTTGGATGCATCACTAAAAATGACGAAACCACCTGATCCATCCGGTACTGTGAGAGCTGGGGCTGAAACCAGCCTCTGCTTGAGGTCCTGGAAACTGCTTTCACAAGCCTCATTCCAAACAAATGCTGCCCCCTTCCGGGTCAACTGAGTTAATGGGGCGACTATGAGAGAGAAATCCTTCACGAACCGTCTGTAGTAGCCTACTAACCCCAGGAAGCTGTGCACCTCACTAACCGTGGTTGGACGAACCCAACTCGTAATTGCCTCCACCTTTGCAGGATCCATTGAGACACCTTCCTTGGATACCACATGCCCTAGAAAGGACATCTACTTCAACCAAAATCCATTGTTCATCTTCTTCCCAATTCCTTCTCAAATTCACCACAAATTTGGATCCCACCATCCACTCTAAGACTAGAAAATAGTAGAGAAGACTCTTGTGGTGGTCTACAACCAAGTGGTGCTGAAATTCATCAAGAATTGAAGGCGAATTTGGAGCTTCAAGGGTAAGTGTTCTCGAAACTTTGTCTTTCCTTTTTTAATTGCATGTTTAATCCTCTAAATTGGGCATCTTAGAGTGAAAATTGATCAAATCAACTTCTGCTGCATGCTCATTTATCCTGCAATTGGTATCAGAGCTAATTAATTTCACTCAATTTGCTTTGGTGGCGCTTAATTCATGAGATGAATGTTTATGGGAGCTAAATTGGTTTTTCTGGATTTGGCATTTTTTTTTACCCTGCATTTGTGGTCAAATTTTGTAATAATCTAGAAGTTTGGCTCGTTAATGAGTTAGGAAGAGTCTGTATTTTTCCTGAGATTTATCGAGTTGTACTTTGACCAAATTTTGAAGAGAACCGAGAAGTGCTCATGAAGAAGGAAAATAGAGCAGAATTTTTTTCCTTTTGGTTGAAATCACGAGAGGAAGAAGAAGATGAAGTTGACCGGTCAAAGTTTGATTGGCTCAATCTTTTTTGGACCGGTTCAACCCTATTTCAGCCGGTTCAGCCCATTTTCGAGGTGTTTCAAGCCAATTCAAGCTGGTTCGAAGTGTTCAGGACTTGTTCAAGCAGTTTTTTTAAAATTATTATTGTAATAATTTAGGTTTTTGCTTGCTAAAAATGCGAAAACTGGTCCAATTTAGTGTGTTTTAAATTTATTTATGCATTATGAATGTATGTTTAAGTAATTTAAATTTATTTGTGCATATAGTATGCCATATAGACTTAAATCCCCACCATAGGATAAACATGTTTCATGCATTTTATGTATGTTATAAATGTTATAATGTATTTTATGCATGATTATTTAATTTCATGAGTGTTAATATAATTAGTAATATTAATTAATGAAATGTATATATATGTTATGGTTTTTTGAATTGTTTATTTTATAATTGTTATAAAATAAATTAGAATTTTAAAATCTATAACAAGGATAATTGCATGTTCACCTAGGGTAAAACTGGTGCAACTCAAATAAACCTCTTTTAATAGTTAAAATTAGGTCGATATCGTGTAAGTGTTTACAAAACTCACCCAACAAAATTCTGTCTAAGGCTGGAGGTATTTAAGTTGACGGTTTACGGAACACCTCCTACCTGGGGATATAGTTGGCGTCTGAGTTGAGTTAACCCGATTTTATGAGCATGCGAGAGCGGTGTAAAGTGAGTTAAAATGATTTAAATCACTTAAACATCATAAGTTAATACAAACCAGTATAAACGTTATACTTGGATTGTTCACCTAAACTTAGGTTGTATATATTTAGTCGGAATATAACCAAGTATAAACCCAATTAAATTACAACACTTCAGTGGGAGATTAATAATGTATACGATACATTATCATTAGGTCTCACGTCCCTAAGATTTCACAACGTGAGATCCCATGCTCGGCTTCGAGTTGCTATTTGGGCAACCTCCCTTCGGAAAGTGTTTTCATGGGTCAATAACAAGGTGAATAGGGGAAGTAGTTCATAGTAAGTGGGTGAAGGGTGTGTGTCAACACATCCTACAGTCTCTTTTATTAGGTCACATCATGAGATTCCTATGTTTCACTTGCTTGGCGTTGATAGGCGCCTATCCCTTCGGAAGGTTTGTAACGTAGGATTCGGAACTCTGTGAACTCTAGAAATGGATAGAGTTACTTAGGTCCGTTTTCAAGCCATTGTTTCTCCTTCGAGGGCTTGTTTTGATTCTGATCTCTGTGATTCGAATATGGAGGGTATACACTTACAAGACTTACTAAGTGTTAGTAAAGTTCTTGACCAAAGAAACGGTAACGAAATACTATAAGAATAAGATTTATTTTGGTATTAGTATTTAGTCAAGAGTATCTTGATTCAGTGAAGGATTGGTCGACTGCCCTTCGGTTAGGGCCATTCTGACTCACTGAAGTATCCTTGCAAAATAGATAATGAAATATGGGTACATTATTACTTGTTAAATCAATTAGATTAAAATTTAGAGTAAATTCACTAATTAAACTTGTTCATTTCTTTCAGCAATGAGTACATCTATAGTTCAACCATTAGCTTCCGAGAAACTTAACGACGATAACTATGGAACTTGGAAATCTAATTTAAACACTATACTAGTTATCGATGATCTGAAGTTTGTTTTAACAGAGGAATGTCCTCCAGTTCCTGCTCAGAATGTGAACCGAACTATTTGGGACGCTCATGATAGATGGACTAAGGCTAATGAAAAAGCCAAAGTCTATATTTTGGCAAGTATATCAGATATACTATCCAAAAAGCATGAAAAAATGGTCATGGCTAAGGAGATCATGGACTCACTGCAAGCCCTGTTTGGACAACCGTCCTCCTCGGCTATGCATGATGCTATCAAATATGTTTACAATTTCCGAATGAAAGAAGGAACGAATGTTAGGGAACATGTTCTAGACATGATGGTCCACTTCAACATCGTGGAAGTAAACGGGGCTGTCATGAACGAGAAGAACCAAGGAGGGTTCATCATGGAGTCTCTTCCGAAGAGCTTTTTCCAATTCAGAACTAACGCCATGATAAACAAAATAGATTATAATCTTATCACTCTTCTCAATGAGTTACAGATTTACTAGTCCTTATTGAAAAATAAAGGTTTTGAGGCAGAGGCAAATGTTACTACTACCTCAAAGAGGAGATTCTAAAAAGGATCTACCTCTGGAAATAAATCTTTCCCAAAGAATAAAGGTATTCAGAAAAAGAAAGGAAAACGGAAAGGGAAAACACCTCCTACTACTACTGCAGAGAAAGAAAAATGTTTCTACTGCACCGGTGATGGGCACTGGAAAAGGAACTGCCCAAAGTACCTTGCCAATAAGAAGGCTGGAAAAGAGAATCAAGGTAAATACGATTTACTGGTTCTAAAAACATGCATAGTTGAGAATAATGATTCTACTTGGATACTGGATTCAAGAACCACTAATCATGTTTGTTCTTCTTTTCAGGAAACTAGTTCTTGGAAACAACTAGGACATGGTGAGATAATTCTTCGGGTTAGATCAGGGGAGCGCATCTCAGCTTTGGCAGTGGGAGATGAAAATTATTTTTGGAAATAGATATATATATACTTAGAAAATGTTCTGTATGTACCCTCTTGCAAGAGGAATTTAATATCTATTTCTTGTTTGATTGAACATATGTACAAAGTTTCTTTTGAAATTAATGAAGCGTTCATTACTATATAAGTTAATGCAAACGTAAATAATAACTTATATAAGTTAAAACCAACCAGAGTTAAGGCTATTTACAATACTGAAATATTTAAAACAGCCAAAACTCAAACAAAACGGCGACGCATTTCTCAAAGTACTTATCTTTGGCACTTAAGACTTGGTCACATTAATTTCAATAGGATTGAGAGATTGGTCAAGAATGGACTTCTAAACAAGTTAGAAGATAACTCTCTACCACCATATGAGTCTTGTCTCGAGGGAAAAATGACAAAGAAAGCTTTTACTGGAAAAGGTCTTCGAGCCAAAGAACCCATAGACTCGTGCATTCAAACCTTTGTGGACCAATGAATGTAAAGGCTCGGGGAGGGTATGAATATTTCATCAGCTTTATTGATGATTATTCAAGGTACGGTTATATTTACCTAATGAATCATAAATCTGAAACCCTTGAAAAATTCAAGGAATTTAAGATCGAGGTTGACAACCAATTAGGTAAAACTATTAAAACACTTCGATCTGATCGAGGTGAAGAGTATATGGACTTAAAATTCCAGGACTATTTGATAGAACATGGAATTAAGTCTCAACTCTCTGCACCTAGTACGCCACAGCAGAACGGTGTATCTGAAAGGAGAAACAGAACCTTGTTAGACATGGTTCGTTCAATGATGAGTTACGCATCGTTGCCTACCTCATTTTGGGGATTCGCAGTGGAGACTACGGTTTATATTTTGAATAATGTTCCCTTTAAGAGTGTTTCAGAAACACCCTATGAGTTATGGACAGGGCATAAAGCTATTTTACATCACTTCCGGATCTGGGGTTGCCCAGCACATGTGTTGGTGCAAAATCCTAAAAAATTGGAACGTCGTACAAAATTATGCCTATTTATAGGATACCCTAAAGAAACGAGAGGTGGGCTATTTTATGATCCTCAAGATGAAATGGTAATTGTATCAACAAATGCCACATTCCTAGAGGAAGACCATATACGTGATCATAAACCATGCAGTAAACTAGTATTAGAAGAGATTTCAAAAAATGTTACAGATAGATCAACAAGAGTGCTAATCAAACTGGCCAATCAACAAGAGTCGTTGATAGAACAAGCACATCTAGTTCGTCACGTCCATATCAAGAGTTGAGAGAGCCTCGACATAGTGGGAGGGTTGTTAGAAAGCCTGACCGCTATATAGGTTTAGCTGAAACCGAAGTCACCATACCTGATGATGGCTTAGAGGATCCATTGACCTATAAACAAACAATGAATGATGTTGATCGAGATCAGTGGGTTAAAGCCATGGACCTCCAAAATGGAGTCTATATACTTCAATTCAGTCTAGGAACTTGTAGATCAACCTGATGAGGTAAGACCTATCGGTTGTAAATGGATTTACAAACGTAAACGAGACCATATGGGGAAGGTACAGACCTATAAAGCCCCATCAGTAGCAAAAAGTTATACCCGGATAAGAGGGTAGACTATGAAGAAACCTTCTCACCTGTTGCTATGATAAAATCAATAAGAATACTCTTATCCATTGTCACTTTTTATAATTATGAAATTTGGCAAATGGACGTCAAGACTGCCTTCCTAAATGGCAATCTTGAAGAGAGTATCTACATGGTCCAATCAAAAGGGTTCATAGAACCAGGTCAGGAGCAAAAGGTTTGCAGGCTGAATAGATCCATTTATGGATTAAAACAGGCATCTAGATCCTAGAATATAAGATTTGATGCTGCAGTCAAATCTTATGGCTTTGAACAAAACGTTGATGAACATTGTGTATACAAAAGGATCATCAACTCCACTATAGCATTTTTTGTTCTATATGTAGATGATATCTTACTTATTGGAAATAATGTAGGATACCTTACTGACATTAAGAATTGGCTAGCAACTCAATTTCAAATGAAAGATATGGGAGAAGCTCAGTGTATTCTTGGGATCCAAATAATTTGGAACCGCAAGAACAAAACACTAGCTATGTCTCAAGTATCTTATATAGACAAAGTGTTGTCTAGGTTTAAGATGCAGGATTCCAAGAGAGGTCTTTAACCTTTCAGGTATGGAATACATTTGTCAAAGGAACAATGTCCCAAGACACCTCAAGAGGTTGAGGATATGAGACGAGTTCCCTACACATCAGCTGTCGGGAGTCTGATGTATGCAATGCTATATACACAACTAGACATTTGTTTTGCAGTAGGAATTGTTAGTAGGTATCAGTCCAATCCGGGGTTTGCACATTGGACTACCATTAAGAATATCCTCAAGTATCTAAGGAGAACGAGGAACTATGTGCTTGTGTATGGAAATAAGGATCTGATCCTTGCCGGATACACTGATTCTGATTTTCGAACCGATATAGACTCAAGGAGATCTACTTCGGGATCGGTATTCACTCTTAACGAAGGAGCAGTAGTGTGGAGAAGTATTAAGCAGAGTTGCATTGCCGACTCCACAATGGAAACAGAATATGTTGCTGCATGCGAGGCAGCCAAAGAAGCAGTATGGCTTAGAAAGTTCCTGAATGATCTAGAAGTTGTTCAAGACATGCATCTGCCAATCACTTTACATTGTGATAACAGTGGGGCAGTAGCGAACTCCAAAGAACCAAGAAGCCATAAGCGCGGAAAGCATATTGAGCGCAAATACCATCTCATTAGAGAAATTGTGCAAAAAGGAGACGTTATTATAAGACAAATAGCATCTGAGCACAACATTGCTGATCAATTTACAAAGGCCCTCCCAGCTACTGTTTTTTAGGGCCACCTGAAAAGTTTAGGACTACGAGTAGAATAAATACGGCAAGTGGGAGAAATTAAAATTGTGGGTATGGGATGCCCTAGTTTATTGTATTTAGATTTCTTTTCCTGTAATCAACTTTGTTGTAACCCACTAGGAGTTTTAGTCCAAGTGGGAGTTTGTTGGGTTGTATGTCCTAAAACTCGTAGAGTTTTTGTAAATAAGTGAATTTTAGTACATATGAAGTTATTTAAATGAATTAATTGTTTGTTCTAAATCCAATTAAACTATGAATCCTTGGCTATTATTATGAGTACTTGGACTTTATGTGGAGACATAAACAGGATCAAAGTTCGAGTAAGTAGCCTAAATAGTCTATAGTACATGGATCAGGTTGGGTACCTCTTCCTGGAGACACTATTGAATACGACCTGCTTCATGATTGTTACAAATGTTGTAAGGTGTCATAAATGAAGTGATCCTGATTTTTTCATGTAGAGACATGTGAGCGGGGGTATTCTACATAATAAGATTGTGTAAGACTGACCCTAAAATAATCACTGTTATGTATTAACACCGTTGACGATTAACACTGATTAATTTCACTTAACGATGACCTAGATAACTTGATCTGAATCTTGAGCTATCTATGAACTCCTGTTTATTCAGAATTATCCCTTGATCTGCATAAGTGAGAGTAAGCTCAATAGCACTACTCAATATTCCTCCCATTTCAGGGATAAGACCGGGTAGATAGCTGGGGACATAGAATTTGCAAGACGGAATTCACTCCTACCTAACTTAGGGATAGTAGAAAGGTTGTTCTCTTAAGATCTATTCCCGAGTCTTGAACAAGGGGCCCCATCCTCTCACTGGCCTGAGAGGGAATGGATTTAGTGATTAGATCCTAAATCAATTGTTCATTAGAGGGACAGTGGTACTTAAGGAGAAAAGATGTAACTCAGAGGTAAATCGGTAATTGACCTAGCTGAAGTTGTGAACGACCTGTGAAGGATTGACTTACCGATGACGGTTATATCTAATGGACACAAATATCTCTACAGTGAGGAGAATGCAGCTACGGGCTTTAGTGGAGTGCCCCGTTAGTTAACGAATGTTAGTTAACTAGGTTAAAGAGTTTGGCCGGTTAATCTCGGATCGTTGGAGCTCATAATCTGTAGGTCCATTAGGTCCCTCTACTAGCTCATAAATGGACTAAAATCTTAGATAGTATGGTGAATGAGTTTGAACCGTTCAAATCTTGGCTTAAGGAATGAAAGTAAGATATATACGATATATCGATGTTTAATTATGAATTTAACGGAAAAATAGAGTTAATTATAATATTTAAATATGATTTAAATGTTAATTATATTCATATCGGCTTTTAGAAAAATCGGGACAAGTGGGAAAAAATAATATTATTTTATATTAAAATAATATTATATTTAATTAAATTAATTAAATATTAAATTATTTGTATTTATTTAATTTTTTTTAAATTAAAAATCAATTTTAATTCAATTTTTGGAAATTCATTGAAAAATTGATTTTAAAATTGACTTTTGAAGATTGGATTTTCCCACTAATTTTCCCACTAACTAAGCTAGGAGCTTGGTTGTCTTCCTCACAATTAACCAACAAATTAACCATTTTGTGTTGTCAAATTTTAATGCAATTGGATTGCATGTTATTCTTTAATAAATAGAGATGATTTTGGCATAAAAATGGTTAAGAATTTTCTGAAAAAAGGTTAATTTTGCAAAATTCAATCCATCGTTCATCTTCTTCCCAACCTTCATTCCTTCTCAAATTCACCACAAATTTAGATTCCACCATCCAATCTAAGACTAGAGAATAGTAGAGAAGACTCTTGTGGTGGGCTACAACCAAGTGGTGCTGAAATTCATCAAGAATTGAAGGAGAATTTGGAGCTTCAAGGGTAAGTGTTCTTGAAACTTTGTCTTTCCTTTTTTAATTGCATGTTTAATCCTCTAAATTGAGCACCTTAGAGTGAAAATTGATCAAATCAACTTCCGCTGCATGCTCATTTATCCTGCATATGGATGATATCCTACTAATGTGGAATGATGTAGGTTTTCTAACTGACATTAAGAAATGGTTAGCCACCCAATTCCAAATGAAAGATTTGGAAGAGGCTCAGTTTGTTCTAGGGATCTAAATCATAAGGGATCGTATGAACAAAAGGTTGGCCTTGTCTCTGGCATCGTACATTGACAAGATGTTGATCAGGTACTCGATCCATAATTCCAAGAGGGGTTTATTACCTTTCAGGCATGGAATTATTTTGTCCAAATAACAGTGTCCTAAGACACCTCAAGATGATCAGGGTCGGTATTGGAAGCCTCATGTATGTAATGTTATGTACTAGATCTAACATTTGCTATGCGGTAGGGATTGTCAATCAATATCAGTCCAATCCAAGATTAGATCACTAGACGGCAATCAAAACGATCCTCAAGTATCTTCAAAGAACGAGGAACTATATGCTCGTGTATTGAGATAACGATTTAATCCTTACAGGATACACAGACTCTGACTTTCAGACTGATAGAGATTCTCGAAAATCGACAACAAGGTCGGTGTCCACTCTGAATGGAGGGGTTATAGTTTGGTGAAGGATCAAGCAGGGATGCATCGCATACTCCACTATAGAAGCCGAATACGTAGCCGCTTGTGAAACTGTTAAAGAGGTTGTTTGGCTTAGGAAGTTCCTTACAGATTTGGAAGTTGTTCCAAATATGTCTTTGTCGATCACACTCTATTGTGACAACAGTGTGGCTGTGGCAAATTCTAAGGAACCTTGGAGTCACAGAAGAGGCAAGCATATAGAATGGAAATATCATTTGATCAGGGAGATTCTGCATCGCGATGATGTGATAGTCACGAAAATCGCGTCGAAGCACAAATTTTCCGATCCATTTACAAAGGCTCTCACAGCTAAATTGTTTGAGGATCATTTAGAGCGGGTCTACAGAACATGCGACACCTTATCTAGGGCAAGTGGGAGATGATACTGGGGTATAGAGTATGCCCTAGTTTATTGTATATTGTACAGTTTTTTGAATTGTACATTAGTCTCCTGAGACATTTGGACAAGTGGGAGATTGTTGGGTGTTGACTCAGGAGGTATGTATGATATTAAATGCTCAAAATGATGCGATACTACTTCTATTTATGCGTCAATTAGGAATATTCATGTAGTATGCTCTGTATTGTCACAAGTTTCCTTACGATGGAACCAAGTGTAATTCCACCGCAAGTTTCTCGGTATGATCTGAGGTCGAACATGGGGAACTGGTTTTTTATTATTGCGGTATGTTCATGGTATATGCGACCAGGTTTTCAATTCTTTATAAAGGGGTCTGTATAGGTATGTAAATTGCGGTAAAATAAAGGAAAGTAGTAAAGATGCGATAAAACATAAAAATACAATAAACCTAAGATAGATGTTACAAGATATAGACTTCATGTACAAGATGCTAGGATTAAGGTTGTCTATGAAGGTCATGCAAAGATGTGGGATATGGCGACAAGTCTTATGAACAGAATAGAAAGAGAAAGATAAGCGTTATAAACAACACAAGCTCTTAATTGGATTGAAGGTAAAAATACTGTTCCGCTCTTCTCTTGGCATACACCTCTCAGTGATCAGCCATGTTCCCCACAAGTCTGTGGTGAAATAGAGCCTGACGTAATGAATGCAAGGGGTAAAGAGCCGTAAGCGTGGTGGGGGGTGACAGAGGACGGTTGCTTCCATGTCTGGAAGTACTACTTGCTTTAGTTAACGCACTCTTCTAACTCTCTCTCGATAGATCAGAATGACATCTTCACTTCTGCTCTCACAGGTGAAGATGTCGTCTAGCATGCTTTAGCTAAACGTATTTTATAATTTTAATATAGATTAAGTTCTTAGTGATTCATATTGCTCATCAGGAGATTGAGAAAAAATCATGAAGAAAGTGACTAATGGGTGAATGAAAATAGACAGAAAATGGTAGATGGAATCTATCGAAACATTTAATATTTCTACTAAGCGTTTGATAAGTGATTTTTGAATGAAGAGGTAAAGAAAATATGGAATAGAATGAAAGAGAGGCAGAACAGATACAAACAAGTGCCAACGTCTTGGCACAGATTCGATGGAGATCTGTTTGTCGGATCAAATGGTTTCGATGGCAAGAAGAGCTTCCCTCTCAGGCTTGCTCCACCAGTAGCAGGGATCTCTACACAGAGCTTCTATCAGGTGTATGGAAGGTTGGACTTGAGATTCACCTTTCGGCCTTATCTCGTTCTCTTCTCGGATTTCTTCTCTTCAGCACTCAACTCAGCCTTTTCTCTCTAAAATCTTACAGCATTTAGCCCCGTATCCAATAGCATACTTTTATCTGAAATCAATGGGGTATTTATAGAAGTAGATCCTTGACTCCGGCCTTGTGGTCCCCACTTGATGGTTATAGTAATTGCGCAGATGGAGGGATATTATTCCGTCTGTTATGCAATCAGACCATCAATTCTGCAAAACTGTTAGTTGTACACGTGTCGCAATCCTCCGCTCTCGCGTTGCTCAGTTGCATCTTTCGATCATAGCTTCGCATGCGGTGTTTGTTTTTATTACCGCATGCGGTCGAAGCATAGCTCTGGACCGACTGTCTCCTTGCGCCATCACTTCGGTAGTCGTCTCTTCATGGTTGATCGACAGGCGCAATTGTGACATAGATGCGTTGATTAGTTTCTCATGAGCCTTGAGCACAAGCGGTGACTTAGTCTTCTGCAAAACAGAGTAAAGTTTGGCTTGTCTTCCATCTTTTTGGCGTTAGTGGGTGTAATCGCAAACATTTATAATTATTGCCATACTAGGCTAATTTTCATACAATTGGCACATAATTACTAATTTTTGGCCGCAATATCTAGATAAGGTGGCATAAATAACTTGTATTTCTACAAGTTATCACACCCCCAAATTTAGATATATGCTTATCCTCAAGCATATCTTCTACAAGGCAATCATGCTCCAATCCTATCCTATATTTCTGCGATGATTGGTTGCTCCGAATGTTACACTTAGGCACATTACCTGACATCGCACTTTCCTTCTATCCCTGCTAATTCTTAGCAAGCCTTACTTTATTCTTCTATGTAACAAAATTCTGCTCAAAGACACTTTTCTAGTTTTCAAAATAGAATGCTTATCTCTTCTTTATGAAAGCAACTTGATGTATCTATATGCGGTGAGCAAAATTTTGTGTCATTTATTCACTTAGAGACAGTTGGTCATGGTTACACTCTTCGTTTTGGCTTGTCCCCATGGGTGTCATGCAAACATCCAACTACGATTGTGTGCCAGTTTCAACTTTTAACTCATGATAATCAGAGGAGTCGTCTCTTGCCTTCCTTTTCTCTTTTTTGTTTATACTCCGTTGTTCTTGGAAACCCACCTTCGTTTTGGCTTGCTCCTACGGGTGTCATACGAGCATCCAACTACGAGCAGACTTCTTTCACAACTGAACTCTTATCAAGTTGGGAACAGTTTTGAAATTTTCCCTTGCACTGACATTGGAATTTTGCATAAATAAATATTTTTTTTTTTCGATGGTATAAAAATGGACGCATTTTCTTAAATACTGCATATTCCTGATCTCATCTGCTCAGACCTTCCCCACCCCCAAATTTAAAGATGAGTAAGGTTCTCATTGCATTGTTTGGATAGACTAGACAAACACTTAGGAGAAAATTTCAAAAAGAAGGTTTGAGTAGAACTTTGAAAGATAAAAGGTAAAGTACTACTAAACTAAGAATTAACTAAGTGTTAGTCAGAATTTACTAAGTATGGGAAATGTTTCTAAGTGTAACACATAATACATCATAGCAACGCAATGAAGATCGTAAAAATACAAGAGGAAAAATATAGCAAAGATTATCAAAGGAAGATAACGAAAGAGGCATAGGCAAAGAGTAGAGTAAATTATGTACTTTGATTGTATTGACTATTAACAAAGTATGCGAATATATTATAAATGATCGCATTACAAAAACAAAATTTCTAATGCCTGTACAAGAGTCAAAGAATTTGGTTAAGTTACAAAATTTGATTCGGAAGGGTGCATGATTTGCAGTGCATATCATGCTTCCAATAAACGTAGATACATTTTTGATGAGGACGAGCAACACGCATACATCCCCGCAACACACCCCTTAAATAAATACATTTCTAGAGGATGCTTCAACATAGTGCATTTAACTAAGGCTGGGCAAAGGACGCATATGTGCGTAACATACCCCTCACTACAATATATTTGGGTGTATTAGATGCATATCTCCCTTTTCTTTCTACTTATTACACCCATCCTTTCGTTATATGCCAGTTTATTTTCCTGTCTTCCTAAGTCAAGTTGAAAAGATCTTGTGGTGATTTATCCAACATTCACAAAAACATGTGCCCAGTTCTACTACATGTAATGTAAGGAAACATATGCGACACAAAACTACTAAAGCATTAAAGACCAATACTACTAAATAACAATCACAGCATGAAACAAACGGTAAAAGAAAGCTGTAAACAAAGCAAGTAAACATAGATGGGAAGGCCGACTGAAAGAAGTTCTTAGAGTTACTGCAATCGGTTTCCCTACAAGCATTTTAATCCTGCTTGCCCAAATCAATGGTGTCCATGTGTCTATCGAAGTCACCTCAATAGTAGGGTTTGATCCGCTAACCATTGACTTTGAATGCGTTGCTCCCATCTAAAGTTGTTAATTCCACTGAGCTGTGGGGAAAGATGGTCTTGATCCGGAATGGCTCAGACCAGTGAGACTTCAGCTTCCCAAAGAACAATCGCAGACGTGTGTTGAATAGCAGTACCTGCTGACCTTTGATGAATCCGGTCGTTTATGCGTTCATCATGCCATTTCTTTGTTTTCTCCTTATATATCTTGGCATTTTCATAGGCATCCCTTCGCCATTCAATCAACTGATTCAATTGTAACTTTCGGACTTTCCCCGCACTAGCTAAATCGAACTTCAGCTTCTTGCATGTCCACATTGCCTTGTGTTCTAACTCAAGCGGCAGATGACAAGCTTTTCCAAAGACCAAGGTGTATGGGGACATGCCAATTTGTGTTTTGTAGGTAGTCTTGTAGGCCCATAGTGCTTCGTCAAGCTTGGATGACCAATCCCTCCTGGTAGTATTAACTACCTTCTCCAATATAGTTTTGATCTCTCTACTAGAATTCTCTGCCTGCCCATTAGTCTGTGGGTGGTAAGCAGTTGCCACTCGATGGCTGACGTTGAATTTAGTCAGCAGGTTAGCAATTATGCGGTTGATGAAATGAGAGCTCTCATCGTTCCATAGCGTGCAAAAATATTCTTCTTCAAAAACTTTGCCACAGTTGCTGCGTCGTTCTTGGCACATGCGATGGCCTCAACCCATTTCGAAACGTAATCAATCGCAACCAGAATATATTGATGACCTTCAGATGATGGAAACGGGCCCATGAAGTCAATTCCCCATACATCAAATAATTCAACTTCTAAGATTGACATCAATGGCATTTCATTTCTTTTGGACATATTCCCTGTCCTTTGACACCTATTGCATTACATAACATGGGCATGGGCATCTTTGAATAGAGTTGACCAAAAGTAGCCACACTGTAAGACTTTTGCTGCAGTTCTTTGCCCTCCAAAATGTCCTCCATATGGGCACTCATGACAGAGTTCTAAAATGCTCTTGGCTTCTTCTTCTGTTGGTAGGTATAATCATCCAATAATTGACCGCAAACTATATAGTTTACTATGTCCGCATACCAGGGGACATTAACGCCTACTGTCATCAGCAGCTCATTGGGGAATCTTTCCTCAATATCTTTTTCTGTCCTTTGAACCTCGCAATTTTCTAGTCTTAACAAATGATCTGCGACTTGGCTCTCGATGCCCTTCCTATCTTTAATTTCCAGGTCAAACTCTTGCAGGAGGATAACCTACCGTATCAATCTTGGTTTTGCATCCTTCTTCGTCATTAGATATTTAATCACAGAGTGATCCGTATACACCACCACATTTGTTTCAATCAGGTACTATCGAAACTTCTCAAGTACTACTACGAGCATTTCTTTCTCTGTGGTCGTATAATTCTCCTGGGCGTCGTTCAGTGTTTTACTCGTATAATAAATGGGATGCAATAACTTTTCCCGGTGTTGACTCAAAACTGTGCCCACAGCATATCTGCTAGTGTCACACATCAATGCAAAGGGTTGCGCCCAATCTGGCACAACCAAAATCGGAGCAGAGATAAGTGCATCTTTTAATGTGTTAAATGCTTTAGTGCAGGCGTCATCAAAATTATACTCGTGGTCAACTTCGAGAAGTGCACTAAGGGGTCTTGCAATCTGAGAGAAGTTGCGAATAAATCTTCTATAAAATCTTGCGTGACCCAGAAAGCTCCTTATTATCTTTACATTCATCGGTGGGGTAATTTGGAAATTGCGTCGATTTTTGCTTGATCAACTTCCAATCCTACCTTGGAGATTTTGTGACCCAGAACTATTCCTTCCTTCACCATAAAGTGGCATTTTTCCCAATTCAGAACAAGATTTGTTTCCACGCATCTCTTCAAGACTTTCTCAAGATTAGTCAAATAGGAGTCATAATTACTGCCAAAAACTGAGAAATCATCGATGAAAACCTCGACTGACTCCTCCAAGTAATCTGAAAAGATTGCCATCGTGCATCGTTAAAAAGTACCTGGTGCATTACAGAGTCCAAATGGCATGTGTCGGAATGCGAACATACCAAACGGCACGTGAAGGTTGTCTTGTCTTGGTCCTCCGACGCAATTGCTATTTGGTTATACCCTGAATAGCCATCAAGAAAGCAGAAAAATTCATTCCCCGCAAGTATTTCCACATTTGGTCAATGAACGGTAGTGGAAAATGGTCCTTTTTAGTGGCCAAATTTAATTTGCGATATTCCATGCAGATTCTCCACCCCGTGGTTGTCCTTGTGGGGACCAATCCATTCTTGTCATTAGTGATGACTGTCATCCCCCCTTTCTTTGGAACACATTGCACTAGGCTCACCCAGCTGCTATCAGATATCGGGTAGATTACACCGGTGTCTAGCCACTTCACTATTTCCTTCTTTACAACCTCCTTCATGGTTAGGTTTAAGCGATGCTGCCTTTCTACTGATCCATTCTTTCCTTGCTCCAGATGAATCTTATGCATGCAATACGAGGGACTGATTCCTCGAATATCTGCCAAGGTCCATCCTAAGGCTTTTGTGTTGTTTCTTAGGATTCGTATGAGAGCATCTTCTTTCTATTTACTTAGTGATGCAGAGATGAGAACTGGTAACGTGTCGTTACTTCCTAAGTAAGCGTACTTTAAGTGCACTGGCAACGACTTTAACTCTAATATAGGTGGCTCTTCTAAAGATGGCTTAATACGTTGCGAAGTTCGTTTAGATACTTTGAGTGGTTCAAAAGTAGATTCAGCATGAATTGCGGAGCAAACTTCCTCCAATATTGCATCGTCTTCAAAATCTTCCTCCTCCATTTCCTTCAAGGATTCGTGCAGCTGTTCTCCCTGAAGTTCTTTGATGTATTGGCAGTTTTCTATATCTTCTAGATACTTCAACGCATTGAGAACGTTGAACTTTACCTCTTGATCATCGACCCGGATGGTCAACTCTTCTTCCTGCACATCGATCAACGTTGAGCTTTAGCAGGGATCTCTACACAGAGCTTCGATCGGGTGTATGGCAGGTCGGATCTGAGATTCACCTTTTGGCCTTTCTCGTTCTCTTCCAAGATTTTTTCTCTTCAGCACTCAGCTCAGCCTTTTCTCTCTAATATCTTACAACACTTAGCCCCGTATCCAGTAGCATACTTTTCACTGAAATCAATGAGGTATTTATAGGAGTAGATCTTTGACTCCGGCCTTGTGGTCCCCACTTGATGGTTATGGTAATTCCGCAAATGGAGGGATATTATTCCTTCTGTTATGCAATTAGATCATCAATTCTGCACAACCATTAGTTATACACGTGTCGCAATGCTCCGCTCTCGCGTTGCGCAATTTCATCTTTCGATCATAGGTTCACATGCTGTTTTTATTACCGCATGCGGTTGAAGCATAGCTTTGGACCGACTGTCTCCTTGCGCCATCACTTTGGTAATCGTCTCTTCATGGTTGATCGACGGGCGCAATTGGGACATAGATGCAATGATAAGTTTCTTATGAGCCTTGAGCGCAAGCGGTGACTTGGTATTCTCCAAAATAGAGTAAAGTTTGGCTTGTCTTCCATCTTTTTGGCGTTAGTGGGTGTAATCGCAAACATTTATAATTATTGCCATACTAGGCTAATTTTCATACAATTGGCACATTATTACTAATTTTTGGCCACAATATCTAGATAAGGTGGCATAAATAACTTGTATTTTTTGGCTTCAGGTTGCGGCAGCTCCATCAATTGCGCCACATCCCCCCTATCCTCCCTTACTGAGGTCGATTCTCCATCCTTCTCAGGGCTTGCAGCCCTCTGCTTTGCTTCTTCTTCTTCTTCTCTTAGGCGCCTCTTCTCCTTTCAGCACAATCTTCTCTCTTCTTTCTCCTTCTTCTCGGCCTCTTCATCTTCATCATCATTCTTTTTCTCTTTGTTCTTTCTTGATTTGTGATGATGCGACGACTCCGGCTTTCCACTCTTCTTTCCCTTACTCTTATTATTCTTCTTATCTTACTTCTCAGCCTCAATAGCCTTCTTCAATCTAGCTCCTTCTTCCTTCTCTGCCTCGGCTGCCTTCAACTCTTCCTTCTTGGCCTCTTCTGGCAGCCCATCCCCTGCACCCTCCTCTATCGCAATGTCAGGGGTTATTAACGCTATTTCCGCTTCTCCGGCCTCTTCAACTGCGATCTCATTTTCTTCTCTTCTAATGATTGCAATTTCATCTTCTTCCATTTATGGAGGCTCATAAAAAATCTCTGCAATGATGGTGGCCAGAGTCTCTGGGACCAGAACATCATTCCCGTTTTCTTCTTCAACCACCACTTCTTCCACCACCACTACTCTATCCTTTATTGCTTCATCCGCCACAACCACCGCCTCCTCCTCCATAGACAGTGGCTGGTTTACAACCCCTGCCTCGGGCAGTCTACCTCCTTGTTCCAGAGTGATTAGGATGTTGCCAAACACCTCCGTATCATCTCGCCTCTTTCGTTCACTTTCAGTGGAGACGAATGGTGTTGGCGTGGGCATGCTCTCAGTGATTCCTCCTCTCTTGAATGCAGGAGGCCTAACTGCCAAAGGATTTCTCCGGGATCTTTCGGTGGGTCTGGGGATGGTACGGGCTTGTGTGGCAAGCCTGTGACTGACAGCCAGGAATGCTACCTCTCGCATGGCTGCTTGGTTAAGGACGGAAGGTGAAGCAGGTTGATTTGATGTTTGGTCGGCCATGGAAACGGATTGGAAGGTCTGGTAAACTTTGAGCTTTTGGGAGAAGAACAAGGTTTTGAAACAAAATGTTTAGGGTTCCGATTTGCTGGTAAAGAATTTCCAAAGACGGGGAAGGGGGTATTTATAAGTTGGGCCGTGGTGGGGCCCAGTGCGATTTGTGCGATGACTGACCTCGAGTAGCTCAGCAGGTGCGTTGTTCCACCTCCCGTATTTATGGAATTTTCAAAAAAAGCATCCTTTCGTCTGCCAAACCATAATTGCTTTGGGATACGAATCGATTGGACTTCTTACCGAATTACCAAACAAATTTTTTTTAATATTTTATTTGAATGGACGCATGATAAGTTATAACACATTGTGTTCAATAGTGCAACTGTATCTTGCAGAGGACGGGCAACAGCGCATATATCCCCGCAACACACCCTTTAAACAACGCATTTCTGGAGGATACCTCGACATAATGTATTTGGCTAAGGACAGGCAAAGGACATATACGAGCGTAACACACCCCTCAACTCAATACCATTGAGTTAGGTGAATGCAGTGCATTCCTAGTAGGTTTGGGATGCGTCCATTGTCGTCTTGCTTTCTTGTTGTTAAACGTTTTATTATCGTAACTTATATTTTACACATCGGTATATTTTTTTTTTCTTATGACTCAATCATTTACAATTTAAAGCACATACGCTGACTACAGAAAAAACTCAAAGAATTAAAGGCAGGAATGAATTAAATGCATTGAAGTAAATGAATAATTAAATTCGAAGAGTCAAAATTTGAACTAAATTAATCATTAAAACTGGGTTCAGAAATCAAAGAAGGAATTCAATAAAGTAGAGTAAACATAGTATTGAGATATGGACCGAACATTTTTGCGTTGTCTCTGATGATCACAATCCACATCTCCGCAGGTGATCAGGCTTGCCTGCTCAATGTTTTCACGGACATTGCTCTTTCCCTATTGATCCTGGGGCTTCAGAATTGCTGGGCAGTGTTCCAGGTGTCCGACTTCTCAGCTTAGAGGCCAGCTGGCCCACTTGGATCTCCAAATTCCTTATAGAGGACGTTTGCACTTGCATAACTGCATCATTCTTGTCCATGTACTATTTCAGTGGCGCCTCTAACGATCCTCCCAAGGCATTAGATGATGATGATGGTTGCTGGTTCTGCGGTCTTGATTGCCCCTGGTTGTGGTGAAACGAAGGATTTCCTCTATTGCCCCCCTGATGGTTCATTGGCCCCCCTAGGTTGGGATTGCCACCCCAACCGAAGTTAGGATGACTCCTCCAGCCCGGATTGTAGGTGTTGCTTAAAGGGTTGTTCTGGATAGCACACACTTGCTAAAGATTCAATGGGCATCCTTCAGCTCCGTGAGCCCTTCCACAGTTGATGCAACCAATTGCGACCACTTGAGCCGGCGCAGCGGGTTGCGCTGATTGTGGAGCAATGGCTCCTTGATTAATGGCCATTGATTGAAGGATTGAGGTTACCGTGGCCATCTAGGCGGCCAATGTAGTCATTGTCTCTGCAGGGACAATGGCTATTTCAGGTTTTCTTCTCTCGGCACCTCGATCTCCATATTTATCATCTATCTATTCATCCATATTCCACGAGATGCGGTCAAGGATTACTTTGGCCTCCGTGTATGTCTTGTCCATAAAACCTCCTGTCATGGAGGCATCAACAACAGCTTGTGTTGCTCTGTTCAAACCATTGTAGAATGTTTCCATCAAGACGCAATCAGGAATCCCGATATATGGGCAGTTTTTCACCAACCTTCTAAATCGCACCCAGGCGGTGCTCAGGGTCTCATTCTCTTTTTGTTCGGAGTTCAGCACATCCTTTCATCTTCTTGCGTTGACAACCAGTGGGAAGAACTTCTTATTAAACCGCTCAACCAATTGCCCCCATGAAGTGATTTCATTGGGCTCTAGTGAATAAGCCCACTTCTTAGCCTCATCCCTCAAGGTGTAAGGGAACAAATATAACCTAATATTCTCTAGGGTCACGCCAGGTAGGGAGAAATTACCGCACATCTCGACGAAGCTGGTCAGGTGGGCATGCAGGTCTTCACCTTGCAGATCCCCAAACTGCCCTGCATTCTGAATCATTTGAGATTTCAGGCAAAAATCGTATAGGTTGGATGCCGCATAGTTTCGCATTGGGATATTGCGATCGACTGCCAAGAATACGAGATCCTGAGCCGGTCGAACAACCCCTTGATTCACATCTGGAACCGAGTTATCATTATTATCTGCCATGCTGGCTGCCTTTTTTTGTCGATTTCTGTTCTTGCGTATCCTCGCGCGAAAGGTTCGCTCGACCTCAGGTTATTTATGCCACCTTATATAGATATTGCTAACAAAAATTAGTAATTATGCGCCAATTTTATGAAAATTAGCCTAATATGGCAATAATTATAACGATTACACCCACTAACGCCAAAAAGATAAAAGACAAGCAAAACTTTACTCTGTTTTGCAGAAGACCAAGTCACCGCTTGCGCTCAAGGCTCATGAGAAACTAATCAACGCATCTATGTCACAATTGCACCCGTCGATCAACCATGAAGAGATGATTACCGAAGTGATGACGCAAGGCGATAGTCATTCCAGAGCTATGCTTCGACCGCATGCGGTAATAAAAACAAACACCGCATGCGAACCTATGATCGAAAGATGCAACTGAGCAACGCGAGAGTGGAGGATTACGACACGTGTACAACTAACGGTTGTGGAGAATTTATGGTCTAATTGCATAACAGAAGGAATAATATCCCTCCATCTACGGAATTACCATAACCATCAAGTAGGGACCATAAGGCCGGAGTCAAGGTCTACTTCTATAAATACCCCATTGATTTCAGAGAAAAGTATGCTACCGGATAGAGGGCTAAGTGCTGTAAGATTTTAGAGAGAAAAGGCTAAGCTGAATGCTAAAGAGAAGAAATCCAGGAAGAGAATGAGATAAGGCCGAAAGGTGAATCTCAAATCTGACCTACCATACACCCGATCGAAGCACTGTGCAGAGATCCCTGCTACCGGTGGAGCAAGCCTGAGAGGGAAGCTCTTCCTGCCATCGAAACCATCCGATTCGACAAGCAGATCTCCATCGAATCTATGCCAAGACGTTGACACTTGTTTGTATCTTTTCTATCTCTCTTTCATTGTATTCCATATTTTCTTTACCTCTTCATTCACAAATCATGTATCAAACACTTAGTAGAAATATTAAATGTTTCGATAGATTCCATCTACCATTTTCTGTCTATTTCCATTCACCCGTTAGTCACTTTCTTCATGATGTTTTCTCAATCTCGTGATGAACAATATGAATCACCAAGAACTTAATCTGTATTAAAGTTATAAAATACGTTTAGCTAAAGCATGCTAGATGGCATCTTCACCTGTGAGAGCAGAAGTGAAGATGTCATTCTGATCTATCGAGAGAGGGTCAGAAGAGTGCGTTAACTAAAGTGAGTAGTACTTCCAGACATGGAAGCAACCTTTCATTCATTACGTCAGACTCTATTTCACCACAGACATGTGAGGAACATGGCCGATCACTGAGAGATGTATGCCAAGAGAAGAGTGGAACAGTATTTTTACCTTCAATCCAATTAAGAGCTTCTATTGTTTATAATACTTATCTTTCTCTTTCTATTCTATTCATGAGACTTGTCGCCATATCCCACATCTTTGCACAACCTTCACAGCCAACCATAATCCTAGCATCTTGTACATGAAGTCTATATCTTGTAACATCTAGCTTAGGTTTATTGTATTTTTATGTTTTATCGCATCTTTACTGCTTTCCTTTATTTTACCACCATTTACATACCTGTACAAACCCCTTTATAAAGAATTGAAAACCTGGTCGCATATACCATGAACATACAGCAATAACTGAACACCAGTTCCCCGTATTCGACCTCAGATCATACCGAGAAACTTGCGGTGGAATTACACTTGGTTCCATCGTAAGGAAACTTGTGACAACGCAGAGCATACTATATGAATATTCCTAATAGATGCATAAATAGAAGTAGTATCGCATCATTTTGAGCATTTAATATCATACATACCTCCTGAGTCAACAATGGATATGGCCCGCTTTGTAGATGTTACAAGTGTTGTAAAGTGCTACAAATGGTATGATCCTGACCATTCATGTGGAGACTGAAGGAACTCTTATTCAAGAGTACCTACAAGTGGAAGCAGATCTTTCCAATTCATTATGACAGAATTACTGCATATACATTCAAACATGCTTTCATAATGCTAAAGGGATCAAGAAATCATACCAGATGAAGATTTCTTCTTAACAGCGAGTATGAAGCCCAACCGTCTACCTCGAACAATCACCACTAGGACAGAAGAAAACGGAGAAGACAACACCACTTAGAGCCCTCAATATTCTTGGAGTGAGAATCCAAAGTGTGGGATTTGTTCGGATTTGGTAGAGGAAAGGAGGAAGAGTGATCGTACACAACGATCAAGCAAGTGGGAGATGTGGTTGTCTATCGCATAGACAATATGCTTGATCGTTTAGGTAAAGTACACGATCGTGTAGTAAAAGTAAGCAATCGTCTAAACGATCTTGTAGGAAAAGGTAAACGATCATGTAGGAAAAATGGTGAGCGATCGTCCAAATGATCGCGTAGGAAAAACTAAGTGATCGTCTATATGATCATTTAGTAAATATCATGAGATAAACGATCGCTTAGGAAAAAGGTAAATGATCTAGATAATAGCGCGCGACGGTTTAATAGGTATGCGATCGCTTAGCAATATCGTATATGTAAGCGATCGTGGAATCACTATCGTATAGGCACTGATTTTCTAAACGATGCCACTATCTTTTTCACAATATCCACACACGCTGAGATCAACACACCGTCTGGTATTTATGATGCCTCATCCGTTATTTAGAACAAAGAGGCACCTTCCCATTTCCTTTATAACTATCCATTGAATGTGATCTTATCACATTCATAACTTATAAATTAATGCCATATATTAATTATAATATTTTTCTCTACTAGATATAAATCATATTTATATCCAATTTCCTCCAAATTAATGTATCTCATACATAAAGTTAACTATATCATATTTAATTAACTCGTTCAATTATATCATATATAATCGAACTCCCTTTTGTTAATTTAAACATTTCAAATTAACCCAAAAACTGACTCTCAACTTGTATCCAAGCTACCAAGGGGACCTTATGGACTTATGGCTCGAAGCTCTAATAGTACGTGAGTAGCTGACTAAACTCTTTAGTCATAATATCCACAATCCGTTAACTGCCAGACATTCCACTAAAGACCGACAATTGAACTCTTCTTGCCATAGATATATTTCTATGTCCATTGGATATAGCCAATCATCAATACGATGACCCGTCACAGATGCTCGTAATTATAGCAGGCCAATTTACCATTTTGTCCCTGTAATTACATCTTCCTTCTTAAGTACCACTGATCCCTCTAATGAACAATACAACATAGTCCTACTATTTATGAACACCTCTCAAGCCATGAGAAGGTGTCTGGCACCACATTGTTCAAACCCTAGAATCAGCCCTTAAGGGAGCTATCTATCTACTTACCCCTGCCTCAGGGAAGGAGTGAATTCGAACTTGTGAAGTTGAGTTCCCAGCTCCCAAATCAGACGAATCCCCAAAATGGTAGGTTTGAGTCGGCATTCTGGCTACTCGCACCCATGCAAATCAAAGGACCACCCTCAATGGCAGAATTAATGCCATTACATTTCCAATTCACTGTGACAGAATTACTGCATATACATTCAAACATACTTTCATAATGCTAAGGGATCAAGAAATCATACCAGATGAAGATTTCTTCTTCACAGGGAGTCTAAAACCCAACCGTCTACCTGGAACAATCACCACTCAAACAGAATAAAATGGAGAAGACAACACCACTTAAAGCCCTCAGTATTCTTGGAGTGAGAATCAAAAGTGTGGGCTTTGTTCGGATTTGGCAGAGGAAAAAAGGAAGAGTGACCCTACACAATGATCAAGCAAGTGGGAGATGCGATCTTCTATCGCATAAATAACATGCTTGATCGTTTAGGTAAATTATACAATCGTGTAGTAAAAGTAAGTGATCATCTAAACGATCGTGTAGGAAAAGGTAAACGATTGTGTAGGAAAAATGGTGAGTGACCGTCCAAAAGATCGTGTAGGAAAAACTAAGCGATCGTCTATAGGATCGCTTAGTAAATATCAAGAGCTAAATGATCGCTTAGGAAAAAGGTAAACGATCATTTAGATAATAGCGCACGACGGTCTAATCGGTATGCAATCGCTTAGAAATATCGTATATGTAAGCGATCATGCAATCACTATCGTATATGCACTAATTTTCTAAACGATGACACTATCTTTTTCACAATATCCCCGCACTCCGAGATCAACACACCGTTTGTTATTTATAATGCACTCAACGAAGAGGCTCTTCCCATGTCCTTTATAACCGTCCAATGAATGTGATCTTATCACATTAATAACTTATATATTAATATCATATATTAATTATAATATTTTTCTCTACTAGATATAAATCATATTTATATCCAATTTCCTCCAAATTAATGTATCTCATACATAAAGTTAATTATATCATATTTATTTAACTCGTTCAATTATATCATATATAATCGAACTCTCTCTTGTCAATTTGAACATTTCAAATTGACCCAAAAACTGACTCTTAACTTGTATCCAAGCTACCAAGAGGACTTTATGGACCTATGGCTCGAAGCTTCAACGGTACGTGAGTAGCTGACTAAACTCTTTAGTCATGATATCCACCATCCGTTAAATACTAGGCATTCCACTAAAGACCGATAGTTGAACTATTCTTGCCATAGATATATTTCTATGTCCATTGGATATAACCAATCATCAGTACGATGACCCTTCACAAATGCTCATAATTATAGTAGGCCAATTTACCATTCTGCCCCTGTAATTATATCTTCCTCCTTAAGTACCACTGATCCCTTTAATGAAAAATACAACATAGTCCAACTATGTGTGAACACCTCTCGGGCCATAAGAAGGGGTGTGGCGCCAAATCGTTCAAGCCCTAGAATCAGCCCTTAAGGGAGCTATAAATCTATTTACCCCTGCCTTGAGGAAGGAGTGAATTCCATCTTGTGAAGCTGAGTTCTCAGCTCTCAAACCAGACGAATCCCCAAAACAGTAGGTTTGAGTCGACGCTCTGGCCACTCACACCCATGCAAATCAAAGGACCGCCCTCAATGGCAGGAGTTCCCAACTCACTCAGGATTGAGGTCATGTTACCTATGGTCATCCTAGTGAAGTGAAGTCCCAGTTATGAACAGTGTTATATAATGAGACGTTAACACTTTGTGGTCAGGTCTTATACAAACTCTTTGTATAGGACGCCCCCACTCGCATATCCCCTATACGAATGATCAGGATCAGATCATATGTGACAAATCATAACACTTGTGACCATTCCACAAAGCGGGTCGCATCCGTAGTGTTACTAGGATAAGGTTTCCCTCCTATATCCATATACTACAGACCATTTTGGTTCTCACTCAAGACATGATCCACTTGTATGTCACCACATACATGCTTCAGTCATATATATATAACCAGGGATTTTATGTTTATTGGTTTGTGGCAAAATCTAAATGTGCAAAGTCAAGTAGTGAAGTAAATATCATTTATATTATACATCACAAGTGTTTGTACAGAGTTGTTTACAAACTACTGGACATAAGACTTTAGGGCACAAACCCCAACAGAGACATGCGAGCAGGGGTATCCTATACAAAGAGTTTGTATAAGACCGGACCATAAGATGATTAGTCTCTTTATATAACGCCGTTGATAATTTAGACTTACATTTCACTAAAATGACCATAGGTGACATGACCTTAATCCTAAGTGAGTTGGGAATTCCTGCCTATAAGGGTAGTTCTTTGATTTGTATGGGTGAGAGTGGCCAAATTGCCAACTCAAGAAGCCTAGCATTTTAGGGATTCGTCTGATAGAGGAGCTGAGAACTTAGCTACACAAGACGGAATTCACTCCTTCCCCGAAGTAGAGGTAAGTAGATAAATTGCTCCCTTAAAGGCTGATTCTGGGTCTTGAACATAGTGGCCACACCCTCTCCTGGCTCGAGAGGACTCAGTCATAGTAAGACTATGACTTATCATTCATTCGAAATCAGTGGTACTTAAGGAGTTAGATGTAACTACAAGGGGCAAAATGATGAATTGGCCTAGTTGTACTTACGAACGATTTGTGAAGGGTCATCACACTATTGATTGGTCATATGGACACAGAAATATATCTGTAGTGCGAAGAGTGCAGCTATTAGTCTTTATTGGAGTGACCAACAGTTAACGAATGGTGGATCTCGTTATTAATGAGTTTAATCAGTTATTCACATATCGTTGGAGCTTCAAGCTACAAGTTCATGAGGTCCCCTTGGTAGCTCAATGGGTTCAAGTTAAGAATCAAATTTTGGGTTAATTTGAAATGTTCAAATTAATAAGAGGAAATTCAATTAAATATGATATAATTGATTAATGTATTCGATACATTATCATTGGAGGAATTAATATAAATATGATTTATATTAAATACCATAAAATAGAAAAAGAACTATGGTTTATTTGTTTCATATGATGAAATATTAAAACTATAGGTTATAAATATAATATGATACATTGATTATTATATTTATTTATAACATATTATATATATGATAATTAATTATTCTTTTTCTCTAATAACCGAATTGAGTGGGAGGTTATTGGAAGTTTTATGGTAACTGTGAGATGAGAGGAAAATGGTTTTCTAAAATTAAGTTGATGATTCATTCGAAATAATCTCACAAAAAGGCTATCAAGTAAAAGTGTTTTATTAAACGATAGCATACAGAGCATACAGGAATGAGTTACGAGTTTACTATACGATGGTTACTCGTTTACTTGTTGCTACACGATCGAGTAACAAAGACTACAAGATAGGCTTCGTCTTTCTAAACAATTGAGTAATTCGTCTATACGATGGACAATTTTCATCTCCTATTTACTTGATCGTCTACATTCTACTTTCCTCAATCCATAATCATACAGAGCCCACAACTCCTAGATTCTCACATCGAGAATACCAAGGTAACCATTGTGGTGGTATTCTAATTCTATTCGAGGATCGAGGTTCATTTAGACATTCGTTGACATTGTATTCTGATCGTTGCATTCGAGTTCATGCTGATTGAATAATTTGTTGAACGATCGAGGGATACTTGAAGAAGAGTTCTTCAAAAGTTTGAATACTCCATCCCTTGTATCTTCATTTATAAATAGCATGCTGTAATTTTCTGTTTATGCATAATCATGTATGTTTAAATTGTAATTGATTGTGTTCTATCTCAATGGGATTTGGAACGATCCGCTTCCGCTCAAAGGATTTCTATTTATATTTCCTTCAATAACCCCACTCTAACCAATCTACCTTAAGGAAGAACATAATTGGTGCAATTGATTATAGCGATCTTATCCATTTCCAAAGTTTGTAATGTCTTCCCCATGCAAATACCTTCCTAAGAGAGGGTGTGCCTAGGACAACACAAGGTCGAGCATGAAAGAAACATTAGAAGCTAATGAAGGAGGACCACGAGATATGTTGTCACATGTCCTTCTCCCACTTACTATAAACACTTTCTCCATTCACCTTGATATTGACCCATGCAAATACTTTCCTAAGGGAGGCTGCGCCCAGGGCACCACGAGGCCGAGCATGAATCCCATTCTATGAATTCTTTAGGAGAACGTGAGTGAAAAAATGACATATCATATATATCTTTTTCCTCCTGCTAAGTGTTTTACCTTTTGGGTTTATTAACTTAGAAAAAGTATGGCTAAACTATTTTAACTAAGTCCTTGTTAAATTTGCTCAATATAACACTTATATTGAATAGTTTAACAATATGTGTTTTTATTCATTAAACTCTTTTAATGAAATTAATCACTTATTGCATGCTTATAAAATATTTTCCCAATTCACCTTCCAGGTTCGTTCCCAGGTAGAGATGTTTCGTTTCCGTCAGCTTAAGAACCTCAACCTAGGCAGAACATTCCTTAGACAAAGGCAATTATTTTATAAATTTAATCTTTTAATCAAGTTTACTTTAATCCTATTAAACGATTAAAAGATTAATCTCATTAGAAATATGTTAACATAAGTCTAGGTGAATTAATTTTAAACCATTTAAAATTAATTTTTCACCAATATTTGCATGTAACTCTTGATTATAAATTTTAATTCTAATTTCATTGAACTTATTATCTTTATAAAACAATGACTTTTTCAAAATCATTTTTTTGCATTATGACGAATTTGATTAAATATAACGTTTATATTAATCTAAGTAATGTCATGCTCAATGCAAAGTTCATTTTTCATCTAATTATAATGCTTATAATTATCATACATAATAAATAAACATATATATTTATTTCTCTACATTATACATTATAACATTTATGATGCATGAATATGCTTACTCAAAACATGCATTCAAATAATAAAACAATTATATTATAATGCATGACCATGCATATATTAATCATATAACCATATAACTTTTATATGAAGCATGATCATGTTTATCCTAAGGTGGGATTTTAAAACTATATGGTATACATTATGTAACATATAAAACATACAATTAAATAATACATCACATGCATATAAAACTATATAAAAGCTATGATAGACCAAATATTGTCACCCTAATTTTAATAAAAATAAAATTACAAAGGAAAGCTGCCATCCTCGTGTCGAAGAGACTCTTGCGATTAACTATCTACCAGATACCTTCCATGACGTACAAGCCGAAATGAACAAGGGATTTTCGCTGAACTCTGCAGATGAAGTGCTCGATACATGAGTTTTGAGTACCGCATGTGTTGGACAATGAAGTTCATCGCATGGGCATCGTCCATCCACATGCGACTGTGAGCATTGCATCCACCACGCCTAAATTCCTTCACCGCATAGGCATTGACTGGCCACATGGTTTTGGGTTCCGTCTTGTAAGTGTCGATGCATGGTATATGTTAACGCACTTATCTTCAAGCTCTTCTGCTTTGCAACACCATCACCCCATCGCATGGAATGCGTTCCGTGGCAAGCCATCATCACATGCCATCTCGCTACAAGCCATCACCACATGCCATGATACCAGGCACCGCAAGATAGAAGCAAATCCATCTTATTTTCTTTGAAAATTTAGGTCTTCAGACAGCTTCGATTTTGACCGCAAATGACCCAAAAATACAGACTGGATTGCAAAAATAAAGGCCCATACATTAATAAAATAAACATAAAATTTTACAATCTATGGTGCCAATAAATGAAATGATATATCAAGAAAACCTCATACATTTTCAAGAAAAATGTAGAAAAATAACCCACCTCTTGAACTGCTTTTTGTTAAAAAAAAAAAAAAACATAAAACTCAAAATGAAAAAAACCATTGGCTCTGATACCAATTGCAATAATCAAATTTCTGTGGAAGCGTGTGAACTCCTTGCATTTAGACATTCGATTTATGGAAAACAAAAACGGTAAATAAAATATGCATCTATAGGATAAACATTCAAACAAAACCATAAGCATGCTAGGAAAGGGGAAGAAGAGAAGAAATCAAAACTCACCTTTGATGATTTTTCTAGCTTTTCTCTTCCTCCATTATCAACAATCTCGAACTTCTCCAATGAAGAAGTGTTAGAGTTGATGCCCTAAAGTCTCGTGTCTTGTAGTTTGTAAACAGTTTGTAAGAACGCTTGTGTTGTTAATATATGATATTTACTTCACATCTTGTATTTTGCCCAGTTACTTGTTTTATTTGCTTTACCACAAATCAATAAACATAAAATCCCTGGTTATCTATATGTGACTCAAGCATGTATGTGGTGACGTACAAGTGGATCATGTCTTCAGTGATAACAAAAATGGTCTATAGTATATGGATATAGGAGGAAAACCTTATCCTGAAAACGCTACGGATGTGGCCCGCTTTGTGAAATGGTCACAAATGTTGTGACTTGTCACAGATGGCCTGATCCTGATCATTCGTGTTAGGGACATACGAGTGGGGGCGTCCTATACAAAGGGTTTGTATAAGACCTGACCATGAAGTGTTAACATCTCGTTATATAACACTGTTCATGACAGAGACTTCACTTCACTAGGATGACCATAGGTAACATGACCTCAATCCTGAATGAGTTGGGAACTCCTGCCATTGACAACAGTCCTTTGATTATGGGTGCGAGTGGCCAAGTCGCTAATTCAAACCTACCATTTTGGGGATTCGTCTGATTTGGTAGCTTGGAACTCAGCTACCCAAGATGGAATTTCACTCTTTCTCTTGGCTCGAGAAGTGTTCACACATAGTTGGACTGATTCCGGGAATTGGGAGATGGAATTCACAGGGGTAAGTAGATAGATAGCTCCCTTAAGGGCTGATTCTGTGGCTTGAACGATGTGGCACCACACACCTTCTCTTGGCCCGAGAGGTGTTCACACATAATTGGACTATGTTGTATTGTTCATTAGAGGAATCAGTGGTACTTATGGAGTGAGATGTAACTACAAGGGTAAAACGATAATTTGGCCCAGCTGTATTTATGAGCATCTGTGAAGGGTCATCGTACTCATGATTGGTTATATCTGATGGACACAGAAATATATCTGTGGTAAGAAGAGTTCAACTTTTGGTCTTTAGTGGAATGCCTGACATTTAACGGATGGTGAATCTCGTGGCTAAAGAGTTTAGTCAGCTATTCACGAATTTTTGGAGCTTCGAGCCACAGGTCCATTAGGTCCCCTAGGTAACTTGGATAAAGTCGAGAACCAGTATTTGGCCTAATTTGAAATGTTCAAATTGACAAGAGGAAGTTCGATTATATATGATATAATAGGATGGGTTAATTATATATGATATAATTGGCTAAATGTATGAGATACATTATTTTGGAGGAAATTAGATATAAATATGATTTATATCAAGTAGAGGAGAAAATACTATAGTAGATATGTGATATCAAACTATAAGATAAAAATATAGTATGATTATATTTATTAATATTTTAGTTGGTTAATTATGTGATAATTAACCCAAAAATCACGTTTAGACATGGGTTAGTGGGAATGAGTTGGTTATTGTAACCGATGAAATAGAAATGAAATTGTTTAATTTTGAAGAGTTGGTTCAATTGTCCAAAAGAAAAAGCTGAAGCGCGCGTTGGTAGAATAGAAAACTATCGCTTAAGAAAATCGTGAGTCTATATGATAGTTGCTCCATGTCTAAACGATTCCACCTCGCACCTAAACGATCGCTTAAGCATTTCGAGAGCCTATACAATAGTTCCTCTCCGCCTAAATGATCGTCCACCTCGCGCCTAAACGATCGCACACTAATTCCTACACGATCACATAGCTTCCTAAACGATCATAGTGTGTGCCGATTTTGCTAAACGATCGTATACCATTTTCTAAACGATCGTTCAGTAAAACCTACACGGTCGTGTAGCTTCTCCTAAACGATAAGCATTTTGCTATGCGATAACGTCTTTTTCCCTCCCACTTGCTTATCGCCTACATAATCCGTGTTTTCTCCTTCCTCTACCAAATTCACCAAAGACCACGCTTTGGGTTCTCACTTCGAGAATACCCAGAGATCGTTTTTGGTGGTTTCGTTCCGTTGCGATCATGAGTTTGTGGTTGTGCGTGTTGCTACATTGACGATTGGGTAGAGGTTTCCGCTGCGGTGAGTTCCGAAGTTTCGAAGACTATCTTCAACTGGTATGGAACTCTCTCCCTTGTTATCTTGTTCTTAGCATGCCGATAATTACTTTTGTTTGCATAACTGTATGTTTTGAATGTATAATCTGTATTTCGGTCACGGTGAGATCGGAGCGATTCGAACGCAGTCATGGAACTCATCAGTAAGAGATCCTTCAAAAAGGACATCACCAACAAAGTTGCCTTGATATTCTCTAGGATTCCAAAGAAGTTGGTGAAGGAAGTCGTGCATGAGGATTTCTATGAGCAGCGGAAAGATCATTCCAAATTACAATTATATATGAACTTTATAATTACAATCATAAATAAAAACATACGGTTATGCATTCACTACAGAAATTACAGCATGATAATACAAATGATCAAGAAGAAACTCTACACACATTTGTAGACTCATCGCCAAGCTCCTTAATCACGAACACTCAAACACAGCAACCTCGAATGCTCGTCCAACACAATGCTACACTGCACAAACACCGCGCACTCGAACTCAGCAATCACTTCAATCTCGAACACCCCAACAGCACGAACAGCCTCCACAGAACCTCGACGATGTCGAGTTGATTATGACACCACCAAGAAGGATACCTTGGTATTCTCAGTGTGAGAATCCAGAGGGTGGGCTCTGTGTGGACTTGGATTGAGGCAGATGGTGGAGGAAACAACAATCATGTAAAAGTGAAAGATGGCTGAACCTATCGTATAGGTCGATGCCCAATTTAGCAAAAGCTAAAAGATTGTCTAGCAAAAGCTAAGCGATCGTTTAGCTCATCGCTTAGCTGCGTGTCTGTCGCCTACAAACACTACACGATTGTTTAGCTCACTCCACGTTGTCAATTAATAAATCCTATTTACTTGACAACTTTCATGAGAATCCGAGAGAGAAAAACCAATTTCACAAAATCTCAACATTAACATTACTAAAATTAGGAAAACAATTTTTCTTTTATCTCACGATTACCATGAAACTACCAACAACCTCCCACTCAATTGGTTATTAGAGAAAAAGATTTAATTATCCAATAATTAATATTATTATAAATATAAATGATAACCAACTTATCATACTATATTTATAACCTATACTTTTAATATTTCATCTCATGAAACATATAAACCATAGCTCTTTTTCTATTCCATGGCACTTAATGTAAATCTCATTTACATTAATCCTCCACTAGATGTATCTCATACATCATACCGATCATATCATATATAATCAAATTACCTCTCATCAATTTGAACATTTCAAATCAACACCAAGAATTGATCCTCAATTGAATCCATTGAGCTACCAAGGGGACCTTATGAACCTGTAGCTTGGAGCTCCAACGGTAAGAGAATAACTGACTAAACTCTTTAGTCATGGGATCCACCATTCGTTACCTGTTAGGCACTCCACTAAAGATTAATAGCTGAACTCTTCTTACCACAGTATATTATGTGTCTATCTTAACCTATCAGCAGTGCGACAACCCTTCACAGATTGTTCGTAAGTACAGCTCAGCTAATAACTATTACGCCTCTGTAGTTACATATAACTCATTAAGTACCACTGATCACTCTAATGAACATAAGTCATAGTCCTACTATGACTGAGTCCTCTCTTCCAAAGATAGGATGTGGCCACTATGTTCAAGCTCCGGAATCAACCCTTAAGGGAGCAATCTCTCTACTTATCCCTGCTTCGGGAAAGGAGTGAATTCCATCTTGTGGATTGAGTTCCCAGATCCCAGATCAGATAAGTCTCCAAAAAGGTAAGCATGTTGAGTTGGCAATCTGGCCACTCTCACCCATAATAATCAAAGGATCGCCCTCAAAGGTAGAAAACACTAAAGATTGAGGTCATGCCACCTATGGTCATTTAGGTGAGATGTAAATCTCTAGTATCAACGGCGTTATATACAGATTCTAGTCATCTCGTGGTTTGGTCTTATACAAACTCTTTGTATAGGACATCCCCACTCGCACGTCTCCATTTGAATGATCGGGATCTACCATCTGTAGTAGTTTACAACACTTGGCAACCTCTACAAAGCGGGTCGTATCGGTAGTGTCACCAGGATCAGGTATCCAACCTTAATCCTTATACTACAGACATATCTAGGTTATTATTTAAGGCATGATTCACTTGTATATCACATATACATGCTTAAGTTCACATCAGATAACCATGGAGCTTTGTTTATTGGATATGAGTACATGCCATAATGAAATAGCATTTATTTTATTCATCAAACAATGTGTACCATTACAAACAACGAGACTCAGGGAGAATTAGAACAACAATCCGAACAGTTGGAAGAGTGATCTTCAAGAACTTTTGAGGAGGAAAAGGGTACAGAATTTCTGAAGAGAAGTTAGAGAAAAGGTGGAGGTTTGGAGGCTTGTGTAAAAAAACTCCCTTGCCCTAAATGGGCTATAAAGATATATTTATATAGAGAAGGGTTAACCCTTTCTCCAAGAATTTTCCTTTATACCCTTAGTGCTAATTAATTAAATAACCCTTATTTAATTAATTGGCACATTAATTAACTAACCATATATTAAATCTCATTTAATATACATTTAATTAATTATCATAAATATCATATATTTATACTAACCACCAATCTCCATTATTTCTTAGTCAATTAATTAACCATTAATTAATCAATTAAATAACTATATTAAATCATATTTCATATGAAGTTAATTAACATATAAATACCACATATTTATATGCATACATCTCTTTATGAATCTAGTTCATATGAATCTAATATTTGAATCTTATTCAAATATATGTCTCCTACATAATTTAGATTATAAATAATATCTATAATTAACCATTAGATATTAATCTATTTAATTTAAACTCCCTCATTTGATTTGAAAAACTTAAATCATTCCACATTGCTATCCTTTTGTGAGCTAACAAGGGGAACTTATGGACCTATAGATTAGAAGCTCAAATGATATGAGATTAATTGATTAAACTCCTTTAACCCAATTAATCAATATTCATTAACTATCGATCACTCCACTAAAGACCGATAGCTACACTCTTTGCACTGTGGATATATTCCTGTGTCCATGGATATAACCAATCAACAGAGCAATGACCTTTTATAAATGCTCACAACTATAGTTGGGTCAAAATACTTTTTACCCCTACAGTTACATCTATCTCCTTAAGTGTCACTAATTCCTTTAATGAACAAATAATTTATAGTCCAACTATAAACTAACATCTCTCAGGATAGTGGGAGGTTAAGGCCTTATTGTTCAAGACCCGAAAACAGCTATTAAGGGAGCAATTTATCTACTTTCCCAAAGAATGGGAAAGAATGAATTTCATCTTGCGTAGTTGTGTTCCCAGCTCTAATTAGACAAATCACTAAAATGGTAGGCTTATTGAGTCGGCTATCATGGCCACTTTCACCCATACAGATCAAAGGACTACTGTCATAAATAGGAGTTCACAACTCACTCCATTAAGGTCAGGTCTCCTATGGTCATCCTAGTGAAGTATTAGTTTCTTCAAGTAATGGTGTTATAAAGAGAAACTAATTATTTCGTGGATTGGTCTATGTATAAACTCCTTTATACAGGATATACCCAATCACATGTCTTTACATGAACAATATGCTTTATATTGTTCATAACACTTACATTTCATGTAACAATTACAAAATGAGTCGTATCCAAAGTGTTACTAGGATAAAGCACCCAATCTTCATCCATTTACTGTAGACCTTTTAGGTAATTACTTGTAAAGGATCTCTTACCGAAGAGTTTCATGAGCGCATTCAGATCACCGATCTCACAGTGACCGAAATACAACAATATACATTAAAACATACAGTTATGCAAACAAATCTTAATTAACGGCATGCTATGAACAACAACATAACAAAGGAAAGAGTGCCATACCAGTTGAAGACAATCTTCAATCTTTGGAACTCAACATAGCGGAACCCTCCACGCGATCTACCAATGCCTAGAAGAGTCATCCACTACAGCAACACGAACATGAACGTCGCAGGGACAATACCACCAGAAAAGATCCCCTAGTATTCTTGGAGTGAAAACCCAAAGCGTGGTCTTTGGTGAATTTGGTAGAGGAAGGAGGAAGCACGGATCGTGTAGGCGATAAGCAAGTGGGAGGGAAAAAGGCACTATCGCATAGCATGATGCTTATCGTTTAGGAGACACTACACGATCATGTAGGTTTTACTGAACGATCGTTTAGGAAATGGTATACGATCGTTTAGCAAACTCAACACACACTATGATAGTTTAGAGAAGCTATGCGATTGTGTAGGAACTAATGTGCGATCGTTTAGGCGCGAGGAGGACAATCGTTTAGGCGGAGAAGGACTATCGTATAGGCTCTCAAAATGATTAAGCAATCGTTTAGGCACGAGGTGGACGATCATTTAGATGCAGAGCAACTATCGTATAGGCTCTCGATTATCTTAAGTGATTTTTTTCTATTCTACAATGCGTGCTTCACCTTTTTCTTTTGGACGATTGAACCAACTGTTCAAAATGAAACAATTTCATTTTTATTTCATCGGTTACAATAATCGACTCATTCCCACTAACCCACGTCCAAATGTGATGTTTGGGTTAACTATCATATAATTAACCAACTAAAATATTAATAAATATAATCATATTATATCTTTATCCTACAGTTTGATATCACACATCTACTATATATTTTCTCCACTACTTGATATAAGTCATATTTATATCTAATTTCCTCCAAAATAATGTATCTTATGCATTTAGTCAATTATATCATATATAATTAACCAGTCCAATTATATAATATATAATTGAACTTCCTCTTGTTAATTTGAACATTTAAATTAACCCAAATACTGGTTCTCGATTTTATCCAAGCTAGCCAAGGGAACTAATTAACCTGTGGCTCGAAGATCCAAGAATCCGTGAATTGCTGACTAAACTTTTTAGCCACGAGATCCACCATCCGTTAACTGTCAGGAATTCCACTAAAGACCAACAGCTGAACTCTTCTTAACACATATATATTTCTGTGTTCATCGGATATAACCAATCATGAGTATGATGACCCTTCACAAATGCTCGTAAGTACAGCTGGGCCAAATTACCGTTTTGCCTCTGTAGTTACATCTCACTCCTTAAGTACCTCTGATTCCTCTAATGAACAATACAACATAGTCCAACTATGTGTTAACACCTCCCAAGCCAAGAGAAGGTGTGTGGCGCCACATCGTTCAAGCCCCAGTAACAACCCTTAAGGGAGCTATCTATCTACTTACCCCTGCCTCGGGGAAGGAGTGAATTCCATCTTGTGTAGTTGAGTTCCTAGCTCCCAAATCAGACGAATCCCCAAAATGGTAGGTTTGAATCGGTGACCTGGCCACTCGCACCCATACAAATCAAAGGACCACTCTCAATGGCAGGAGTTCCCAACTCACTCAGGATTGAGGTCATGTTACCTATGGTCATCCTAGTGAAGTGAAGTCTCTGTCGTGAACGGTGTTATATAACGAGACATTAACACTTTGTTGTCAGGTCTTATAGAAACTCTTTGTATAGGACGCCTCTGCTCGCATGTCCTCAACACGAATGATCAGGATCAAATCATCTATGACAAGTCACAACACTTGTGACCATTCCATAAAGTGGGCCGCATCCATAGCATTACTAGGATAAGGTTATTCTTCTATATCTATATACTACAGACCATGTTGGTTATCACTCAAAACATGATCCACCTGTAAGTCAACACATACATGCTTGAGTCACATATAGATAGCCAGGGATTTTATGTTTATTAGTTTATGGTAAAGCAAATAAAACAAGCAAATGAGAAAAAATACAAGATGTGAAGTAAATATCATATATTAATAACACAAGCGTTCATACAAACTGTTTACAAACTATAGGACACGAGAATTTAGAGCATCAACCCCAACAACTTGAACATGAACCACTGATAACGGGCAGAAATGCACGTTATTACAATGCAAAGATATAAAACAATGTAGGATTGCGATGGTAAAAATATGTATAATCGTGTCCAAAAGCATTAAGTTGAGAACATTGCGATCGCATGCGCCCGTCACATTAAAGCAGCTAATTTACGTATTTTGTGCAGGAAAATGCGTTGGCGCAAGGCAGAAGTGCAATCCAAGGAATTCAGTGCCCGAGCATATTAAAAGATTGAGACTGTAAAGCTATGCGATTGTATGCGCTCACAAAGACCTGCTCAAGAAGGTGGCCACAAGACGATGCATCAAGGTGAAAGCTTAATAAATCACAATGGGACAGAAAGCTGATGACTGTCAAATTCGAATTTAGTTGACAAGCCGTTAACGACACACTATAGCAAGTACACTCAACTTTTCGGTGACAATTAATCAGCGCATCAGACAGAGATTTAATGGCATCCCATCAGTGCAATCATTTGAGAGAAAAGCCCTTCACCCTGAAGCTCTATAAATACCGAAGGCCACCTTCGTGAAAAGAGTTCAGCAATTCAGAATTTTGGAGTTCTCTTTCGCCATATACATAGAGATAATAGATAGTCGTAGTCTGTAATTTTTATACTTAGAAGGCGGAGGTGAGTGAAGAGAGAAGATGCCAGAAGATTATTCCTGGTTAGCTCGAGGGACTTCCGGGAAGCGCTGAGAATGGAAAGAGGGCCGACTCTTGCGAAAGAAAGAACATTCTTTTGGGCAAAGTAGAGTAAACTACAGTATAAAAGCCTCGGGAAGCAAGACATTGCTACTAGGCTCCCTATCCTTACTTACCATTGTCATCATGTATTCTGGTTTCATTTATAAAATGGAATTTGCATGTTTACATCTGTTCACTCTCTTTACATAACACATGAGTAACTAAACTTCCGAATGGGTTGAGAAGCACTTAGCTAGCATGGCCTAAGATCTTCATTTTATGCGATTATCTTGTCTTATGTATGCATCCATCACCCTTTAGAGATACTTGAGAGAGTAGTCTAAAGAAAGAACCTAGACTTGAGAGAGTTAGGTTAGAATCTAGGCTTGAGAAAGTTAGATTAGAACCACATAAGCAAGAGATAGAAACTTAGAGATAAGTTCTATTTACTATCATGCATCGCATGCACCCTAGAAATAGGATATGATAGTATGCTGTCGCCTTGTGTATGTGTGTGTCATTCATTATTGCATAGATAAGAATAGAGGCTTAGACATAAGTCCTATAGACATTATCGTATACATCGCATGCGTCCTAAAATTAGGAACTATAGCATTTGCATTGAGAGATGACATTTGTTGTATATGTGTAACACGATCGCATAACTTGAACGCAATCTTAGGAAGTGTTAGCTAAATCTCTTCTAACCCATTCCCTATATACTCATTGTAACTTTCGTTGTTATTAACTCTTTTCTCAATTCTGCCGCATAGGATTTATACTTTGATTGTTACCGCAAAGGAATTAGAATTTACCATTGCATATTGTCTCAATAGTCCCTGTGTTCGACCCTGGGCTTAACAGGCAACCTAGTAGGATTTATACTTAGATTCTACTACGAAAACTTGCATGTACAACACATACATCACCATCGCAATATACACCATTATTTTATCATATTCACGAATGCATCAAGTTTTTGGCGCCGTTGTTGGGGACTATGGCAGTACATATTGTGCTAACGGTAAATTTTTTTATTTTCTTTGCAGCTTTCCATCTCTGTGCACTGCCTTTCCTTTGATAAGGGAAGAAGCGAGTGTCGTATGAATGAAGGAAAAATTCCTGAGCCCAATTATGACCCAGAGATTGAGAGAACTTTTTGAAGAAGAAGAAGAAGAAACAACTGCCTACATCAACAACAAAAGAGAAATCCCAACATGGCAGAGCAATGATAACGGGCAGAAATGCACGTTATCATAGTGCTAAGTTCTTAAACAATGTTGGATTGCATTGATGAAATATGTTAAATTGCATCCATTAAGCATAAATTCTATAATCATGCGGTTGCATGCGTTTAACGCATTAGAACAATTGATCTTGGTATTTTTGTGTAGAATATGCGTTAACGCAATACAAGATTGCGATCATAGGAAATCATCGGTCGAGGCAACTTCACTGCAAGGCTTTGCATTGATCGTGCTCGCAAACATTTGCCCAAGAAGGATCGCCGCAACTTGGTCAGCGCAACATGGTGGGTGCATCCGGGTGAAAGGATAATTAAGAGTGATCGGACAAAAAGCTGATGACAGTCGAATCCAAATTAAGTTGACAGCCGATAACGGTCACAAAGTACATTAAGCTTTATCAGTGACAATTATGCGGCACATCAGTCAGGAATTAAAGCTGTCTCATCTGTACAACCAGGAGAGAGAAGCTGCCTTTTGATAACTTGTAGAAATACAAGTTATTTATACTGTTTTATTTAGATATTGTGGCAAAAAAGAAAGAAAAGTTGCGTCGATAGTGTAGAAATTGGCTAAGAAATGTGAGAATTATAAATTGTAGTCAATAGACCCATAACACCATTGCGATGGTAGAATAGAGTGTTTCAATTTATGTTTTGCAGGAAATCAGTCACCGCATGCGTTAATGGCTCAAAGATAAAAGAAACAACACATCTACTTCGCATTATGCCCATTATTTAGAAATGAAGAGAAGATCAACGCAATGACGACGCATGCGACAATCGATCAAGAGCTTTATGATCAACGCAAATTCACCGCATGCAGTAATCCAAATCAAGACCGCATGCGGCGATCGATCGAAGATGTAAAGACAACACAATTGCGGAGGATTCTGACACATGTGCAGCTTTCAGTTGTGCATTTCTGACAGGTTGATTGCATAACAGAAGGAATATTCACTCCACCATTTTAGGAACTACCATAACCATAAAGTGGGGACCACAATGCAAAGAGTCAAGCTTCGCCTATAAATAGCTTCTACAAATTCACTGAAAGATATACTTGAATACATAGAAACGTGTATATACTGATTTAAGAGAGAGACTGGTCTGAGCGACTTCCAAAGTAGATCCGGGAAGAATCACGAGATAAGGCCGAGAGTTGAGTCTCTGGGCAAAGAATCCTTCCAATCCCCGTCGTTGAAGCTCTGTACGAAGGTAACTTCTACCAGAAGAGCAAACCTGAGAGGGAAGCTCTCCTCTTCATCCATTCCACACACCGGTAAGCATAACCTCCGTTCAGATCTGTGTCAAGACGTTGACACACTTTCTGTATTTGTTTCTTAACTCTATTTCATCACTTGTACTCATCTTCTTAATCTTTCATTCACACCATGTATCGAACGCTTAATCGTAGTATTAAATGTTATTATAATTTCCATTATCATCTCTCTGTTTATTCCCGTTCATCCATGATTCACTTTCTCCATGATGTTTTCTTAATTCCCTGGGTAATTAGTAAGAATTAAGCAAGTAAATTAATCTGTGTTAAGGAAATAATTATGTTTAGCTAAAGCAAGCTAGAGGGCATCTTCACTTGTGAGAGAAGAAGTGAAGATGTTATTCCGCCTATCGAGAAAGGGTTGGAAGAATGCGTAAACTAAAGCGAGAAGTACTTCCAGAGATAGAAGCAACCTTGCATTCATTATGTTCATCTCTGTTCACCATAGAGATGTGGGAACACGACCAATCACCGAGAGGTGTACGCTAAGGGAAAGCGGAACCCTAGTTGCATCTTTAATGCAATTAACAAACTTGCGATGTTTTTACTATTTATTATTTCTATTTCTGATTCATCCATAAAGACTTGCCATCGCATACCACGATCCTTTGTTTAACTTCACAGTCAGTCTCGACTTCAGTATCATGTATCATGTATCTTGTATCTTGTATCATGTTAGCTTAGGAATTTATTTTCAACGAAATTTTATTTTATCAACGCAATTTATGTTTATCAAAATTTAAATTCACGTACAAACCAAATCTTTTATTAATTGTAAAATTGGTCGCATGTATCATAAAAGTAACACATTAACGAAAAAAATCCTTGTGTTCGACCTCGGATTATTCTGAGAAACTTGTGTTGGAATTATACTTGGTTTCAGCGCAAGGAAACTTGTGACACGCATTACTCTATCGCATACTAAAAGCATATAGTTAACACGCATATTTAGAAGTACTATCGCATAAAGTGTGCATGAGCATAACACATCATAACATTCCATCTTTGTCAAAAAGTTTATGTTTTTAACGCGTATACTTGTTCATTCATTCATATTCATATTTGTTTATCTGCTGTAAGATATAAAAAGAGCGTTAAAAGTTTATGGCAACATGAGCTTGTAGCACATTATCATGCATGCACAACACGAAATCCATTTTTAGTTAACACGTTTCACCATGGATACTTTATAAATACCAAGTGCATTCTTCAGAAAAGGGGTTCACCGTTTTTGCAATCTTTTGTTCCACAAGTCGCACGTCCGTGTTCTTAATTTTCTTTCATTTTAAGGCGGACGCGAGGGAAGAAGTTGTTTCGGTAGATCCTTCCAGTAAGCTTGGGAAAGCACCGGAAGCTCCAAGGACAGAGAGATGGTCGACGCCTGCGGAAGCGGGAACATCTTTAGATCATAATAGAGATTTCATTGTAAAAAGCCTTGGTTAGTAAGGAATTACTACCAGGCTCTCTACCTTTACTTTCCATTATCATTTTGTACTCAACTCATTTATAATAATGGAATTTCTTTCTCTATATCTGTTCACTCTCTGTTATTCAAGCATGAGTAGCTAAATTAGTTGAATGGGTTGAGAAGCATTTAGCTAGCACAACTAGGGAATATTCATTCTTTGCGATTATTTTGTTTATGTATGCTTCATTCGTCCATTAGAGATATTCGGAAGGGTAGTCTAAGGACAAGATCTAGACTTAGGAAGGTCAAGTTAGAATCTAGACTCGGAAGAGCCAGATTAGAACGCATAAACGGGAGATAGACGCTTAGGAATGGGAACTATTTGTTATCAACGCATCGCATGCATCCTAGAGATAGGATATGATTGTATTCGGTCACCTTGCTTTCATGCATTTTGCATTATCGCATAGGACAAGAGTAGAGACTTAGGGATAAACTCTATGGACATTTTGCATTCAACACATGCGTCCTAGATTTAGGAGTATCGCATTTACATTGGAAAATGACTTGTTGTGCATGGTTGTAACATGATCGCATAGTCTGAAGCATTCCCAAATAACGCTAGCTAAAGATCTTCTCAACCCGTTCATCGCATACTCATTGCATCTATCAATGCAACTTTCTTTTTTCAAATCCGCCACCTTTATTTATTTCTTTTTCATCAACGCAAACAACAAACCCAACACTTATTTATTTACTTTGTTACAACAAAGTTTTCATTAAAATTACCAATGCAATCTATTTTTACAAGTCCCTGTGTTCGACCCTGGACTTACCAGGAAACTAGAGGGATTTACACTTGAATTCTGCTAGGGAAACTTGAGTGCACAACGCAAATCCATCAATGCATATCATTCATATTTCCACTTCATAAATACGAGCATCAAGTTTTTGGCGCTGTTGCCGGGGACTTGGGCAAGATAGTTTGCTAATGGTAATTTTTTTTTATTTCTTTGCAGAACTCTCAATCTCTGGCGAATTAAGACCCCAAGATTGAGAGAACTTTTAGACGAAGATTGAGAGACCGCCAATAAAAACCACAATCTGATAAAGAAGAGACGGCGGAGCAGCCTGGAAATGGAGCACAAAATGATAATAATGTCATGGCGAATCCATCAGGGACTATGCATCGCCAAACCTTTATGATATCTCTCCGAGAATCATGAGGCCTGTCCTCGACGGAAGCAGATTCGAAATGAAATCGGTGATGTTATAGATGATCCAAACTGCAAGTCAATTCAGAGGAAGGCGTGGCGAGGACCCACACGCTCACCTCTAAAGTTTTATGAAATCTGCAATACTTTTGTGTTCCTCAACATCTCTGCTAAAGAAGCTCGACTAACGTTATTCCCATTTCTCTCTGTGATTGGGCTAGGAAATGGGCATATTCTCTCAAACCGGGAGAGATCACTTCTTGGCAGCAAGTAGTGGAGAAATTTATGAAGAAGTATTTTCCACCTACTAAGAACACAAGACGAAGGAAACTTATTACAAATTTTGAACAAGATATGGACGAATCGCTCAACGATGCTTGGGCGTGGTTTAAAAGATTGGTCCGAGATTGTCCGCATAATGGGTTACCAAACTGCCTTCAAATGAAGATTTTCTGTCATGGTTTGAATCCCGCTTCACAGACCACTACCAATGCGGCAGCCGTTGGTGGTCTGCTTGATAAAACTTACGATGAGGCAAAGAATATCCTGGATTGCATCTCCAAGAGCCATGAAGACTGGAGAGAGAGTCATCAAAGATTGAGAATTAAAGACTCTGATGCAAAAAACGGTGCTATTACTTCATTACAAAACCAAATGACCGCAATGATGAATTTGATCCAAAGAATGGAGATCAACAGCCCAACACCGCAAGGTGGGCAAATCAATGCAATCAGTCAAAACACCGCAAGGTGTGTGACTTGCTGTGGTAGGCATGCGATGGAAGATTTCTCACAAAATCCACAATCTATATAGTTTGTAAAGAATAATCCCTTTTCAAACACCTACAACCCCAGGTGGAAAAGTCACCCCAATTTTGCTTGGAAGAATCAATAACAAAATTTTCAACCCGTGGTGCAAAAAGAAGGGCCACCAGGATTCTTTCAACGCAACAATGGTCAACCGAGCAATCAAGCAAGTAGTTCACAACAACCACTGCAATCCTCTTCCTTGGAGAGCCTATTGAAGTAATATATGGAGAAAAACGAGATGATGCTTCAAAGGTAGGCCACGTCCATCCGCAACCTTGAATTACAGATGGGCCAGATTGCGAGTGAGCTGAAAAGTAGACTGCACGGGGTGTTGCCAAGTTCAACTGAACTTCCACACAACCCGAGGGGATAAGGTAAGGAACAATGTCAGGTTGTGACATTGCGCAGTGGGAATACTATGGAGGGAGAAAATAAGGAGCATAGTAGAACAACTTACATTGCAGCTGAACCTGAGATTGCGATAATGCAAGAAGAAGAAAGAGAAAATGAAACAATAAAATAAGAGGTTGCATCAACCTCGAAGCCAAATGAAACGGGAACCGTGAAAGACCAGTTACCACCCTTCCTTCAGAGGCTAGGGAAGAAGAAAAACGAAGAGGTACAGTACCAACGCTTCTTATCTATGTTAAAGCAATTACATGTTAACATTCCTTTCAGTGAAGTGATTGAGGAAATGTCTGCCTATGCCAAGTTTCTGAAGGACATGGTAACTAAGAAGAGGGGCGCTGGAAAATTTGCCACGGTGGCATTAAACAATGTTCCAAATCAATTATCCCACCGAAGAGGAGCGATCCTGGGAGCTTCACTATTCCTTGGTCCATAAGAGAACTTTACATTGGCCAAGCCCTGTGTGACTTAGGGGCCAGCATAAATTTGATGCCACTATCAATTTTTAGACAATTAAATGTCGACCAACTTGTGTCCACATCAGTGACTCTCCAATTGGTCGACATATCTCTAGTCCATCCAGAACGTAAGGTGAAGGATGTGCTGATAACAATTGACAAATTTATCCTGCCAGCTGACTTCATCATTTTAGACTATGAGGCTGACAAAGATGTGCCCATCATTTTGGGGCGACCTTTTCTATCAACGGGTCATGCTCAAATTGATGTGTATAAGGAGAAATCACTTTGAGTATTAACGGACAAAAGCTCAAATTTAATATAATTCGTGCCATAAAGTTTCCAGATGAAGAAGACCTGCAAGATTCTGATGATGACCTGAATTTGATTGAAGAAGAAAAGTCTGATGAAGAGTATGAAGAAGAGGATGCCAGCGCATTCGTTGCTGCCTACAATGTGATCACAAAAAAAAACAAGGAAAAAGAAATGATCGCAAAGCAAGAAGTAGAGGTGACAAAAGAAAGAAAAACAACGCAACCTTCCTTAGTGGAGCCACCAACACTTGAACTAAAGACCCTACCAACCCATTTAAAGTACGCATTTTTTGGGCAGAATGAGAAGCTGTCAGTGATCATTTCCTCTACGCACAACGAAGATCAGAAGAATGTGTTGATGAGCATTCTCAAGAAACATGTGCGAGCAATTGGCTGAACGCTCGCTGACATCAGAGGAATTAGCCCTACGTACTGCATGCACCACATTCGTCTTGAAGATGACTACAAAGCAACAATTGAACATCAATGCAGACTCAACCCTGCGATGAAGGAGGTCGTCAAAAAGGAGATTATCAAATGGCTAGATGCAGGCATTATCTACCCCATAGCCGATAGCACATGGGTCAGCCCCATGCAATGTGTGCCGAAGAAGGGCGGAATGATGGTAGTCCCAAATAAGAACAACAAATTAATACAGCAAAGGACCATCACTGGATAGCGCATATGCATGGACTACCATAAACTGAATGCGGCCACAAACAAAGAACATTTACCCCTGCCGTTCATCGATCAAATGCTAGACAGACTCGATGGGAATGATATTTACTGCTTCTTGGATGGGTATGCCGGATACAATCAAATCATGATAGCTCCTGAAGATCAAGACAAAACCACATTCACCTACCCATATGGGACATTCGCTTTTTATCGCATGCCATTTGGCCTCTGCAATGCGCCAAGCACGTTCCAAAGGTGCATGATGACGATCTTTTCAGATTATCTCGAGGACTCCATGGAAATATTTATGGATGGCTTCTCCGTTTATGGGAATACTTATGTAGTCTGCTTAGACAACTTCGAAAAGATTCTAAAAAGATGTGAAGAGACGAATTTGGTGCTCAATTGGGAAAAATATTATTTCATGGTCAATGAGGGTATAGTGTTGGGACATAAAGTCTCCCAGGATGGGTTGAAGGTGGAAAAAGCAAAGATCGACGCACTTGAAAAGCTTCCACCTCCAACCAGCGTGAAGGTTGTGCGAAGCTTCTCGAAAAATATTATTTGTCAAGGACTGTTTTAAGATAGCACGACCTCTGAGTGCATTGATAGAGGCTGACAGAAAATTTGGGTTCGACAACAACTGCCTCAACGCATTCAGACTTTTAAAAGATGTGTTTATTGCCGCACCCGTACTGATTGCGCCGGACTGGACATTGCCATTTGAAATCATGTGCGAGTAAAACTTTAAACCCTGCTCAAACAAATTATACCACCATAGAGAAAGAACTCCTGGCTGTGATTTTTGCGTTGGCAAAATTCTGGGCATATCTGTTGGGAACCAAGGTACTCATCCACACTGATCACTCGACGATCAAATACTTAATGACAAAGAAGGACACAAAGCCGAGGTTGATCAGATGGGTTCTCCTCCTTCAAGAATTTGATATTGAAATAATTGATCAGAAGGGGACAGAGAATCAAGTTGTGAATCACTTGTCCAAACTGGAAAATCCCAAGGTTGACCGCAATAAACCTAAGGTGAGTGCTGTATTCTCGGATGAGCAGCTGTTTCACATAGAAGAATTTCCTTGGTATGTGGACATCATTAATTATTTGGTTTGTGAGCAACTTCCTGAAGATTGCACCTATCATCAACAGAAGAAGCTCAAGCACGAATGCAAACATTACTATTGAGATGAGCCAAATCTGTATAAGAGAGGTGTAGACTAGATTATTTGATTATGCATGCCAAATGATGCTCAACAATGCATATTGTCACAATGCCACGACTCACCATATGGTGGGCATTTTGGAGGGTAACGCACTGCAGCCAAAGTTTTGCAAAGTGGATTCTTTTGGCCCACATTATTCAAGAATGTTGCTGACTACGCAATGAAATGTGATCGGTGTCAACGCACAGGCAACATTTCATGGAAAAACACAATGCCAATGAACACTATCTTGGAGCTGGAATTATTCGACGTATGAGGGATTGATTTCATGGGACCATTTCCTCCTTCACATGGCAAGCATTACATTTTATTGGCCGTCGATTATGTCTCCAAGTGGGTAGAGGCAATAGCATGCACCATAATTGATGCGGCGGTAGTCTCCCAATTCCTAAAGAAAAATATTTTCACTCATTTTGGCACTCCTCTACAAAGTGGCCCCTGGAACATTTTGTCAATCATAATATCAAAGAGCTGATACGTAAGTACAACATCCTCCACAAAGTGGCCCCTGGATACCATCCACAAACGAATGGTCAGGCTGAAGTGTCTAATCGTGAAATTAAGTTGATACTTGAGAAGGTAGTAAAGCCTTCACGGAAAGATTGGGCAACAAAACTTGACGATGCATTGTGGGCATACCGAACTACATTTAAAACACCAATAGATATGTCCCCCTATGCGTTGGTATTTGGCAAGGCATGTCATTTGCCTTTGAAGCTGGAGTATAAGGCATTGTGGGTGGTCAAGAAGCTGAATTTTGATTTGAAGAAAGCAGAAGACGCGGGAAAAATGCAGTTGGTCGAGCTAGAAGAATGGAGGATCTACGCATATGAGAATGCGAAGATTTATAAGGAGCGCACCAAGCGCTAGCATGACAAACGCATATGAGGTAAGAACCTCCAAGTCGAGCAAAAGGTCTTACTCTTCAATTCAAGACTGCAGCTCTTCCCAAAAAAATTAAAATCATGCTGGTCCGGTCCCTTCATCATTAAAGAAATATTTCCACATGGTAAGGTGGGCCTGATCACTGAGGATAGCAGCCGGACATTTAAGGTTAATGGACAACGAGTTAAAGCATATTACTGAGGTGATTTTCAACAAGAAAAATTCTTCGTGAAGCTGAAAAACCTAGATTACCCCCCTACATGATTTTTGAACTCTTATTTCTTCGTCTCTTTTACTAGTATTTAGCTATCTAAATCTTACTGAATTTGACTTCTTTGTCTAAAAAAAAAAAAAAAAAAGAAAAGAAAAATTGTTGTTTTGTTTTAAATCATTTGACCCTCTCTTTGTCTATTTACAACGATTATGGCACAGGATTGTGGAGATGTTACGTGACAAAGTATTTATCTTACTCCATCATCACAACCCAAAGAAGAGAGATTGTCGCAAAGATGGATGCATCAATACATAATGCGGGCGACAACGCAAAATTTGGGGGTGTACTCTTCCCTATCTTTATTTCCAATTTTGCTCTATCACATCGCATGTTAATTTTCAAAGTCTCATCACCGCATCCTATTTAATTACCACAATCATCTGACATAGATAAATTTAGTAGTTTATCGCATTCTGTTCTTTGCCAAGTATGATTTCAATGATGACAAATATGCTTCTATTTCTTTCATATATACTAGAGTCAACTTAGTCTTAAGATAGACACCTCATGAAATATTTCTCGAAGTTAGGGGTTTGCTAGCTTTCTTTCAAACTCTCTTTATAACGCATTCTATGACCATCGCATGACTTATTTTAATTTATTGGCAATGAGGACATTGAAGCATTTTAAATTTGGGGGTGAGGTATTTATTTTCGACCTTGCTATAAAAAAAAAATGAGAATAACAACTCTACTGTCAACGCAATGGGAAACCCATGTTGATAAGAGTTAAGTTGTGAAAGGCACATACCCATAGTTGGATGTCCGCATGACACACATGGGGGCAAGCCAAAACGAAAGTAAGTCACTAGGATCAACGCATAAATCAATGACCGCAACTCCACTGCCAAATCGGTATGAGTTTAGTCTAAGAAAGAGTGCATTGCTCGTAGTTGGATGTCCACATGACACACGTGGAGGCAAGCCAAAACGAAGACAAGGCACTTGGATCAACGCAAGGTCAAAAAAAAATATCAATGAAGAAAATTTTTGTGCAAAGATAAAATCATTTGTCACCCTGGTAGAAAATTTTCTTTTTGAAATAAATCATTCGATGTTTCGAAATTTAGTTAAGTCCTTTTAAAAGTTAAGCTTGCATTTCCTAGGTCTTAGAAATATTTTAAGAAGAGACTTGAATAAGACTTAAGGAAATTCTGGTATATAGGATTTGAACGAAGTATTCTTGAGAAATCTGGGAAAGAACTTTGCGGTTGACTTGCTAAAAAAATCTTTAGCTTATGCTTGAGGACAAGCATTGTTTAAATTTGGGGGTGTGATAACGGGCAGAAATGCACGTTATCATAGTGCTAAGTTCTTAAACAATGTTGGATTGTGTAGATGAAATATGTTAAATTGCGTCCATTAAGCATAAATTCTATAATATTGTGGTCGCATGCGTTCAACGCATTAGAACAGTTGATCTTGATATTTTTGTGCAGAATATGCGTTAATGCAATGCAAGATTGTGATCATAGAAAATCATCGATTGAGCGCAACTTCACCGCAAGGCTTTGCATTGATCGTGCTTGCAAACATTCGCCCGAGAAGGATCTCCGTAACTTGGTCAGTGCAACATGGTGGGTGCATCCGGGTGAAAGGATAATTAAGAGCGATGGGACAGAAAGCTGATGACAGTCGAATCCAAATTAAGTTGACAGCCGATAACGATCATAAAGTACATTCAGCTTTATCCGTGACAATTATGCAACGCATCAGTCAAGAATTAAAGTTGTCCCATCTGTACAACCAGGAGAGAGAAGCCGCCTTTCACCATGGATGCTCTATAAATACCAAGTGCATTCTTCAGAAAAGAGGTTCACTGTTTTTGCAATCTTTTGTTCCACAAGTCGCACGTCTGTGTTCTTAGTTTTCTTTCATTTTAAGGTGGACACGAGGGAAGAAGTTGTGCAGGTAGATGTTCCGATAAGCTTAGGAGAGCACCAGAAGCTCCAAGGGCAGAGAGAGGGCCGATGCCTGCAGAAGTGGGAACATCTTTAGATCAGAATAGAGATTTCAGTGTAAAAAGCCTCGGTCATCAAGGAATTGCTACCAGGCTCTCTGACTTTACATTCCATTGTCAATTTGTACTCAACTAATTTATAAGAATGGAATTTCTTTCCCTATATCTGTTCACTCTCTATTATTCAGGCATGAGTAGCTAAATTAGTTGAATGGGTTAAGAAGCATTTTGCTAGCACAACTAGGGAATCTTCATTATTTGCGATTATCTTGTTTATGTATGCTTCATTCGTCCATTAGAGATACTCGGGAGGGTAGTCTAAAGACAGAATCTAGACTTGGGAAGGTCAGGTTAGAATCTAGACTCGGAAGAGCCAGATTAGAGCGTATAAATGGGAGATAAGTGCTTAGGAATGAGCACTATTTGTTATCAACGCATCGCATGCATCCTACAGATAGGATATGATTGTATGCGGTCACCTTGCTTTCATGCATTTTGCATCATTGCATAGGGCAAGAGTAGAGACTTAGGGATAAGCTCTATGGACATTTTGCATTCAACACATGCATCCTAGATTTAGGAGCATCGCATTTACATTGGAAAATGACTTGTTGTGCATGGTTGTAACATGATCGCATAGTGTAATGCATTCCCAAGTAATGCTAGCTAAAGTTCTTCTCAACCCGTTCATTGCATACTCATTTCATCTATCAACACAACTTTCTTTTCTCAAATCTGCCACCTTTATTTATTTCTTTTTCATCAATGCAAACAATAACCCCAACACTTATTTATTTACTTGATTACCGCAAAGTTTTCATCAAAATTACCAACGTAGTCTATTTTCACAAGTCCCTGTGTTCGACCCTAGACTTACCAGGAAACTCAGAGGAATTTACACTTGAATTCCACTCAGGAAACTTGAGTGCACAATGCAAATCCATCAACGCATATCATTCATATTTCCACTTCATAAATACGAGCATCAAGCAACCAGAAGACATAGCAAGAAATGCAAATAATATCATGGCGGACCCTATTCTCTTAGTGAACGACCGTAATAGGCCCATCTGGGACTATGCGTTGCCCAACCTCTATGATTTCTCACCAGCAATCATGAGGCCAACCCTGGATGGATCGAGGTTTTAGATGAAGCCGGTGATGTTGCAGATGATTCAAACTGCCAGATAGTATGGCAGTAGCATGGCAAGGATCTTCACGACCACCTCTAGAGTTTTATTGAAATCTGCAATACGTTTGTGTTCAACAAACATCTCCGCTGAGGAGGTTCGACTAACATTGTTCCCATTTTCGCTGTGTGAGCACATAAATGGCCTTATTCTCTCGAATCAGGGGAGATCACATCATGGGAACAAGTAGTGAAAAAGTAAAAGAAGTACTTCCCCAGATAGAAAATGCGAGACAGAGGAAGCTTATCACTAATTTTGAACAAGATATTGACGAATCGCTCAGTGATGCCTGAGCGAGGTTTAAAAAACTGGTGCGAGATTGTCCGCACAATGGCTTACTAGATTGTCTCCAAATGGAAATTTTTTACCACGATTTGAACCCTACATCGCAGACGTCTGCCAATGCGGCAGTAGCTGAAGGTCTGCTTGACAAGATATATGACGAGGCTAAGAATATACTTGATCGCATTTCGAAGAATCATGAAGACTGGAGAGAAAGCGATCAATGACTAGGAATTAAAGATAGTGATGCAAACAATGGGGCCATCACATCCCTACAAAACCAAATGAATGCGATGATTAATTTAATACAAGGAATCGCAATCAGTAGCCCAAGAATGCATAGGGGGCAAGTCAACTCAATCAATCAAACGAGCGCAAGTTGTACTACTTGCGGAGAAGCCCATCCAATGGAAGAATGTCCGAGAAATCCACAGTCTGTTTGTTTCGTGAAGAATAATACTTTTTCCATTACTTACAACCCTGGGTGGAGAAACCACCCTAACTTTGCATGGAAAAATCAACAACAAAATTTTCAACCGATGGCGCAAAAAGAAGGCCTGCCAGGATTTTTCCTGCGAACAAACGGTCAACTATAAAATCAAGCTAGTAGTTCGCATGCGCCGAAATCTTCATCTCTGGAGAGCTTACTGAAGCATTATATTGAGAAGAATGAAACAATACTCCAACCTCAAGCGACGTCTATCCGCAACCTAGAAATTCAGATAGGACAGATTACGGGCGAGCTCAAAAGTAGACCGCAAGGGGCATTGCCGAGTTCTACTGAACTACCGTGTAACCCAGGGAGTAGGGAAAAGAGAAATGTCAAGTTGTGACTTTGCGAAGTGGAAAGATAGTGGTGGGAGAGATAAAGGAGCTAAGCCGGCCTATTCCAGTTGCGATGGAACCACAGACCCCGTTGACTTAAGAAGAACCAGAAGAACAAGAGATGATGGAACTAGAAATTCATCCACCTCTAAGCCGATAGAGCAGGGAACCGTGAAAATACAGCTACCACCATTCCGCCAGACACTTAAGAAGAAGAAAAATGATGAAGTGCAATATCAACGATTCATGGACATGCTGAGACAGTTGCATATCAACATCCCTTTCACTAAAGCGATTGAATAAATGCCAAAGTATGCGAAGTTTTTGAAAGACATTGTGACGAAGAAAAGGAGCACATGTAAGTTCGCAACTGTGGTGTTAACACAAAGTTCAAAAACTATTATTCCACCGAAAATACACGACCCCAAAAGTTCCACAATACCCGCTTGGCGGGATATATATTGGTCAAGCACTTTACGATCTCGGGGCCAGTATCAACTTAATGCCCCTTTCAATTTTTAAGCAGCTGAATGTGAGGCAGCTAGCGCCATGATGGTGACTCTCCAGTTAGCTAACAGGTTCCTTGTTCATCCAGAAGGGAAGGTGAAGGATGTCCTGGTCTCGATTGACAAATTTATCTTACCAACAGACTTCATCATCCTTGATTATGAAGTGGACAAGGATGTACCCATCATTATAGGATGACCATTTTTATCCATTGGTCGCGCTCAGATTGATGTGTACAAGGGAGAGATCACACTGAGCATGAATAGAAAGAAGATTAGGTTTGATATTATCAGAGCCATAAAGTATCCGGAAGAAGAAGACCTCACAGATTCCGAAAATGAACCCAGTTTGTACAAAGAATAGAAGTCTGAAGATGAAGATGAAAGAGAGGATGCGACCGCATCCATAGTAACCTGCAATGTGATCATAGAAACAACAACCAAAGAAGAAAAACTGACAATGAATGAAGAGAAAAGAGCACAAAAACTATCATTGGAACAACCGCCCACAGTAGAACTGAAAACCTTGCCAAACCACCTGAAGTATGCTTATCTGGGGTAAAATGAAATGTTACCAGTGATAATTCCCTCTGTACTTCAAGAAGATCAAAAGAATGTGCTGCTGAGCATCCTGAAAGAGTACATAAAAACAATAGGTTGGACGCTAGCAAACATTAGAGGAACCAGCCCCGCATATTGCATGCACAGGATACATCTCTAGGACAATAAAAAAGGATCGATCGAACATCAACGCATACTAAACCCTGCAATAAAGAAGGTCATGAAGAAGGAGATAATCAAATGGTTGGACGCAGGCATTATTTATCGAATCGTTGATAGCACGTGGGTCAGCCCCGTGCAATGTATGCCAAAGAAAGGAGGGATGACGATAGTCCCAAATGTAAATAATGAACTAATATCGATGAGGACCGTCACTGGCTGGTGAATCTGTATAGACTACCGCAAACTAAATGCGGCAACAAAGGAAGATCATTTCCCTTTGCCTTTCATTAACCAGATGCTAGACCGCCTAGTAGAAAATAATTACTTTTGCTTCTTGGATGGATATGCAGGCTACAACCAAATCATGATTGCTCCTGGAGATCAAGAGAAAACCAAATTCACCTGCTCCTATGGAACATTTGCGTTTCGACGCATGCCATTCGGCCTATGCAATGCGCAGAGCACATTATAGAGGTGTATGATGGCCATCTTTTCTGAGTATCTTGAAAATTCTGTAGAAATTTTCATGGACGACTTCTCAGTGTACGGGCAAGCATACGAAGTCTGTCTCAATAATTTAGAGAAGATATTGAGGAGATGTGAAAAGATGAACCTTGTGCTGAACTGGGAGAAGTGCCACTTCATGGTGAAGGAAGGTATTGTGCTCGGGCACAAAGTCTCCAAGGATGGGCTGGAGGTGGATAAGGTGAAGATTGAGGCAATTGAAAAGCTCCCACCTCCAGTAAATGTGAAAGCTGTCAGGAGCTTCTTAGGACATGCAGGCTTTTATCGACGTTTTGTGAAGGACTTTTCAAAGATTGCGTGACCATTGAGTGCGTTGTTGGAGGCAGAAAGAACATTTGACTTTGATGAACAATGCCTCAGCGCATTCAAGATACTGAAGAACGCATTAATAACCGCACCTATGTTAGTCGTACCGGACTAGACAAAGTCATTTGAATTGATGTGCGATGCAAGCGGTTATGCAATGGGGGTAGTATTGGCGCAAAAGAAGAAAACAATACTATATCCCATCACATATGCAAGTAAAACCTTGAACCCTGCTTACACTACCACATAAAAAGAACTACTTGCGGTGATCTTTGCTATGGAAAAATTCAGAGCTTACTTGCTGGGATCCAGAGTGATCATTCACACCGACCACTCGACAATCAAATATTTAATGACAAAGAAGGATGCAAAGCCGAAATTGATTCGATGGGTTCTCCTCCTTCAAGAATTCAACATGGAAATCATTGATCACAAAGGAACGGAGAACCAGGTTGTAGACCATTTATCAAGATTAGAAAATCTGGAAGTCGACCGCAACCAATCAGAGGTGAATGCAACTTTCCTAGATAAGTAGCTGTTTAAAATTGAAGAGTTACCATAGTATGTAGATGTGGTCAATTTCTTGGTTTGTGAGCAATTTCCTAATAACTACATAGCCCTCCAAAAGAGGCGGCTCAGACATGAATGTAAATCATATTATTGGGACGAGACAAATCTTTACAAGAGAGGATCAGACCAGATTATGTGCCTATGTGTACCAGACGCTGCTCACTAGTGCATACTATCGCAATGTCATGACTCAGCATATGGTGGACACTTTGGAGGCCAACGCACAGCAGCAAAGGTGTTATAAATTGGATATTTTTGGCCAACTTTATTTAAGGACGCAAGAGACTATGCAATGAAATGCGACTAGTGCCAACGCATGGGAAACATTTCATGGAAGAATGCGATGCCCATGAATATCATCTTAAAATTGCAGCTATTCAACATATAGGGCATAGACTTTATGGGACCATTTCCACCATCCAATGGTCACAAATACATTTTATTAGTTGTCGACTACGTTTCAAAATGGGTAGAAGCGGTATCGTGCATCACAAGTGATGCGGCGGTAGTCTCCAGGTTCTTGAGGAAAAATATTTTCACTCGTTTTTGCACTCCACGTGCCATAATAAGTGACGAGGGCCCTCACTTTGTTAATAACATCATCAACAAATTGTTGCTCAAGTATAATATCCACCATAAGGTGGCCACCGCATACCATCCACAAACAAATGGTCAAGCTGAAGTGTCCAATAGGGAAATCAAGCTGATATTAGAGAAGGTGGTGCAGCCTTCACACAAAGATTGGGCAATAAAGCTGGACGATGCCTTATGGGCATACAGGAATGCCTATAAGAAAACTATAGGCATGTCCCTGTATGCGCTGGTGTTTGGAAAGGCATGCCACTTACCGCTTGAGTTAGAGCATAAAGCAGTGTGGGCAGTGAAAAAGCTCAATTTTGATTTAAAGACTGCAGGGGAGGCAAGGAAACTTCAGTTGGTCGAGCTTGATAAATGGAGAACTCAAGCATATGAGAATGCCAAAATCTACAAGGAGCGCAGAAAACATTGGCATGGCAAACAACTATGCGAAAAGAATCTCCAATTCGGACAAAAGGTCTTGTTATACAATTCTCGGCTATGACTTTTTCCCGGAAAATTAAAATCAAGATGGTCTGGTCCATTCGTAATCAAATAGGTATTCCCGCATGGTGCGGTTGAGTTATCTAGTGAGGACAGGACCAATGCATTCAAAGTCAACGGGCAAAGAGTCAAAATATATCACAGAGAAAACTTGCATTCGGGTAAGCCAAACCTTCTCTGAAGGATACGTTGCTTGTAGTTGGATGTCTTTCACGTAACCCATGTAGGCAAGCCAAAACAAAGGTGGCGTAGTCTGGATAAGGGTTTCTTTTTTAGCAAAAAAAAAAAAAAAGTAGAATAAAAGTTTGGTTCCCTTAAGTTTTACATTTCCACCTTGGGACTAGGAAGCTTAATACTTGATCCTCCGAGCCAGAGTAAGGGAAAATAAGTTGAGGACCGAATAAAACCTTCTCTGGCTAGTAAAGACCTAAATAGGATTGGCTAAGCATACACACACGTAAGGGATAGAGAATTAGTTTTAAATTTCTTGATTTAACTCATGCATTTGAATGACCCTATCTTTGTGAAGAGTTTGTTATCTTTAGCATTGAGATTTGAGTCACTCATTTGCACCACATGATTTATGTATAGATTTTGTTTTACCTTGCTCGGGACGAGTAAGAATTAAGTTGGGGATGTTTGATAGCTCTCAAAACGAGCTATTATTCCTAGCTTAATTTAGGCTCGTTAATGAATTTTTAAGTTAATTATCCTATTTTTCAAGTATTGATCGCCGAAGAGGTAGAACCGAGCAATTGGAGTCAAATTGGGTTAATTTAGCAATTTGGAGGTGATTTAAGCATTCGGGCTTCAAACGAGGAGAAATGACCAAAATTCCCCTGATTGGAGCATCGCAACCCTTGCTAAATACTCCAGTGCAATGCTGAAAGACAGAACACATGGATATAGGGTAGCGTTGCAACGCTATGACTTTTAACAAAATTCCACCAATGCACGTGCGCAAGGAAGTGTCATGCAAAAGTTGCAATGCCACTCCAATGCTCGAGGGCTGTTCTTGACAAGAGCGTTACAATACTCTTCCTAGCGTTCCAACACTCGCCTATTGAATAAAAGGATTCTTTTCGAAAGGTAAAGAGAAGGCTGATTTCATAGAGGCCAAAGTGGAGCTTCAATTTTCTTATTCTCCTTTCAGATTTTAGCATCTTCACTTAGGTTTTACATTTTATTTTGAATTGTAATCGAAAGATCGGATCTTTACCTCGAGTTTATCTATAGATGTTTTAGGTAATTCCTATCTAATTTCTTTAAGAAAGAGTTTCTATGTTCAATTTCTCAGAAATGACCAAAATTCCCCTAATTAGAGCATCGCAACCCTCACTCAACACTTCAGCGCAATGCTGAAAGACAGAACGCATGGATATAGTGTAGTGTTCAACACTATGAATTTTAACAAAATGCCACGAATGCACGTGCGCAAGGAAGTGTCGCACCAAAGCTGCAATGCCACTCCAATGCTCGAGGGCTGTTATCGACAAGAGTATTACAATGCTCTTCCTAGCGGTTCAACACTGCGCCTATTAAATAAAAGGATTCTTTTTTAAAGGTAAAGAGAGAAGGCTGATTTCATGGAGGCCGAAATGGAGCTTCAATTTTCTTCTTTTCCCTTCATATTTTAGCATCTTCGCTTAGGTTTTACATTTTATTTTAGGTTGTAATCAAAAGATCGGATCTTTACCTCAAGTTTGTCTATAGATTTTTTAGGTAATTCCTATCTAATTTCTTTAAGAAAGAGTTTCAATTTTCAATTTCTCGAGATTTTTTTAATTAAATTTGATATTCTTCAACTATATGCCTTCTTTGAATTTTAATGTAATTTAGATTTGTGTTTATGTGTTGGACTGACGACCTTATCGTCTATGCTTGAATTTACCCTGGTAGCATAGGATTGAATGTGAATGCTTAGATTTATAGGCTGGACTAGAATCTTAACAATGTATGTTCAACCTAGGTTCAAAGAATAAATTGATTAATTGAATTAGGTTGTCCAATGAATTAGTCAACACAATTGAATCCTTGATCTTCATGCATATGATTTTTAATTCTATATGATCCCGGAGAACTCAGTAGAATTTAGAGCATATAGTTTAGTTAGTGTTGGCTTTCTAACCTTAATTAATGTTTAAGATGCTAGATCGATTTGCTTTTAATTAGTTGCCAGCCTTTGCAGAGACTACTTAAATCGAATTGATTTAATAGTTGTGCATGCATAAAATGGAATGTTTGTTTAATTATTGAACTCCATGATAGAAATTTCATAGGATTTTCTCTCTTGCTCTAGAAATTGGATAGACCTCTATTCTAAATTACATTTACCCTTGCATTTTATATTTCCCACGTTTATCTCTTTCACATCAAAGCCCCCATTTACCACTCTAGTTAGGAAATTCGCTTAACGAAACAAATCGTCTTTGTAGTTATAGGAGTAGTTCGGTATTATAAATTTTCTTTTCATTTATTGCTCTCTTCGGGAATTAAACAACACCGGAAATGGTCGCGATCATCCTATAGATTAGAAGCTCCATCAATACAAGATTAGTTAATTAAACTCTTTAATTAAATTAATCAACATTTATTAACTATCGATCACTCCATTAAAGACCGACACCTGCACTTTTCGCACTATAGATATATTTCTGTGTCCATTGGATATAACCAATCAACGGTGCATTGCCCATTCACAAATTTCTTGTAAGTACAATTGGGTCAAAATTATCGTTTCACCCCTATAGTTACATCTAACTTCTTAAGTACTATTGATGCCTGACAGAGCTCATAATCGATGTCGTTAATTCGACTCCAAACTGAATCAAAAGAAAATTTGTAAAATCACCGAACTACTCCTATTACTACTAAAACGTAGCAATAGTTGTAATTGTAGGGTCGAACAACAAAGAAGTGAAGAATGAATTTCTTTTTTGGTTAGCAATACTTGCCTCGAAATTGGGGAATGAGTGAATTACTTTTTATGTAGCTGTGTTCCCAACTCTCCAATTAAACAGATCCCCAAAATGGTAGGCTTATTGAGTTGGCGTTCTGGCCAATCTCACCCATACAAATCAAAGGATCGCCTTCATAGATAGGAGTTTACAACTCATTCAAGATTCATGTCATATTACTTATAGTCATCCTGGTGAAATGTAAGTCTCTATTATGAACAACATTATATAATGAGACTAAATATTCTGTGGTACAGTCTTATACAAACGCCTTTGTATAGAATATCCCCGCTTACACGTCTTTACATGAATGACCAGGATCAGATCATTTGTAGTACTTTACAACAATTGTAACATCTACAAAGTGGGCCATACTCGTAATGTCACCAGGATAAGGTATCCAACCTTATCTATTTACTACAGATCATTTAGGTTTTCATTTAAACATGATCCATCTGTATGTCTCTACATACATGTTTAAGCTACAAGATAACCCTGAATGTTAGTTTATTGGTTTGTGGTTAATGCAACTTATTTTGAAATAAAACATCATATATTTTATTATATGAATAAAATGTTTGTACATTACAATTACAAACTATGGGACCCTACGAGATTTAGGGCATCAACCCTAATAATCTTCCGCTTAACCTAAAGCTAGTGGGGTGTACAGTGTAAAGTCAAACTAAAAAACAAACTATACAAATAAATAAACTAGGGCACTAACCGCCCAGTACATATCTCCCACTTGCCCTAGTCTAAATGTGGCCTGACCCATAAACCCATACTCTATAGGTGATCCTCAAACACCTTAGCCGTGAGGGCCTTTGTAAATGGACCAACAACATTGTGCTCCGAAGCTATCTGCATGATGATCACGTCCCCTCGATGTACAATCTTTCGGATGAGAAAATATTTCTAATCTATGTGTTTCCTGCCCTTGTGACTTCTAGGCTCTCAGGAATTAGCCACAACACTACTATTGTCACAATAAAGTATGATGGCCTTTGACATGACTGAAACAAATTCCAGATGAGTCAAGAATTTCCTGAGCCAAATAGCTTCCTTAGCAGCTTCACAAGCCGCTACGTACTCAGCCTCCATAGTGGAGTCAACATTGCACCCTTCCTTGGTGCTCCTCCAGACTATTGTTTCTCTGTTAAGAGTGAACATTGATCTTGATGTGGGTTTCCTAGAAACCTTATTAGTCTGAAAATCAGAGTCTTAGTATCCTGTAAGGATTAGATCCTTAGAACCGTACAAGAGCATGTAGTCCCTCATTCTTCGTAGATACTTAAAGATGTTCTTAACGGCAGTCCAGTGATCAAATCCTAGATTAGACTGATACCTACTGACTATTCCCACTGCATAGCACATGTCGGGTCTCATGCATAACATTGCATACATCAGGCTCCCAATAGCCGATGCATACAGGATCCATCTCATTTTCTTAACGTCTTGAGGTGTCTTAGGACATTGCTTCTTAGATAATATCACTCCATGCTTGAAAGGTAGTAAGCCTTTCTTGGAGTTATGCATCGAATACTTGACAAGCATTTTGTCAATGTACGATGCTTGAGACTAGCATTTTGTTCTTTTGATCTCTAAAGATCGGAATTCCTAGAACAAATCGAGCTTCTCCCAAATCTTTCATTTGGAATTGGGTCGCTAGTCAGTTCTTAACTTCAGTCAGTAGACCTATATCATTCCCAATGAGTAGGATATCATCTATATATAATACTGGAAAGCTACTGAACTGTTGATGATCCTCTTGTATACACAAGGCTTATCAACATTTTGATCAAAACCATAAGATTTGATCGTAGTATCAAACCACATGTTCCAAGATCAAGAAGCTTGCTTCAGTCCATAAATGCCGATTAAGCCTGCAAACCTTTTTCTCTTGACCTTGCCTTATGAATCCCTTGGGTTGCTTCATATAAATGGTCTCCTTAAGATTGCCATTTAGAAAGGCAGTCTTGATGTCCATTTGCCAAATCTCATAGTCATACTAATAGATAGGAAGATTCTGATAGACTTTAGCATGGCAACAGGTAAGAAAGTCTCTTCATAGTCAACTCCCTCAACCTGGGTATAACCCTTTGCCACTAGTCTAGCTTTGAAGACTTGCACGTTCCCATCAGCACCTCGTTTTCTCTTGTAGATCCATTTGCAACCTATAGGTTTAACTTATCAGGTAGATCTTCAAGATTCCAAACTGAATTGAAGTACATTGACTACATTTCGAGATCCATAGCTTTGATTCATTCATCTCTATCAACATCCTCTATTACCTTCTTGTAAGACAATGGATTCTTAACCTATTGGTCAGCTACCATAGCTAAGATTTCCATTAAACCCATGTAACGGATAGGTAAGTTCGTAACCCTTCCACTACATCGAGGCTCCCTCAACACATGAGGTGGATTTGACTTACCAGATGATCCAACTTCAACAACTCTTATTGAGGCGTTGGGTTCTTCAACAACTCCTGTTGAAGGTTCAACACTTTCTTTGGAAAGTTCATTCAACACAACTTTACTATGAGGCTTGTGCTCCCTTATGTGGTATTCTTCAAGAAAAGTAGCGTTTGTCTACAAACACTTTGTTTTCTTTAGAATCGTAGAAGAAACCACCTCTCGTTCCTTTAGAGTAGCCTACAAATAGACACAATTTTGAATGAGATTTCAGTGTCTTAAGATTTTCCTCAAGCACATATGCTAGGCAACCTCAGATTCTGAAATGACGTATACAACCATTCCATAACTCCAAAGGTGTTTTGGTAACACTTTTTGATGGAACGCAGTTTAAAATATACGTTGCAGTCTCTACTACATAGTCCCAAAACGAGTTAGGTAAGGAAGCGTAACTCATCATAGATCGAACCACGTTCAATAGGGTCTGATTTCTCTTTTTTGATATACCATTCTGCTGAGGTGCACCAGGTGCTGAGAGTTGGGATACAATTCCAGAATCTATAATCCAGGCAGAATCATGATTCTCCACTAAACATGTTTCCAAAACAAATAAATCGCATTTACCTTACTTGGCTTTCTTCTTTTCTGCCAAGTACTTGGGATAGTTCCTCTTCCAATGTCCCTCCTAGTTGCAATGGAAACAAATTTCCTTTACAACCTTGGCTTTCTTACCTTTTTGAGCAGCAGCTGGTGGCTTATCTTTTCCTTTTCCACCTTTCTTCTTCTTCCACTTCTTAGTGCTGAAAGAAGAAGGTACAGACTTTGTCCCAAAAGTCGAACCTCTGTGGAACTTTTTAGAGGATGAAGCAAAATTTGCCTCACTATTCTTTTCCTTGCTTCTCATCAAGAACTAAAAGGTTTGTAGCTCATTGAGCAAGGTGGTTAGGCTATAGTCAATCCTATTCAAAACAGAATTACTACAGAAATGTAGGAAACTTTCAGGTAATGATTAAAAAATGAAGCTAACCTGGTTGGCTTCATCGATGATGGATCCATTCATCTCTACCACGTTGAAGGATCGTCATGTTGAGAACATGTTCTCAAACAGATGCCCTTTCTTATATACGGACATTAAAGATACGCTTGAAAGCATCATACCTGAGTTGTGTGGACGATTGTCCAAACATTCCCCTCAGGGACTCCATGATCTCATAGATCGTGAGCATGGGCTCATGGTCAAGACTTCAAAAAGGCTCACCAAGATGTACGCTCGGGCCTTTTCTTTTATCCGTGTCCATGCTCATATGCTTTTAGAACATTTCAAGCAGCATTAGGAGTTGAAATGGGAGGACAGTCCTCCATAAGGACAAAATGAAGGTCATCGATAATAGGTATTGTGTTGATCGTGTTTTTTCATAAAGTGTAATTTTTTCTAGTTAATTTATCAACAACGAGTAAATTTAATGTCGTGGAAGTCATTGTGAAATAAGATTGCTAAAACCATACACATTATTTATTATTAGTTTATTTGCATTAAACCAACAAGACAACCAATCAATTTTAGCAAAAATAGACTAATATACCCTAAGTGACATCTATTTTGCGATGATGTTTCAGTGAGACAGGACAAAAGTCACTGTAGGGTGATCAAGTGCCCCTTCACTGAAATAAGATATTCTCAATCAATAGACAGAACAACACCGTGTTACTGTAACTATCAGTCATCATTGTTCAATCCAAAATTTGTTAAACTCGCTTAACAATTCTTGTAAGTGTAACCCCTCATTTTAGGTCCTAGAGTTTCGCCCCAATGAGCCAACCGTAGGGAAAAATCTATTGGAACATGAAACTAAAGCAACCCTATCCATTCCTGGAGTTTGAATAAAGTGTCATGCAAAAATGCCATCCTTTAGAGGGACACCCACGCTGCCACGAGGCCATGCATGAAACTTTACTTCAAACTAATAAGAGAGACTGAGGGATGTATTGTCACACGTCCCGCTCCCACTTACTATAAACACTCTTTCCATTCACCTTGATATTGATCTATACAAATGTCATCCGTATGGGGACACCCATGGTGCCTCGAGGCTGAGTATAAATCTCACGATGTGAACTTTGAGAAACATGAAGAGGATGAAATGAAGTATCAAATACACATTTTACACCCACTGAGTGTTTTACCTAGGGTTGATTAACTTAGGAAAATCCGGCTATTGAATTTTAACTAAGTGATTATTTAATTTGTCCAAAAACAACACTTAGCTTTGGATAGTTAAACAATTTTGATTAAGATCCGTTAAACTCTTTAATAAACTTCAATCAAACTTGCATGCATGTGACAAAGCTATCTAATTCATCTTCCCAGGTAAGTCCTAGGTAGGGGTGTTACATTTCCGTTAACTTAAATACCACAGCCTAGATAGAGCTCGCTTTAGACAAAAGGTCCCTTATAGATACATTTTTTTACATGGTTAATCTTTTATTAGGAATCAATTTAATCCTATTAAACCGACTAAAAGATTAAACTTATATTTCTAATCTCATTAGAAACGTGATCTTAGGTCTATGTGAATCATGTTTTAAAATAAATTTAAAAGATGATTTTTAACCTAAGATTTGCATGCAACTCTTAATTATTGATTTTAATTTCTAATTTCGTTTTGTTATAACATTTATAAACAAATGAAATAAATTAAAACCATACATTACAAGCTTTGACATACTTCAGTAAATTATAACATTTATAAATTAACCTATAGTACTGTCAAGCTTCATGCAATTTCATTTCATTACTAACTTATATAACATTTATATAATAAAGTAATGAAACATACAATAGCATACATCCATACATACATTAAACTTATATTATAACAATTATAATATAAATGATGCATGGATATGCTATTAATGCATGATTGCATATATTATAACATTTATACTATATGATGCATGAACATGCTAGATTAAAACATGCATATACAAATATTATAACACTAAATGATGCATGAAATTAAATGCATAACCTATGGTGGGATTTAATTCTATATGACATACTATATGACATATATATAATAATATTAAATCATACATCACATGTACAATAATAAAAGCAATTAACGGACCGGGTTGGACTCCTAAAAGAAAAATAAAAGGGTAACTATCACAAAAGAATATCCATCTGGTTCGATACAGGTGAATCGGGCCTTGAACCAGTCGAACCATACTAGAAACTGGTCCAAATGAACCCAAAACTAACTAAACTGGACCAGCAAACCACGAATCACACACAAATTGGAGATGAATCGAGTGCAATTTTCATCTCGGAGCGTTGCAACGCCGGGCCCTAATGTTGCAACACTATGAAAAAGTTTCTCGTTCGCCGCATCTCAGCATCGCAATGCTAGGGCACAATGTTGCAACGCTACAGTATAGACGCCTTTGTACTGTTTCGAACTCTTTCGAAATTCCACCGTTTTTTCGCCTCATTTTCTCCAGAATTTGGCCACGAAGTATTATGAATGACTAAAGGACTTTGAATACAAACTCGATAGCTTAATTATGCCCCAAAACACGGGCCTTTACAAAACGAAAAGTAAAAGAAAACCATAAAATAATACAATCCAATCCCGTAACATCTATTAATGCAAACCACAATCACAATTACTCATCTCATGAATAGATAGAATGCAGTAAAATAAAATCACACCATTACTGTAAAATTAAAGTCTGAAAAATTTATGGAAATTGGGATCAAAACTTGGCTCTGATACCAATTGAAGGAACCATGTGAAGGGACCTTGAGCGGAAGCGGGATTGTCCCAATTTTCCAAATTTATGGAAGAAAAATTTTATGGAGAAAAATATTCAGATCATGCATTTAATTCAAAATATAGCATGCTTCTAAAATAAGAAGAGAGAAACAAGAAGGCTTTCAAAAACCTTATTTTTGAAGAACCAATCTTCACATAATTCCTCTTCTTTATACAAATAAAAAACAACTCCAAATAGACACTACCAAGAAAGAGACCTTGGTATTATCTGGGGTGAGAGTCCAAGAGTGTGTGGTGCTCTGGTGATTTTGGATTAAGAGGGAGGGATTGATTGAGAGAAGAGAGGAGAAATAATTGGGATTAATTTCTTCTGATAAAACACAAAGAGCTTTACTGTCAGTTTTTCAGGAAGAAGATGAAGTTATTTTAAAAACTGATTCCCACTCACATAAAATGGAGAAAAAATAAGGGGGGAGAGAGAGGGAGTTGCTCCCTCCCATAATTTTAAAAAATTAATTAAAATAATTAAATAAAATTTATTTATTTATTTAATTAAATAATTTAATATATATTAATATGATAACTACCTTATCATATAATGTATATTAAACTATACATTATATCAAATATAACATATAACCTATAGTTTTAATATTGTATCATATACGATATAATCTATTGTTTCTTTTCTCTCACTAATGAATTTTAATATAAAATACATTTATATTAAATTCAACCATATGAATCCAATTCATATAATTAATATTTGAATCATATTCAAATATTTATTTCCTCTCATAAATACTTAATATATAATGTATCAAATACATTATAGTAATTATATCACATATAATTAAAATTAAATTAATTATATCATATATAATTAATTCCCCCAATTATTTTGAACAATTCAAATTAATCCAAAAATTGATTCTCATTAATTCTTGTTGAGCTACCGAGGGGACATCATAGACCTGTAGCTTGAAGCTTTTGTTGAGAATGTCCTAAAGCTTGCAGTTCGTAAATATTTAAAACATATTCTATTTATTAATAAAAGTATTATTGAGTTGTTCATTCAAATATTTTTGATATTGCATTCTGTTATAAAAATTCAATAAACGAATCCATGGATATAATATGAATACTTTAATCATTATGTGGAGACATAAAATTGGATCAAGTTTTAGTATATACCAAAAAGGTCTATAAGTATATGGATGAGATTGGGTACCTCGTCCTGGTGACACTATTGGATGCGATCCACTTTGTATACTGTTACAAATGATGTGATCCTAAAATCATCCATTGGAAAGATACGAATGGGGGCATCCTATGCAAAGGATGTTTGCATAAGATTGAACCTCGAAATAGTCACTTTTCTTTATAATGACCATTTACTGTTAAAATTGACTATTTTAAATTCGATGACCTAGGATAACTTGATCTTAATCCTGAGCTAACTATAAACTCCTGTTTATTTGGGATTATCCTTTGATCTACATAGATGAGAGTAGTTCAAAAGCACTGCTCAATAAGCCTCCTATTTTGAGGATAAGACCGGATAGATAGCTGGGGACATGGTTTTGTAAGATGGAATTCACTCCTACCCAATTTAGGGTTAGCAGACATGTTGTTCCCTTAAGTACTGACTCCTAGTTTTGAACAAAGGCGCCCCGCCCTCTCATGACGGAGAGAGATATGATTTATTAGTTGGACTGTAAACCAATTGTTCAATAGAGGATCAGTGGGAGCTTAAGGAGCAAGATGTATTTATAGGGATAAAACGATAATTTTGACGTAGCTGTAAATACGAACAACCTGTGAAGGGTCAACCTACTAATTGATGGAACACGAGACATACGCAGTGGAACTAGGACCTAATTACACTCTAATTACTCTTAAATTAAAGGAAATAAGCATGCATCATGAAGGAAAAAAACAGTGAATTAAAAGTGTAGAGATACTACCTTTGAAGCTCCCGAAAGCCGCTTCTCCTCGTTGAATCTCGATCCGAACTCTTTTAGACCACCACTAGAGTTGACCTACTATCCTTTGGACTCAGAACTGAGTTGTGGGACTCGGTGGATGAAGAGAACCGAGAGAGTGAAAAGAGATGAAAATAAGGAATGGAATTTTGAGTAGGTTTATGTGTTTCCTTTTTTTTCTTCACAAAGTTGTAATTTTCCAGCCCAAATATCAAAAAACTAATTTTCAAAATGGCAAAAGTCTTTTAACTAAACTGAAGAGCCCAATTTATAGAAAAAAGACATGCAACAATTGCATGAAAAAACTTCACAAAAACCCAACACCTAGAATCCACTCACTTAGTGGGCTTAATGTCTCCACTATAAGCCAACATCTAACCCACTATTTTTGTTAGTGGAATTATCCAACAAAAGTTTGGATTTTCTCACTAACTATAATCAAAGGGCAAAATAATCATTTGGTCAAAGTCAAACTTTGACCAAAAAGTCAACAATTTGACTTTTTATGATTTTTTCCGTGTTGACTAATTTTGACCTCCCGAGCATGAATCTGCATTCATTTTCTTGAAATTCAAATCACATTTGAATATAAGGTCGGTCAAAGTTTTGACTTTTCAAAGTCAAAAGTCAACTCTTTGACTTTTTACAACTTTGACCATTTCCATCATTTTCAAGCTTTCAAATATGAACGTATTCATATTCTTGATATTTAAATCACATTTAAATATTAAAGCTGTATCTCTAAGTTAAAAAAGACCCGACCACTATATCACATATACTTGTCGGTTTCTTTATCTCTACCTAATTCGAACAATTCAAATTATTTAATCATACTGTTCTAAGTTTATTCCATATGAGCTAGTAGGGGAACCTAATGGACCTATAGATCATGGACTCCAACGATCCAAGATTAGCTAGCTAAACTCTTTAGACAGAGCTAATCAACATTCGTTAACTAACGGGTCATTCCACTAAAGTCTCGTAGTTGCACTCCCCTCACTATAGATATATTTGTGTCCATTTGATACAACCATGATGAGTAAGTTAATCCTTCACAGGTTGTTCATAATCTCGGCTGGGTCATAAAAACCGTTTTACCCCCAAGACTACATCTTGTTCCTTAAGCTCCACTGATCCTTTAATGAACAATTGGTTTAAGGTCCAACCTTTAAATCGAATCCCTCTCGGGCCAAGGAGAAGGTGGGGCCCCTTGCTCAAGACCTAGATTCAGTACTAAAGGGAACAATCTATCTACTATCCCTATGACGGGTAGGACTGAATTCCGTCTTGCACCCTATGTTCTCAGCTATCCACTCGATCTTACCCCTGAAATGGGAGGCTTATTGGGCCAGCGATATTGAGCTTCCCTCACCTATGTAGATCTAAGAATAATTTTGAGTGAACAGGAGTTCATAGTTAGCTCAGGATTAAGATTAAGTTACCTAGGTCATCAATTAACGAAATAGTAAGTTTTATACATAAAACGACATTTAGAACGTAAAAAGTGACTATTTCATGGTTCAGTCTTGTGTAAACTCTTTATATAGGATACCCCCACTCACATATCTCTATATGAACGATTCACGATCACATCGTTTGTACTATCTACAAAGTGGGCCGCATCCTTAATGTCCCCAGAATAAGGCGCCCAACCTTATTCATATACTATAGATCATTTTGGCTATATATTTGAACTTGATCCACATTTATGTCACTACATAAAGTTCAAATTACATTAACTCGGAACCTTAGTTTATTGGATTCAAGATTACAATTTCAATAACAACTTTATCGGAAAAAAAAACAGAATATATTTATTAATTTACAAACTACAAGTTTTAGGACATAAAATCCAACACTAATTATAGTTAAAGTGGGCAGACATATATCTACAGTGAGAAGAGTGCAACTATCGAGCTATTGTTGTGTATCTCGGTAGTTAATGAATATTGATAAATTTGCTCTAAAGAGTTTAACCAATTAATCTCAAATTGTTGGAGCTCATGATTTGTAGGTCCATAAAGTCCCTCTACTAGCTCGTAAAATTACTCCTTGGATTATTAAATTGAGCAAATTTGAAATGTTCAAAATCGAAATTAGGATTTTGAATTTGAAATGTTCAAATTCAATTTAGGGTTTGAATAATTATATTTGACATAATTAAAACGTTTAAATTTGTCGAAATTAAATCATAAATTAGAGAGATTAAAATATTCATATATTGATTTGATATTGATTAACATGAATAGGATTTTAATTAATTTAATATTTGATATTAAATTATTATTTGATTAATTAATTAAAAATTTAAATAAATCATTTTAATTTGTTAAATTCAAATTTAGAATTGAATTTATGTTTTTTTGTCTAATTTGATTTTAGAATAAAATCAAAATTAGATTCAAAATCAAAATAAAATTGATTTTTTAAATTGAAAGTGGAAACATCTCAAAAATTTTATTTTGAGTCGAATTATCCATGAATTAACACCTAAGTCCACTTTGTTAATGGTTTATGAAGTGTCACTAAGCTGATTAACAAAGTGCTTGCATGAATTAACTCTTTAAAAGATTCATTTTTTCAGAACTTTAGACTTCATGCAATTGAAGTTCAGAATTCTGCACTCTCTCTCAAACCCTCCTCACTCTATTCACCTAATTGAGCTAATTAAGAGATTCCATCTATCAATCCAAGTTATGTATCTATTGGATATAACCAATCAACAGCACGATGACCCTTCACAAATTGTTCGTAAGTACAGCTGGGCCAAAATTACTATTTTGGCCTTGTAGTTACATCTAACTCCTTAAGTATCACTAGTCTCTCTAATGAACAAAAAAATCATAGTTCAACCATGATCTCCTCTCGGCCAGAAGAGGATGTGGCGGCACATTGTTCAAGCCCCAGAATCAACCCTTAAGGGAGCAATTTATCTACTTACCCTAAAATTGGGGAAGAAATGAATTCCTTCTTGTGTAGCTGTGTTCTCAGCTCCCCAATCAGATGAATCCCCAAAATGGTAGGCTTATTGAGTTGGCGATCTGGCCACTCTCACCCATAAAAATCAAAGGACCACCTTCATAAGTAGGAGTTCACAACTCACTTAGGATTTAGGTCATGTTACCTACGGTCATCCTAGTGAAATGTAAGTCTCTGTGATGAACGACGTTATATAATGAGACCAAAGATTTCGTGGTTCGGTCTTATACAAACTCCTTTGCATAGAATATCTCCGCTAAAAAATCTCCATATGAATGATTAGGATCAAACCATTTGTAGCACTTTATAACAATTGTAACATCTACAAAGTGGGCCATACTCGTAGTGTCACCAAGATAACGTATCCAGCCTTATCCATCTACTACAAACCATTTAGATTATCACTTAAACATGATCCACCTGTATGTCTTTACATACATGTTTAAGCTACAAGATAACCCTGGATGTTAGTTTATTAGTTTGTGATTAATGCAACTTATTTTAAAATAAAACGTCACATATTTAATTGCATAAATAAAACATTTGTACATTACAATTACAAACTATGGGACCCTACGAGATTTAGGGCATCAACCCCAACAAAAATATCTAACTGTCTTTTTAGGGGAATTTTTTCGATCTATATGTTTGTGTTCATGGTAATCTCTCTTCTCCGAAGGTAACTACCATTGATGTGTGTGTGTGTGTGTGTGTTTTTTTTTTCCTTTTCTCTATTTTGTTTTTTTTTTTTTAATTCTTCCTTCTACATTCTCAATAACAATGTAAGTGATTTTTTATCAACTTTATTTTGATTGATGTGTTTATATTTATTATTACTATGCAATATATTGAATAGAGAATGGAGAGAAAATAGGGAAAGATAAAGAGACAAGAGGGAGAAATAGAGGGAAGATTTAAGAAAATGAGGAAGGAAAATGAAATATGGAGGGATGAATTAACAAATAGGGAGATCTTCGATTTTAATCATATTTAATTTTAATAGCAAACTTTTTATCATTTTCTTGAATCTCATTGTTAATTCAATTATTATATTCAATTCTCCTTGCATTTTTAAGGTGAGATTTTTTTCCTCCTCCTTCTCCAATAAAAACATCATAACTTTCTAAAAAAATATGCATGTAATTATTTGGTTGTATATATTAATTAGTGTTTTTTTTTCTTAATCAATGAAAGTAGAGATATAAGAAAGAAAATTTTGGTTGGGGTGGGTGAGAAAAAAGTGAGAATCAAGAAGAGGGAGAGATACAAGGGAAGATTTAGAATAATAGGGAATGAATAAATTTAGAGATAAGTTGAGAATATAATCTCTCTTGTTGGGTTTTATATCCTAAAACTCGTGGTTTGTAAACAACGAACATATTCTCTTTTGCAATAAAATTGTTATTGGGGTTTATTTAGTAAAAATATTATTGAATATGTGAATTGCATTTAAAAACCCTAAATCCAATAAACTAAGAACCCTTGGCTATTATTGAGGCTGATTCCCTAAATTTCATGGATCCTGTAGTTTGTAATTTTAATGTACAAATGATTTATTTATTTAATAAAATATGAGATACTTTATTTGACATTTAATAGCATTAACCCACAAAACCAATAAACTAATATCTGGGGTTATCTTCTGTAACTTAAACATGTATGTAGAGACATACATGTGGATCATGTTTAAGTGATAACCTAAATGGTCTGTAGTAGATGGATAAGGCTGGGTACTTATCTTGGTAACACTATAAATACGGCCCACTTTGGAGATGTTACAATTGTTGTAAAGTGCTACAAATGATTTGATCCTGATAATTCATGTAGAGACATGTAAGCGGGGGTGTTCTATACAAAAGGGTTATTATAAGACCCGACCACAAAAAAAATAATCTCATTATATAACACTGTTAGTTATAGAGAATTACATTTCACCAAGATGACTATATTTGACATGACATGAATTTTGAGTGAGTTGTGGACTCATGCTTATGAAGGCGGTCCTTTGGTGAGAGTGGCCAGATCGCTAACTCAATAACCGTACTATTTTGAGGACTGTCTGATTGGGGAGCTGGGTACAACTACACAAGATGGAATTCGTTCATTCCCTAATGTCGGGGTAAGTAGATAGATTGCTCCCTTAAGAGCTAATTCCAAGGCTTGAACAATGTGGCGCCACACCCTCTCTTGACCTGAGAGGGGTTTGGTCATAGTTGAACTATGACTTATTATTCATTAGAGGAATCAGTAGTATTTAAGGAGTTAGATGTAACTATAGGGGCAAAATGGTAATTTTGACCTGGTTGTACTTACGAGCAATTTGTGAAGGATCCTCGTACTGTTGACTGGTTATATCCAATGGACACATAAATATATCTATAATGCGAAGAGTGTAGTTCTCGGTCTTTACTGGAGTGACTGGTAGTTAATGGATGTTGGGTAATTTAACTAAAAGAGTTTAATTAATTATTCAAGTATCATTGGAGCTTCAATCTACAGGTCCATAAGGTCCACTCTATAGCTCAACAAAGATTATTCAGAATTAATTTGAATTGTTCAAATTAATTGAGAGAATTAATTATATGTGATATAATTAATATAAGGTTTGATACATTATAATATAAAGTTTAATTAAATATTTGGATATGATTCAAATATTAATTGTATAGATTAGATTCATATAATTTAGTATAAAGGTAATTTACATTAAATATCATAAATGATTGAGAGAATACAAACTATAGATTATATTGTATTTGATACAATATAAAAACTATACGTTATGTGTTATATTTGATATACATATAGCTTAATATATAAAACACACATACACACACACACTTCTCTACCCAAAGGAGAATACAGAAGGTTCAACTTGTGGTGGTGTCTTGTTCTTTAGTTCTTGGTTTGAGAGATCATGATTTCTCGTGACCAATTGGAGAGAAAATTACGTGAATATTGTTTTTTCAAGGGTTAGTAAATCTTAACCTTATTTCTTTTCTAATCTTTTTTTTAGCATGCTGTAAATTCATTTAATAATGCATAATTTTATTCTCTGTAATTTTTGTTCTCTATAAAATTGAACATTAGAACGATCCTCGCTTCCCCTACAGTCCTCATGGTTTCTTCAGCTAAAGTATGAATACTTGAATTATATGTGGAAACATAAAAGTGAATCAAGTTCGAGTAATAGTCAAAATGGTCTATAGTATAAGGATAATGTTGGGTACCTTATCTTAGGGACATTATGGATGCGGTTCACTTTGGATTTAATACAAACAATGTGATTCTGAATCATCATGTGGAGACATACGAGTGGAAGCATCCTATGCAATGAGTTTTCATGAGATCGGACCACGAAATAACCACTTTTACTTTATAACATCGTTTACTGGTAAGACTGACTATTTCAATACGATGACTTAGGTAACTCGATCTTCATCCTGAGCTAACTATGAACTCCTATTTATTTAGGATTATCCTTTAATCTGCATGGATGAGAGTGGCCTGAGTTTACCGACTCAATAAGCCCCTCATTTTAGGGATAAGGCCGGGTAGATAATTGGGGACGTAGTCCTGCAAAATAGAATTCATTCCTACCCAGTTCTAGGAATAGTAGATAAGTTGTTCTCTTAAGTGCTGACTTCGGGTCTTGAACAAGGGACCCCACTCTCTTATTGGCCAGAGGGACTTGATTTGGTGGTTGGACCACAAACTAATTGTTCATTAGTGGATCAATGAGACTTAAGGAACAAGATGTAATTACAGGAGTAAAACGGTAATTTTGACCAGCTATAATTATGAACAACCTGTCAAGAATCGACTTACTAATCATGGCTATATCGTGTGGACAGAAATATATCTACAATGAGGAGAGTACAACTACTAGGCTATAATGAAGTGTCTCGGTAGTTAACGAATGTTGGTTAACTAGTTAAAGAGTTTAACTGGTTAATCTCGAATCATTGGAGCTCATGATCTATAGGTTCATTACGTCTCCTGCTAGTTCATATTAGACTAAATCTTAGAATAGTTTGATGAGAGAATTTGAATTGTTCAATTTCAGCTTAGTAAATAAGTGTTATTTATATTCGATATACTTAATATATTATTGTTTAATTATGAATTAATTTAATATTTGATATTGAATTAATATTAATAATTAAATTGTTTAATTAATTATTTGAAATTAAATTTGTAATTTAATATTTGATATTAGATTAATTATAATTAAATTATTTAAAATTAGTTATTAAAATTAATTTTATTTAAAATTGTTTTGATTAGAATTAATTATTTGAATTAATCCAATTTGAATTTTGAAAATTAAAAAATGGGTGAATGGAGTTTTCCAATCTTTTGATCCACTTCAGTACCTCAAATCCCACTCATCCTCATTTTAAATAGAAGAAAAATTGTTGAGAATTGGGTTGAAATTTTGGTTGTTTGAAGCTGAATTTTACCACTAAAAAACCATAAACTCTCACTCTCCAAAACTCTTTTTCCCTTCAAATTTCATCACAATTTGGATCCCACGATCCGTTCTAAAGTCGAAAAATAATGGGGAAGACTTTAACGGTAGTCTACGAATGTATCGTGATCAAATACAACCATAGACAACTTCAATTTTGAGTTATATCAAGGTTTGTACATCAAACTCTTTTCAGTTTTGGACAAGCATGGTTAATCCTTTAATTAATGAAACTAGAGTATTTGAGATCTTTATTGCTTCTATTTGCATGTTTCTAACTTCAACATTTCTAATTTTAATTTCGAAATCTGACTATGATTCAATTATATTATACTCATTATCTCTTTATTTTTAAAGAAAAATTTGTTTGAAAAGTTTTAAGATATAACTATAATTAGGCTTATGAAAATAAAAATGATAAAAAAATAAGAATAAAGATAATATTTTAAAAAAATAAAATTATAAATTTAAAAATAAGGTTTCATATAATGTGGGAAGAAAAACAAGTTTACTGAATTTCTTTGTCAAAAATAATTTATAAATAAGAAATTTATTTTACTATTTTAATTATAATGTATAACATCTTTTATGAAAATAATATTTAAATAATATCTATTTATGACATGAGTAAATTTCATTCAACTGATAAGATTTTAGGCATATATATATATATTTTTCTTTGTACATAACTTTTAAAGATTAAAGTAGGGCTATAGAGGAAAATTCATCTTCATATTTTTCCTTAAACTTTTTATGAAATTCTATTTTTTTTTTCTCTTCAAACAATTGCAACATATGAGAGTGATTACTTTGACAATAAATATATGAGAAACATTAAAATTAAAAAATGTTACAATATCCATATTACATTACCAAAATTCATAATATATATATATATATATATATTTATTTGATAATTTATTAACTAACACAACTTTTTTTAGTAATATATATATATATATAATATATATATATATATGTGTGTGTGTGTGTGAAAATATAAAGAAAAAGCTATATAATTCTTATTACATGTTAAAGATTCATATATTTTAAATTTTTTAATTAAAACTATGAGATTTCACGTGCATTGAACGTGTTCTTCAACTAGTAATAATAAATGTCATGAGGTGTGATATTTCTTTTTGTAACCGAGTCGTACCAGAGTAAATAGTCCTCTGATATAGTTAGTCCATCTACTACATCTACGATGTGCCTGCCACAACGAATATAGTTCGCATGAAGTCGTCACCAATCTTGGTCATGCTTATCTCTTAAATCATGATACAATTAGCATGCACGGCCACGCGGATAAGCGCCCCAATGCACGCTTATGCGCGTCACACCGTCTAGCCCTCGCGCGCACAATCGCATAGCACCGTGCCACACCCAACACCGTGTCACACCCACCCTATGTGAGTCCTAACACCCATCAATGCCACCTACACACTGCAACGCCAACAAACTTTCCAAATAACCTCCAAGTTGTGTTTTTGGGTATTAAACCTATTTTTGGGTATTTTGAAGTAGGTAAACTGGTTATTTTAATTTAATAGAGGAATTTTCGAGCTAATTTAGGATTTCTTTGAAAAGAAGTAGAATTTCAGGGAAATCAGACCAAGAGCTGCTCGAGGAAGATTTTAAGAAAAATCTTCAAGAGGAATGTGAGTGGTTTTAATTATTTTCGTATGTTGAATTATATATGTATATGCTAGTATATATATGTGTAAAGTTTTGAAAATTGGCAGGACCAGGAAATGTGTTTTTCTGGATTTTATTGGTTCTTGTTATTTTGCTTGTTGTGATTTGCATTGGAAACTGGGATTGTACCCTGAAAAATTGTTAGTGTGTCTATAGCACGTCTAACGAGATTTAAAGACATGTGCACATTTGATGGGCTATAAGGGTACTGGGATTGTTTCTACATCATTCATATAGAGAATTCACAGGAATATTCGTGGAAATACATGATCATGCCAGGGATATCCAGTTACCAGGTTAAAAGGGTTGCATTCTTATGTGTGATAATTGTTGGAGTGTAAAAATTGGTTTCCCCAAAATGTTTTCCTTGAAAAAAGACTTATTTTCATTTAAAAGATGCCACTCACTGAACTTTTTAACTCACGTTTTTCAATGTTTCATTCCTCCCAGGTAGTAGAAGCAGAACGTTCTGGGAAAAACCACCCAAGGTATGGAACTACTACTCTCTTACAAAGTGAGACTCGGATTGGATTATCTTTGAAATGTTGGGGATGATACCCTAAAGTCTCATGTCCTGTAATTTGTAAACAAACTTTGTAAACAAAGTTTGTATGAACACTTGTGATGTATAATATATGATATTTTCTTCACTACTTGACTTTGAACATTGGATGTTTTATTTGCTTTACCACAAACCAATAAACTAAAATCCCTGGTTGTCATTATGTAACTTAAGCATGTATGTGGTAACATACAAGTGGATCATGTATTAAGAGATAACCAAAATGGTTTGTATATGGATATAGGAGGAAAACCTTATCCTGGTAATGTTACGGATGCGGCCCGCTTTGTGGAATAGTTACAAATGTTTTAACTTGCTATGGATGGTCTGATACTGATCATTCGTGTGGGGATATGCGAGTGGAAGAGTTTGTATAAGACTTGACCACAAAGTGTTAACGTCTCGTTATATAACATCGTTCATGACAGAGACTTCACTTCACTAGAATGACCATAGGTATTGATTGGTTATATCCGATGGACACAGAAATATATTTGTGATAAGAAGAGTTTAACTATCGGTCTTTAGTGGAATGTCTGGTAGTTAACAGATGGTAGATCTCGTGGTTAAAGAGTTTAGTAAGCTATTCACATACCGTTGGAGCTTTTAACCATAGGTCCATAAGGTCCCCTTAGTAGCTCAATGGATTCAAGTTGAGAATCAGTTTTTGGGTCAGTTTGAAATGTTCAAATTGACAAGAGGGAGTTCGATTATATATGATATGATTGAACTGGTTAATTATATATGATATGATTAACTTTATGTATGAGATATATTAATTGGAGGAAAATGGATATAAATATGATTTATATCTAATAGAGGAGTAAGCACTATGGTTGATATATGATATTGAACTATAGGTTAATTAATATAATATGATTATATTTATCATTTTATTTTGACAATTATTAGATAATTGTGTCGCGTTTTCTTCGTAACCTGTGTTAGTGGGAAGTTTGACTCAGTTTTCGTAACTGATGAAAAAAATGAATTTTTTTTTCATTTTTGTAAAAATATAATCGAAAAGATCACGGTTAATTGCTCATGAAGTGTTTGCTGTTTATCGCTTAGTAAAATCAGAGACTATACGATAGCTCGAGTTTACTACACAACTTCTTACATGCGTGCGCTTCTTCTAAACGATTGCTTATGTTTTACTAAATGATCGCTTAGTGCCTGAGCATTTACTAAATGTTCATATAGACGATCACTACCTATTTCCTACACGATCGTGTACTTCACCTAAACGATCAAGCATTTTGTCTATACGATAGACGAAGCTTAAGCGAAATAAAAGAAAAGCATAAAAGGATACAAAAAAAAATGATATGATGCGTACCTGAAAAGATATCAGCTTTCTTAAGGACTTTCCAATTGTTATTATTCAGGCTTTCCCAGATCGATGGAGACTTTTTCATGATCAAAGTCACCTAAAAAATATGGCATCATCCTTTGGCTGTTAACTTTGGATGCATTTGCCTCATCTTCATGCATTAGCTTTACCGCTCCATGAGGGTAGATCTTCTTAATAATGAAGGGTCTTGACCAGCGTGATTTCAATGTACCTGGAAACAAACACAAACATGAGTTGAATAGTAGGACTTTTTGGCCAACTTCAAAAGTTTTCTTACTAATGCATTGGTCATGCTAACGCTTCATGCGCTCTTTATAGATATTGGCATTTTTGTATGCTTGTAATCTCCATTCATCTAGCTATAGTAACTACAACTTTCTTGCTTCTCCTGAGGCTTCCATATTAAACTTGAGCTTCTTGATGGCTCAAAATTCCTTATGTTTAAGTCCCAAAGCAAATGGTAAGCTTTACCAAAAACCAGTGCATATGGGACATTCCATGTGAATTTTATATGTTGTGAAATACGCACATAGAGCCTCATCCAACTTTTGTGCCGAATCTCTTCGCGTTGAATTGACGACCTTTTCAGGTATTGATTTGATTTCCTAGTTGAACACCTCAGCTTGACCATTTGTTTGAGGATGGTAAGCTATTGTGAATTTATGATGAACATTATATTTAACCAAAAACTTGCTGATGATACGATTGATGAAATGAGTTCTTTAGTAACTTATGATGGCACGTAGGGTGCCAAAGCAAGTGAAAATATTTTCTGTAGGAATTTCGAGACAGATGTTGCATCATTTGTAGTGCATGAAATTGCTTCGACCTATTTTGAAACATAATCAACGGCTACCAGAATGTAGTTGTGGCTATTTGAGGGCGGGAATGAGCTCATGAAGTCAATTCCTCATACATCAAACAATTGAACTTCTGGGATAACGTTCAACGACATCTCATTTCGTCCAGAAATGTTCCCTGTGTATTGGTAACTGTCACACTTTATAACATAGTCTCTGGCATCTTTAAACAATATGGGCCAATAGTACCCACTCTAAAGTACTTTTGCTAATGTGCGTTGACTTCCAAAATGGCCATCGAATGGTGACTCATGACATTGATATAAGATGCAATGAATGGAAATTTCTGGAATGCATTGGCTTAGGATATGATTTGGGCCTCTTATAAAGATGTGGCTTGCCTCAATAGTAAAACTTAAATTTATGCATAAGTTTCTTCTTTGTTGTGAAGAATATTCCTTTGAGAATTGGTTGCAAACTAGAAAATTAACAATGTCGGCATACAACAACAAGAATTCATCAACATTTAATATTGTTTCATCAAGAAAATAAGCATTCACTTCTGGTTGGTAGCGATCACTCTCAACATTTTCAAGCAATGACAAAGGACCTGTAACTTTATTTTCTGATCCCTTGCAATCAATAATTTCAGTATCAAATTCTTGTAAGATTAATACCCATCTAATTAATTGCGACTTCACGTCCTTCTTGGTCATAAGATATTTGATGGCTGAATGATCCATATGAATGATACCTTCGATCCTAACAAATATGGTCTAAATTTTTTCACAGCGAACACCACTGTGAGCAATTCCTTCTCGGTTGTTGTATTTCTCCTATGTACTATCAAGAGTTTTGCTCACATATGCATAGGATGAAGAACTTTGTCCTTGCGTTGGGCGAAAGCTGCACCCTATCGCATAATCACTCGTATCACATATCAATTCGAATGGTTTTGACGAGCCAGGTGTGATCAAAATAGGAGCTATGATTAGCGCTTCTTTTAATGTTTCAAGTTCTCTTGAGTAGTTAGGATCAAATTCAAACGATCTATCTACTGCCAACAGTAAATTCAACGGTCTTTCGATTTCAGAGAAATCCATAACAAATCTGCAGTAGAATCCAACACGTCTGAGGAAGCTTCAAAGTGTTTTCACGTTGGTAGGCAGTGGCAATATTTCTGTGGCCTCAATTTTAGCTTTGTCAACTTCCAACACGAATTTAGACACCTTGTGTCCAAGCACAATTCCCTCGATTACCATGAAATGAAATTCCTCTCAATTTATAACCAGATTGGTGTCTTCGCATCTCTTCAAAATCTTCTTAAGATTTTCTAGACTTATTTCATATGTCTTTCCATATACTAAGAAGTCATCTAGAGAAGATGGCCATCATGCAGCTCTAAAAGGTGTTTGGGGCATTCTGTAACGACCTGACCCCCTAGGATTCAAGCTAGGCCGTTACTAAATACATGCATGCATGGAACTTAAAACGACATCTTTTTATGGTGAAATAAATGCTAAATAAATAAGGTAAGTTCAAAAGTTCTTCATTAAATTCAAATATTAAAAACAACAATAGGGTACCCATAAATCATAAATGATAATAAATAAGTTTGAAAATAATTCTTAATAGTAAGTTTCAAACATCAAAACTGAAAGTTAAGAAAAACATGAAAAGAAATCTAAATCTCATGAGCGGAAGCATAAAACTGGTCCCAGTGGCTCGATCACGAATTTCACTTGTCAATTACCAGTGCATCTCTACCTTTACCTGAAACAACAACATGGGAAAGAATGAGTATAAAATATTCAGTAAGTAACCCCACTACTAGAGTAAGGCTAGGCATCTATGTCCTTTAGATACCTACCTCTGGTGGAACATATAAACTACTCTAGTCCTCATAGGACACATACATACATGAAAAACTGATTTTTATCCTATTGTATTTAAGTATGCCCGCTACCTCTAGTAAATCCCGAAAGAAACACAACCCCTAGTGAATCCAGAAGGAAACATAACCCTTGGTGAATCTCGAAGGAAATATAACCCTTGGTGAATCCCGAAGGAAACAAAATCTCTGGTGAATCCCGAAGGAAACACAATCTAGTGAATCCCGAAGGAAACACAATCTGGTGAATCTCGAAGGAAACACAATATCTAGTAGGCATCTAACTAATCAATAAAGACACTATCACAGTCTCAACATCACAATTATCACAATATGGTTCTATAACATACATATACACCTCAACATTATAATTATACAACATGCATATACGCCTCAATATCCTCATGTCAAATATAACCTCAGTGAATCAAATATCATCTCTTACTAGCATGCAAGTATCTACGTGCACAAATAAATGTTTCAGATTCTCATACAAGAACATACATTGGTCATACTATCCTATCCGTTTATCATGCTATCATTCTGTCCTAATATTCATCTATCATGTTAGCATATATCTATTGTTTGGCCCGTGGACAGTTCCAGTAGTAAGATTACTTACCTTAATCGAAAATCCATAGATAAAATCAGACAACCAAATGATGATAGCGGTTTGAAGGGACGACCCTAACATACGAATACAACCATTAAATTTCAGTCCAACAATAACTACGAAACCTCAGACCCAAATCCAAAATACCCAAAGAAACTTGATCAACAACCACTTCCAAGATTTCGACTCCAAAATCTCCTCCTAATAGATTTTAAATCCCAATGGACAACGACTTGGAACCTTAAAGATACAATGGTTAAGTCAACATTTAATTCAGTAAACAAAATGTGCCCACAAACCAACTACAAGGACCACAACTCTTACCAAAACTCTTGCCGAACAATTTCGGATCCACTGGACAGTCGCTTCTGTAATTTCCCAAGCTCAAATCTAAAATTAAAAATAATGCGACTAATTTAACTTTCATTCCAACTTAATAGGCATCCAAAGAAATCCTTCAAGAAACCTGACCCAATAGAAAAAGATCTTACCCAAATCCAAGAGTACTCTGTCCGGCTAGGCGAGATCGACGCGTGGAGGGGTGAGCGACAGTGGACGAGCGGCTGGCCGACTAGTCGAGATTAGCGGTGAGCAGCAGTCTGGATAAACGGTTGAGGAGAATGGGCGGCTGGGCAATGGGCTGAAGGCGGCAGGAATGCCCTCAAATAATAAAAATTACTAAAATTACATTAATAAAAAAATACGGGGTGTTACACATTACATAGCCTGAAAGGCATGTGTCGGAAAGAGAATGTCCCACAAGGGCAGGTGAAAGTTGTTTTTTCTTGGTCTTCGGGTGTGATCATGATTTGGTTATACCCTGCATAGCTATCTAGGAAGAAAAATAAGTCGTTCCCTAGTAATCTATCCAACATCTGATCAATAAATGGCAAAGGAAAGTGATCCTTCTTAGTAGCTGTGTTGAACGTCCTATAGTCCGTACATATTCTCCAATCTATAACCGTACACATCGGAATTAGTTTGTTGTTTTGGTTGGGAACTTCAGTTATTCTGCCTTTCTTGGGATGCATTGCACGAGACATGCTATCTGAAATAGCAAAAATAATTCTTGCATCCAACCATTTAATAATTTCCTTCTTGAAAACTTCATTCATCACAGGGTTGAGTTTGCGCTGGTGTTCAACAGAACCTAATTTCGTCTGGTTTTATGTATGCAATAGGATGGACTAATTCCCTTGATATCAACTAGGGTCCACCCTATCGCTTTAATGTATTTATTCAGAACCTTCAAGAGAGCATCTTACTTCTTTTCTGAGAGTGTTGCTGAAATAATGACAAGTAAAGTATCATTCTTACCAAGGAACGCATATTTCAAGTGGCCAGGGAGTGCTTTCAATTCTAAAACTGGCGATTGTTCGAGTGAAGGCTTGATTTTGCCTTCTCGATCTTCTAAACCCAAGGGCTTAAAATCCCTTTGTATCTCTTTTATCACATAACAAAATTCAAATATTGAGTTCAGCTTGTCCTTCAATTCCATTTCTTCTTTGATTTTAAATTCCAGCCTATAAAGCCAAACCTTTTCCAAGTCAACCATTTCGTATGCATTGATTTCATCAAGATATTCTATCACTTTAAGAATGTTAAACTTCATCTTTTGGCCATTAACTTGCATAGTGATTTCTTCCTTGTACACATCAATTTGGGTTCTTCCTTTGGATAGGAAGGATCTAAAATGCATTTGAAACACGTGACTAGCATAAATGTTCTATTTGTATGGAAGGAAAGTTTAACAAGAAACCTTTTAAACCTGTTACTTACAGAAGTACAGAATTACTTGAATTGATTCATTTTGATTTAGCTAATTTAGAAATCACCACAAGTAGAGGCGGGAAAAATTACTACATATCTTTTGTTGATGATTTGTGTAGATATACTAAAATCTATGTTTTAATATCCAAAGATGAAATTGGTAATATGTTTTTGAAATACAAAACAGAAGTAGAAAATCAGTTAGATAAGAAGATTAAAAGGTTAAAAACATATAGAGATGGTGAATACAATGATAACTCTCTTAAAAAATTTTGTGAATCAAATGACATTACTCATGAATTTACTGCATCTTAATTCACCACAAAAAAATGAACAACGTAAAAATAGAACTTTTAAGGAAATGATGAATACTATATTGTTTAGTTCTGGACTGGTTAATAATATGTGGGGGAAAGCTGTGCTTTCTACCTATATTCTAAATAGGATACCTTGAAAAAAATGGATAAGACAACTTGCAAACTTTGGAGAGGTTATGCACCTAATCTCAATTACCGAAGGGTGAAGAGATGTTTGGCTAATGTAGCATATCCTACTTTTAAAAAACCTATGGTAGGATCTAAACCTTTCGATTGTTTGTTTATTGGCTATGCTCAAAATAGTGTTGCATATAAATTTATGTGCTTGAATGATAGATCCATTTGTGAATATAGGGATGCCAAATTCCTTGAATATATATTTCCAATAAAAAAAGGTAAAATATGAATTAGATAGATCATCTAGTTGTGATAATGTATCTAATTCAATGCATTCTCCATTTAATAATATGCATGAAACTAAAAATGATAAAGCTACTAGTAGTATTGTAACAACCCAGATTTGTACGCATACAGGAAATTAAATGTCAAATATTAAGCAAGACAAAATTTTATTTAAAGGGAAAATTTAGAAGGGAAAAAATAGGAAATTTATTCATTATCCAAAAATAATAAATAAGGGAGCAGAATCAGGGAGGATTAATTAGAAGTTGGACGCTAGCTAATTCAGGAGACAACGGGCAGTAGATAACTTTTTTTTGGGCACTGCTCATTGGAAGAATTGGAGGTGAATTAATTGCCCATATACTCTTAAAATTTGAAAGAGTTAAAAAGAGGAAGTGGAATCCACAAGCAGTGAAGGCAACCACGCGTGAAAACTAGCGAGATTGGAGAGACAGTGAGAGAGAGCAGGAGTGAGAGCAGAAGAGAGAGCAAGAGCGGGAGCGAGACCAGCGAGAGCGAGACCACGATCAACGATAGCGACAGCGAGAGCCAAACCAGCGAGAAAGCTGGAGAGAGCGAGATTCTGAGAACAAAGAGAGCGAGATTTGGACAGAAGCGTGGATTATGCGTTGAATTTGGCCACGATCTTATAGATTATATATAGAAAAATCCTAAAATTGAATACAAACAAAGAATGATGATGTAAGGGAAAACGTTAGCCAAGATTAGGTGTCTTATTGAGAGGAGTCCTTAAACCCTAAGTAATTTTAAAGAAGCCACCTGTACGATGATTTGTCACACTGAGAAGAGCTCAAAACTATTATAAATAAGACCATTTTCCTGAAGATTTAACCCATTCTCAAACAAATCTCAATAAAAAAAAAATCGTGTGAAATAGTAAGTGTAAGTGAGGAAGTTTTGTGAGGTTAAAAGAGAAAAGCTCGGGTAAGGTGCTGCCCAAATTTCTACCCAAATTTCCTTCTAGTTTAAAAAGGGAAAGCTCTACTGATCAAATCATAAAGAATAATAAGAAATAACTAGATCACAGTAAATAGTTTATCTCACCCTCTCTTTAAATGTTCTATGGTAGTGTTTATTATGTTGCATGATTATGTTAATTGTTATATTGCATTACATGTTTAGAACACTTTTCTCTACAAGGGACCCCATGCATTATGTTTGTTCATGATTACGTTAAAATCAAGTTTTAATTAGGTGTAAGTTATGCTTCCAGTCTAATCTTGCGTTTATGTTAATGGTTGATGTTGGATACGACTCTGGCCCTATTGACTGCATGGCCTGCTAATCATCAGATGGGTTAGTTTCCGCTTAAGTCCTCATCTTCCTATCAGGGCGGAGAAATTTATGCTTCCAGGGCTGGTAGGGCATGTATGGTTGCACCCCTCCAAGCCTAATCTTACGTTATGTTTACGCTAGAGACTAGCAGGGTATGTATGGTTGCACCCCTCTAGTCCAATATTATGTTTATGCTAATGATTGATGTTGGATGCAACTTTAGCCCTACTGACTGCATGACCTGCTAATCATCAGATGAGTTAGTTTTCGCTTAGGTCCTCATCTTCCTATTAGGGCGGAGAGATTTATGTTGGAAGCATAACCGACCACCACATGTTATTATACGTTTTCGGTCTCAACCATATATTTTCATGACATGTTGCTTGTGATTGTGCATTTGGTCACTACCCTACGTGAAAACTACTTACTGGGTATATTATATACTCATCCTATATTTTTACAGACTTTGTAGGTAAGGACACAACGTAGATGGCAGAATTGGATGTCGCTCAAATGGCCAACCATCAAACTCACTATTATAGGCATATGCATTTTGTACCACCATGCTAATGTTTTATGGATCCTGGTATTTTGATAAATAAACTTTTCATATAGTTTTTCTATCTAATTAATAAAATTTAGATATGTTCTTTGAAATTTTCACAAAAACTCATCTCATGATAGAAAAGTCTAAGTATGCATGTCGTAGCGGTCGGATCATAATGTGTAAGGATCCGGGCGTTATAAGTATGCTTGAAACAGAAGACGTTAGAACCTATAATAGAATGCATGAAATTGAACTTGGAAGAAGTAAAATACAGAGAATCGAGAAAAATTTTGGTCTTGATTTCTTGATTACTTTTTTAGTTGAAAGGCCAGATGATATTGACTGACAATTTGCATGTATATATCTAATAAATGAGGATCCTATAACATACTAAGAAGCCTTAAGTTCTTAGATTACCAAAAAGCCTCAAGTTCTTAGACTCTAGCTTATGGAAGGAAAACATCAATAATGAACTAGATTATCTAACCATGAACCGAACTTGGGACTTAGTGGATCTTCCTAAAGGAAGTAAGCCTATTAAGTGAAAATAGAATTTCATGAAGAAAATAAGACCATATTGTTCAATTGAAAGATACAAGGCTAGGTTAGTAGTAGTAGGGTATACACAAAAACAAGGTATTTACCACTTCGACACATATTCCTCGATAACAGAAATAACTACAATTAGAGCCTTGATTGTACTAGCTGCCATCCATGGACTTTTAATTCATCAAATAGATGTCAAATCTGCTTTTCTTAATGATGATCTAGAAGAAGAAATTTATATGATATAATCTGAAGGCTTTACAATTGTTGGCTAGGAAAATAAAATATGTAAACTTAAAAAGTCTCTTTATGGTCTTAAGAAAGCTCCCAAACAATGGTATGAAAAATTCAACAATACTTTAATAAAAATAATGTGTTTAAAGTGAATTCCTCAGATAAGAGTGTTTATTCGAAATTGTTTGAAGTAGAGTGTGTGATTGTATGCTTCTATGTTGGTTATATGCTCATCTTTGGAACAAACATAGAGGTAATAAAGAATACCAAGTTGTTATCATCGTCACATTTTAAAATGAAAGACCTGGGGAAAATTGACGTAATACTTGGTGTTAAAATAAAGAAAGCAGAAAATGGTTTTTCTCCGTGTCATTCATACTACATTGAAAAATTATTAAAGAGATTTGGCTGCTTTGATGGTCCTCCTGTAAGAACACCTTAGGATGCTAGGATAAGCCTTAAGAAAAGTAAGGAGTTAGTATGTCTCAATCTGAATATGGAAAGATCATAAGTAGTATTATGTTTCTAATGATACTAGATCTGATATTGCATACGTTGTGAGTAGATTGCGTAGATATACACATAATTCTAATAAATATCATTGGGGTGCTTTCGTCGTTTGTTGAGATATCTTAATGGCACAATCGACTATTGTTTGTATTTCAATAAATTCCCTGCTGGGTTGAAGGTTATTGTGATGCAAATTGGATAATTGATAATGACGAGGTCAATTCTACTGGTGGATATGTATTCCTATTCGATGGAGGAGCTATATCGTGGAAGTCTACAAAATAGATGTGCATAGCAAGATCCACCATGAAATCTGAATTTATTGCTCTAGAATTAGCTGGACAAGAGGTTGAGTAGCTTAGAAGTCTACTAGGAGATGTACCATTATGGAGTGCATCAGTATCGATTTTGGTACATTGTGATTCACAAGCTTTCATAGGAATTGTCAAGAATAATGTATATAATGGAAATGAGTCATATCTGTCTTAGACATGAAGCTATGAAATAGTTGTTAAAAGAAGGAGTTATTTCTTTGGAATTTGTGAGGTTTGTGAGGAATCTGGCTGACCCTCATACCTAAGGACTAATAAGAAAAATAATTTTAGAATCCTTAGTGAACATGGAGCTTAAACCCTTATAGTGGTCCATAGTTCACTATCTGGGTGGTCTATTGCAATAGACTTGATGACCCATAGTCTTTTTATTTTTTGGGGGTTTATTACAATAGACTTGATGGTCCAAGTCTTTTTCTTTTTGGGAGGTATATTGCGATAGACTTGATAATCCATGTTCTTCTATTTGGGTGGTCATAGTACAAACTTGATGGATAAAACTTAAACCTTGAAATGATTCATAGCCTTTTCTTTGGGTGGTCCTGATATGGACTTGATGGATAATGTTGAAATCTTCATAGCTCAGTATCTGAGTGGTTTGTCTCTGATATACTTGATGAAGTTGGTTCTGGTACGGACTAGATGACAAAGTCTTCATAGCTCAGTTTTGAGTGGTTTGTTTATAATAGACTTGATGAAGCATTTGACTTGATAGTGAAGGTATGACTGCCTTCTATGAAAGAGTTTAAAGGTCTCTTTCTAGAGCTTTCACAGTGAACCAAGGTTTACGTGCATGACCTTAATTAGCACACTCTATATCGTAGAATCAAGGAAAAGTACTTAGAGTAAAATGTGTTGTGGGGGTCTCAATTAGTGTTATGGAAAGTTCAAGAGGTAACTCACTTTCTCTAATGAAGTTATTGCCTCACTTGACTATGCATCAATTCATATTACTAGATATTGGTGTTTAAGTTTGATCTCCTATCTTTGCCCAAAACATTTTCTTCAAATAATTTGTTTTATTTTAATTTTTCTATAACAATCATTTGTAGGGAATTGTTGGAAATGACTTTTGGGCTTAGGCCCATAGTAAAAGTAAAAAGAATCCTACATTGGAGAATTAAACATTGCTTTAAAGGTATAAATACCAAGGCATGCTAGACGTAACTCCAAAATGTGGTGGTGATGGAAGTATAACCCTTTCACCACACGTGCATGCCGTTGTCTATTCAGTTGAACGAGCGGGTTTGGGTTATTGTACTTATGCGAAAAAGAGAACTTTTTATTACTCATTCCTTTAATTTTTTCCAACCTAAAAATTAAATGTTTTTTTTCCATTTGTGACCGTTCTTCCCGTTTATGATTTATTGTTTTTGATTGTTTCTTCCTGTTTGTGACTATTTCTTCCCAGTGTGGTTGTTCAACCCTAGCCTTTTTGATAAGCTTCTTCTTTAAGAACCCAGAAACACTGATATGAAAAATCAAGTTTTCCAATATTGTTTTTGCACTCTCTTCTACCTGTTTTCAGTTCCATTCTATTCTGAGCATCGTTTTTTTGCTTAATTCCAATCCATCTTCTAACGAGTGCACACTTGAATTTGGATGATGTGTTAACCTTGGGCACAACCAGTACAACGATTGATACTGAGGTTACACCATAATTGCTTTGAGGATAGTGGTTTCTCCATGGTGTAACAACACTCTCGCATCCGTTTTTACACTTGGGACATAGAAATACCCATGCTTATATTCATATAGTGCGAGGAAATGAAAAACCTATGAATAGTTATGAACTTGAAGAAGATCAAAAGTCCAGAGGAAATGAAAAGTCTTATGCATAATTATGAACTTAAATATCAACAGTTTGTGGAAGTATATCAAAAGTTTGTGGAAGTATCATGTTGAGGTTATTTATATTAATACGTGAGTTTACTATCTTCTGAGTGGGGTTTAATTTTTAAGAAATGATAGGTAAGTTTTAATTAGTTAGTTTTTCTAAAAAACCCTTTTTTTTTTTTTTTTTAAAAAAAACGTATATTCCCTTAAACATATAAATAAAGGGAAAGAACCATTCCCTTATGTGATTTACAGGGGGTGGAGAAGGGGATATTGATTTAACGATAGGAGTTGTGACTTTTAATTATTTGTGACAGAAAGATGAGAGAGATAAATAAATTTAATTTTGATTTTTAATGTAGTTTTTTTTTCCTTAAACTCAAATTAATTAATTAATTTATATTTTGATGATAACAAATTTGTTTTTATTTATTGAAAAGTTGAGTGTTTTGAAGTATTTATTGTGTAGAACTCGGAATAATGATTCCAACACAATTTGAATTGCCTAAATCGGAGTTCAAACAAAGAAAATACATGTGAAATAAGTTTAACGGAAAAATTCCAAGCTGATGACATGACATATATATTATTTTTAATCAAAGTAAACCAATTGAAAGGTGTCACTTGGAACATGAATGATACATGGTGAGCTTTTGTTTTTTGAAGTTGTTTAAAATGAAAATGAATTTAGAAAGCAAATGAATATAATATTATTTTATGTGTGTCTAATGACTAGTTAGACAAATTATGAACTTTTATTTTAATTATATATATATATATATGTCTAATGACTAATTAGGTTTAAATCTTCATCATTCAATTTTCTTTTCCAATATCCAAGGACCCAAATAAAATGTGGTTTCCAACAATTTTTCATCTCTATTTAAACTCATATTCTTCTCCAAATCATAGTAACAATTACATATTTTTACAATCTTCAAAACTACAATTGTTATTCTCTCAAAGCTCTCATTTTTTCTTTTCATCTGATTCTTGAGAGATTTATTGTATTGTGAGGATTAATTTGTTGAGAACTATAATTTGTAAATCAACTCTTTTAGAAAAATTTTCTCATATTGTTCTTCATTTCTAAATCTATTGTAAAGGGTTACTCTTGAACCCATAACAAGACTATTGTAATAGTTTGATCCTCAACCGTGGAAAGGATCAGGTTTGTTCTTACACCCGAAAAAAGAACGTTGTAGCAGTTCAACTCCAAGTTGTGGAAAGAGTAAAGTTTGTAATGACATATCCAAGAGAAACTTGGGAAGTGGATGTAGGCTGGTTGTCCGAACCACTATAAAATTTCTTGTGTTAATTTCTCTATCTCTCTCCTACTTTAATTTTGTAATTAATTTGTTATATTTTATTGCATGAAATTAATTGTAATATTTGTTCTTTAAATTAATTGCTTAATGTTTATTTAGGTGGGTTGAATTGATCTTTATATATCTCATACCAATCTTTCTATTGAAATCAAATTGGGTGCTTAAAAGTGTTAGTTTTGATTACTTGACTATTTTGGGTTGAATTTATTTGCATGGATTTATTGTTTAAATTATTTGTTAGCGAAAAGTTTGTTAATTTTTTTAATATGACCTATGGTAGTAAATTTTTTTAATTAGTTTGATTAAATTCTATTCATTTCTCTATGGTTGTTATACCGATCATACATTTAAGTACTTTTAAAGTAGTAGATGTGTGAGTTTTAAGTTGAGTGTTAAATTAGGTATTGTAAAGATATACAAGGGTAAATATTAACTTGAGCATGCCATTTTTTTAAAAAAAATGTTTAGTTTTTCTTTTTTTTTAGAGACAAATATTTAAAAATTGACTCATCAACCGGTGAAATGGATGATTCAAACTTCTAACTTCTAGGTCAAAAAATGTATGATTTAATCAATTGAGCTAGTTGATAGTACATAAACATGTCTACAATTAAACAACATAACTCAAGATGATTTTTAGGTAATTAAAACAAACATTAAGTCACAAAATCATATATAAAATGATTGTATATTCTTAAAGTTCAAAGCCTAAAATATATAGATATTTTAATAATTTAAGAGTTCAAAATGAGACACATTTGAAAGTCAAGGAAACAAAGTTATTATTTCTTTTATTCTAAATTAGGGTAAAAAACACATGGTGAATGGATAATATAACAACCTTAAAAGCTACGTTACATATCATACAACCACCACACACATGATACGATGATTGTGTGCACAATTAACCTTCCAAAACCCCATGAAAAGGAAGAAACTACAACACAACATAGCCCAAAACACAAACAAACATACATTAACAACTGATAATAAAGAACTTTAATAAAAATCAATCTGTTTGCGAGAATTTTCTCCATCCAATTCAACAATGTTCAATCTCTCAGCCACTTCCACCCAAAACACCCTTCAACTTCTTGATCGTAACGGGGTCCAAGAACGTTGTCTTTGCGACGATGTCGGTTGGCAACTCGTTGCCAAACAAGGCATAGTCCAAAATTTGCAGCCCTGGGTTAGGGCTACTAAAGCTGACAAACCCAAGAGCAGTGGTTTTGCCAGAGTTGATCTGGAAATGTAGCAGCCCTTGAGGGAATACCATAATGTCACCTTTGTACAATGTCTTGAAGTACACGGTATTTGCCGACGAAACAAACCCGGCACAGATCGTGCCTTCGACCACAAGCAGAACTTCAGAGGCAGCAGGGTGGGTGTGCATTGGTATCACACCACCGACTGCTAGGTCGAGGCGGGCTAGCGAGATTCCAAGGCCATTGACACCGGGAAATTGGGCAGTAAAGGCGGGAGTCACTGCAGCCTTGATGATATTTGAAGTGTTACCTGTTAAAAATATGAATAAATGATTTAAAAAGTATATCTTATTTATTAACTTAAATTTTGAGATAAATAATAGTTTAAAGTGCTTGAGTTGGAATTGTGGATAATGATTAGGTGTAACTTAGATTCACCTAATCTATACATTTTGTTTTCTTTTCATAGTAGAAAAAAAAAATAATCCAACTTAAAAAAAAAATGTCTGACACAGTAGATTTTTATTTTTTTAAAATATTTTTTATCTTTAGCTTCTCTCCCTTACACAATTGTCATATTTAGCAGTTTGGGAAGAGATCTTAAAAAGGACATTTTACAAAAGGCACAAAAGCAATTTTAGCCCATTGCTTGTTTAGAAATCATTTGAAAAGTACATTTTAGGAGGCTTTGAAGTTGTTACTAAAACACTTTTGAATTTTTTTAAAAAAATAATAACTTATTTCATAATCATTCTCAAATACGTTACATTTAATGCCACTTACTTGTTCATACGTAAATTTTCAATCTCATGACTAATGAAAATAGAAGAACGGTTAGAATATGAATAAAGTATCAAGTATTATATAACCTATATCAATTCAAATCTAATGAATGTAGTTTAACATTTACCAGCAACACCAAGGCCCGAATAAGCAAAGTCTTTTTCCGTGACAAGGGATACCTTCTTGCACGGGTATCCAGCAGGGGTATCAGCGGATTTGAGGTCAGCGACACAGAAGTCTTGGACAAGAGCATCGGAAAAGGAAGCTGCAAGGACGGAGAAGGCGAAGAAAAGAGGAAGAACCATCATCTTCTTAGCCATAGATAACAATAATCGATATGTGTCTACTTGAAGCAAAGTAGGGTTTGAGAGGCCATTTATATAGAAGTAAAGGGAGGTATGTAAAAGGATAACAATGGTAATAGCGCATCCCATTCCCATGCAGCATTTTGTGCCATTACTTGAAGTTGAAAGGGCGTGGTAATATTTGGACAAAAATTTGAGCTGTGAAGCATGTGAATGCCTCTGATTTTCCATTGAAAAGACAACAAAAAGTTTCTTTTTGTATGGTGTCAAAATCACTTAAAAAGGGGAAAAATATCTTACCCAAAATATCTCCTCCTTTTTTTTTTTTTTTTTCTTTTTTTTTACTACCAGGAAGAACCCCAAACATTTATTGCATTCAAGAAATATTTCAGACAATTAAGTAAAATTTTCAAAGAATGTTCAGCTTTGATGATTATCAAATTCAATAAATAAACCACAAAAGAGAATGAGTACTTAAGAGAAAAAAGATCTTATTAAATTTGTATAATATGTGATTAATTGGTAAGAATCAGGATGTGTTTGAGATAATGCTTTTGAGACGGTTAAAAGTGATTATGCAACAATCTTAATCGCTTTGGTAAGATTGATTCGAAATAATTAAATTGGTTAGAATCACTTTCTTAATTAACATATTCCCTACAAACTTTTAAAAGTAGATTCTCGTAGGATCAACAACTTCCCTAACATTATTTAACAAGAAAGAAAAACTATCCAAGTTTTTATAGCGGGTCTATTTAATCGTTAACGTTAATTACAACTTAACATTATTTACCAAACACTATAACATACTTTTTCAAGTTTAAAGTTAAAAATTTACTAAATACTAACTTACAATATTTTATAGTTGATTTTCGTAGAAACACACATTTTCCAACAATTATCTTAAAAGCTACAACAACCCCAAACTAATCCTTAGTATATTTAATTTACTATAGGATCAATTTCATTTCAATATATCTTCATATGCATGAGTTTATTGTAATTGGTGATGTATCAAAACCTTATAACTTACTATATAGTGCTATTTTATGAATATGGATACTTCTTAATATGAATACGAGATTTCCTCGCATACATCTATTAATGTAAAACTACCCTTTCGAATTATACACTCTCGTGGAAACGTAAATATGAATATTTTTTTGAATTGAAAATAGTTGTTTGGCTCATAAAAAAAGGAAAAAAAATCCAAAGTGGGTCCATTTCATAGTCACATGAGGATGTAAGGGGATAGAATAATGGAAGGGCAAAAGAAGACAATATAACAGCTAGCTCTGCATATTTGGAGGAGCCTATTATCTTCTTTGAATTTGAAGTCATGCAGAGCTTTGTGTGGAGGAGAAAGGTTCCCTATCTTGTGGGTTACTTTCTTTTACTGCCTTCCTTTGGATGTGCTTAGATTTGGATGACTTATCTTCCGTCCTCACATAAATATTTACCAAAATAATTCTCTCTGTATAAGATACATAGTTATCTTATCTATTATATATTATAACCTAGTAGAATATTTCAAATTTGTTATCTGGCGTTCCGAATGACTTAGTACAGAGGTCCAGGGACGACGTGCCTTGATGGGGGTTCGGGGTCAACGCTCTCGAAACCTAAGTTGAATTTGTATTTGGTATATTTAATTATTTGTGACTTAGGTACGACTATGATCTTAAGATTTAGAGAAGCGTACTATATGAATTATTTAACTCTGAAGAACCATTATTTTGTATTCTGTAATATTCTCTCTAATTAAATTATACTCTCTTTACCCCCTAGACATAGCTAACATACAGTTAGTGAACCATATAAATTTGTATATCAATTATCTATTCTTCTACGTTTTTTATATTCTTTACTTATCAATTTCGTAACAGAACCTATAAACTCCCAATATAGATATTTGGTCGAAATTTGGAACCTAATCCAAGAATGATAAACCTGAAGAGGCATCATGCATCTTGAGGGGACATTATTGTTGATGACTCTCACGATCTTTATAAGATATATGAGTTATTCTTCTCATGATTAATTGGATTTGAGATGAAACTCTATGTTTGTATGGTAGACCAGACCCAATATATAACGTAATTTCTTACTTCCCTAGCTATTTTTTAGTAGTGATAAATTGGGTGTTGATTGTTCACAACTCTATCTTTGAGGAGTAATATTTGTGTGCAACCTGACGTCCATGCATCCCTTTCAATCACAAAGGAAAAAATATCAAAGTAAAAAAAATTACCACACGACAATTTGTAATTGAACACTTGGATAAGCTACATAAATATGAGTACAACTTGAGATGCAACAAAATGTTTCTCTAACTTTGAGATTAGTGTCTATAATATGACAATATATATAAATTCGTATTAATCGAATCGAACTAAAGCTTTGATGATTTTTTTATATTCTATTTTTTAATCTTGAACTTTTTTTTTTATTTATGCTTTCTAATATATTTTTAATCCCAAACTTTTAATAAGATAATTAAACATTAGTATTTGTATTTCTTTTCTCCTACCATTAATTGTTGTAATGATATTACTAAAAGAATTGTTTTAAAGATAGATAAATATAGCTTTCAATATGTGTATTTATGTCTTGTTATAGTTTTTTTTTTAGTACAAACACAACTCAGGTTGAATTTGCTAAGGGCATGTATTTGATTTATGTATGCAAGCTAAAATATACATTGAGTAAAACATATCTTAAATGTTAAAGTCTTGATGAGGCAATCAACAATTTGGTCGGAGGATGGTACATAACGAACATCAAGCTGACCACTGAGCACTTGATCACGAGCAAAGTGAATGCCGATCTCATTGTGCTTGGTCCGCGCATGAAACACCGGATTGATAGCTAGAGCACCGACACTGAGGTTGTCACACCACAAGATTAGAGTCGACTTCTGTTTGACACCAATCTCAGACAATAGTTGTTGCACCCAGATGATTTCAGTAGAGGTATGAGCAAGCGCTCTATATTCAGACTCCGTGCTGGACCGGGCGACAACAGATTGTTTCTTTGAGGACTAGAAGATAAGATTACCACCAAGGAAGATGAAATAAGCAACAACTGATTTTCGATCATCTATGTTGGCTGCCCATGCCAAAACAGACAGGTCAGATCCATATTGAATGTAGAGGCCAAAGTGTCGAGTGCCACTCACATATCTTAGTACTCTCTTCACCACTTGCCAGTGAATGTCCGTAGGTTGCTTTAAGTACTGACTTAGATGATTAATCGCATATGTAATGTCAGGTCGCGTGGTGGTTAAGTACTTTAGGGCGCCAATCGTACTCCGATAAACATAGGGATTGTCAAGAGGAGTGCCATTGGAGATGGAGAGTTTCTTGTTTAGAACACTCGGAGAGGGTGCCGATTTTAGATCTCAAAGGTCAAGGCGGTGGAGTAGGTCCTTGACATATTTTTCCCGATTCAGTATAACTCCATTTGCGACAGTGTGCAGTTGGACTCCAAGAAATTAATGGAGTTGGCCAAGATCCTTTGGAGAAAATTTGGAGTCCAAGGTTGTTACAAGCTTGTTGATTACCTGTGGATCGGTGCCAGTAATAATTACATCATTAACATATACTAGTAAAAGTATCAAGGCAGAAGTGCTCCAATATATGAAGAGGGATGTATCAGACTTAGCATTCTGAAAGCCCCAGCTACATACTGCTGTCTTCAGTGTGTTGTTCTAGGCCCTTGGCACTTGTTTGAGGCCATATAGGGCCTTGTGTAAGCAACAGACATGATTTGGTAGTTGAGGATGAAAACATCCTTGTGGTTGACACATGTAAACTTCTTCATTGAGGACCCCATTAAGGAAGGCGTTAATGAAATCTAACTGTCTCAATTGCCACCCTTTGGACATAGCAAGGCTAATGATGATCTGGATGGTGAACGCCTTCACCACTAGACTGAATATCTCGAAGAAATTAATGCCCGGATTTTGATGGAAGCCTTTTGCTATGAGTCATGCCTTGTAGCGTAGAATGAAGCCATTAGGACTCCTTTTGTAAGACCCTAACATTAAATCTAAAGTGGGAAGTTAAATAGAGAAGAAAAAACCTAAGTAAGGATATTGGAACAAAGGGAGAAAAACATCAAAATTATCCAAAAAGGTGACAAAAATCCAAACGCCTATGAAGGGTTAAAACATATTGGACGCAAGAAGGCATGGAGGATGGAAGCTAGAAGACTTGAAAAATGGCTAAGGGTTGCACATAACCAACGTAAAGGCATACATGAGGACACAGGCAGCAAGCATGCGTCGAAGTGAGCATGCTAGGCACGCCAGCCATGCGTCGAGGCCAAGTGCACAGGCCATGCATCGAGGCCAAGCGTACAGGCCATACGCCGAGCGCGCAGCCCATGCATCGGTGGTAAACGTGCAACCCATGCATCGATGATGAGCACGTAGCCCATGCATCGATGGTGTATGCCGAGCACGCAGCCCATGTGTCGATGAACGCCCTGCTTATGTGTCGAACAGGCAAGCGGGTGATCCATCCTATGCGCTGCCAAGCAACCATGCGTCGATGCGCCAGGCCAAGCGCACGCCCATGTAGCCGAGCATGCCTATGCGGCCGAGCAAGCGTGCAAGTGCCTAGGCAGTTCACCATGCGTAGATGGTCAGCACCATGCATAGATGGTCAGCACCATGCGTTTATGCTTAGTAGGCTAAGAAGCACACTTAGCAAGCCATACGTCGAGGGTGAACGGCCACCCTATGTGTTGGTGATGACCAACTCATGCGTTGGCTAAGTTGAACTTTGATGAAGGAAAGGTGAGTTGCTATGCATTAAGGATAAAAGGTGAGGCTAATTGATGGAAAACTTCAAGGGAGAAAGCCAAGGGTATACGAATATAAGACTTAAATAATTTAAGTAATGAAATATGTGAGGTATTTAAGGGATTTAGGTGGCAAAAGGAAGATCACATAAAATTCAAGTAAGAGGTGGCTAAAGGAGATTTCATGCAATTGAAGTCTTATCACCCAAGCATGAGGTGGGTGAAGGAGATTTCATGCAACAAAAGGGATTTTGGCTAGCAAGCTAGAAGGAGAATAACTCAAGGCTAGGCTAAGGATAGGCTGGGTAGACTGAATGTTGGCAACTCCAAAGTGAGACAAATGGGAGTTGTGTTATCAACATGGGGTGAGTTTGAAATGGCTATAAATAGGGGAGTTGGGCAAGGGGAAGTCATTCATACGAGCACCTAAATCGTGTGTTGTGAGAATATTTAGAGAGTGACATTTGAGTTATTAGGCTGCCAAGTTCATTGGAGATCAAAAGAAACAAGGTTGCGTTAGTGAGGCATTGAGGCAGCCGGACGCACAGCCAGCCCACGCCCTGTGCGCACGTAGCATTGCGTCCATCCGTCCGTCCGCATGTACATCGCTCGATGCATCTCGTGCGCTAGCTCAACACAGCTGCCTTCCCCGTGCAGCGCATCAAGCCTAGTGCAATGCACGCCTAGCGCATGCCTAAACGCGCCAGCCCCTGTGCGGCACAACACGCCCACTCTGCCTACTGCCCAACGCCCAGCTGCCTATCTTAGACCAAATAACCTCTAAAGAGGCTAACTTTGGTATTTTGGCTAATTTTGAGTAGGGTAAGCTGGTTTTTTCAATATATAATGATATTTTGGCTAAATTTGACACTATTTATTGATATAACAAGTATTAATTGAAGAATTTCCATTGATATGGAGGAATTCTCAGGAAGGTAGTCTGAAGGTGATTTTAATGGAAAAACATGCTTACGGTGAGTGTTTACTTGGCTTTATGCTTTAATATGTGAATAAATGCATATGTAAGTGCAAAATACATGCTTATGATGATTGCCATGATATTGTTTGTGAAATTTCTATGGAAATTGAGATTATACCTAGATTACATAGTTAGCATGCTTAACAAAAGGTGCTTGGCAGAAAAATATAGTCGACCTCGGTCGGCGGGAAATAATAGTCGATGACGACCGACGGGGAATATAGTCAAATACCTAAGTATGACTAGCGGGATAAAGAATTGTCGGTGTGCACATTGGCGGAAAAAGTGGGTTATAGGAAAGTTTCTATAAAAAAGTTATGATGATTGATAATGTGTCCATGATATGAGCATGCCACGTATAGCATGGGACTGGAGGATGTTGATTGGATGAACATATACATGATCATGCATAAATTATACTGGAATTATGATTTTGTGATTGATTTCCCAAAAGATATGATTTGCAAAGTGATTATTATTTTAAAAGAACTACTCACTGGGCTTAGTAGCTCACACTCTTCCAAATGTTTTCTTATATCCCCCCTCCCAGGTAGCAAAGCGGAGCATTCAAGGAGGAGTCTGCTAACCACCATCACACCAGGACTTGAATTCTCAGGGCATGGCTCGGATCATATAATAAAGGATATAGGAAATTAAACTATGTGTATGAAAGATAGATAGAGTGTTGTAAACATGTTGAAATCCTTAATAGATATGAGGGGAATGTTAAATTTAAATGTTGTCTTGGAATACTACCGGTTTACCCTCATGCTCCCTTCCCGGTCTTAGGGGTTAAGGTTAGGGAGGGGGTGTGACAGCTTGGTATCAGAGCAAAGGTTTACGTAAAACTTGGAGAAAAGTTTAGTCTAGCATAAGTATAAATAGAATATAGGAAAAATAAAGGAAAAGGGATAGGTTAAAGCCAAAGCGGTATCAGAAAAACGCTTACCTATGGTAGGGAAGCCAGATAATAATAAAAACTAGGCCAGCTTAAAACCTAAAGAGGAGTAAATATAATGAAATATATTAGGAAACCTAAAATAGAATCAGGAAAAGTTAGGAGAAAGAAATGAGAAATAATAAGTGGACATAGGAAAACATGAGAAAATGGGGAAGTGAAAATAATTAGTAAGTAATAACTTGAATAATGTCCACTGTAGGAAATGAATCCGAGCAAACAAGACTAGTGGTGAAATGACTCCGGAACAAATGAAAATAATATGATCATAATAAGTCCCATCAATAACCTATATGAAGAGAAACATTCCTACCATGAACCACGAATAAACACACACACATTATATTTACATACATGCATGTACACATATATAAGAACATATATACATATGGAAGATTAAATTAGAAAACAATATTTAAAAAAAAAGTAATGAAGATGCTTTCAATGTGTTTCAAATCCTTGTCACGTTTATTATTATTAAAAATGAAATGGATTATTATGATTGTTATTATTAATAAGTGGTGGAAATTATAAGATGAGTTGAAAGACACAGCAACAAGTTGACCCTAAATGACCGTCGGCCCTGCCATGGGCTGGCCATGCAATTTGGCGTCATTAAATCCCCACAATAAACTCTCTATTTTCCACTCTTTATCGTGCCTTCTATCTTTCTGACTTTCCTAATTTCTTTCCTTACTAGGGCTTCCTGTTGCTTTTACAGAACTCTAAGAGTCACATCTACCACCTTGCTGGCCCATGAAGGCTGGCTTTTCAAAGAGATACTTCAGCGGGTCCATCCTTGCAATCAGCATGGTCGTATAGTTCAACATGTAACTTGGAGACCGCGGTGCTAACCTAGGGGAAAACCCTGAACAATATGAAAATAGTGTGAATAATAATACTGAATATCCTATTACCTTGAACAATGCAAACTTGGTGGAATCCCGAACTAACATGGGATGTCCATATCCTGGGAAAAATCATAGTGGTATATGTCTGAGAGGAACCAGAATTTGCTACGGGTGTGGTAAGGTTGGCCATATCCGCAAAAACTGTTATATTTTCCAGATAAAAACAAGAGAGATTCAGGAAAAATATCAACGGAAATTGGTCAGAGGTTCAAGTTCAGGAAGCAACAACATATTGCCTGAACTGAGGACCAAGAATGGGCACGTGTAGGAAAGAAGGATATTCCTCGACGAATCATAATTGAATTCGAGGAACAACCCACCTATGACTCTAACAACACGGAATCCTATAAATTTTGTATCTTTTGTAAGGAAATAGAACATGTGCAGGAAAGATGTGTATGGAGAGACGAGTGAAAGACTATGTAGACTGAAAGAAACTACTAATGTATATAGTAACCATGTTCATAAATAAAAATAGTATGTTGATAACATGTGTGTAATTTATATGTGAATGGTTGTAGATAAAATGCTAAGAAGTGGAAAACATAGAACGGGGCAACCCTCTGGAAACGAAAATGAAAGTGCCTCAAGCTATCCAAAAGAAAAATCCAGGGAGGAAGTACAAATGGATAAATTCACCCAAGACTTCAAGCAAGCTTAGAAAATATAGAACCTGATCCCCAGAAGAAATATGGGATAGAACGACTAAAGGCATTGAGAGCCACAAACTTTGAAGGAACAAAGGATCCTGCAGATATAGAGGCATGGATGAATCAAATAGAAAAATGTTTCCAAGTGATAAGATGTCCTGAAAACCGTAAGGTAAGTCTTGCCACATTCTTACTGCAAAAACAAGTAGAAGATTGGTGGAAGCTATTAAAGAATAGGAGAGGCGATCAAGAAGAAATATGTTGGGAGAACTTTCGAAAGGAATTTTTCGAAATATTCTATCCCCGATCATTCAGGGATATGAAACAAGATGACTTCCTACAGCTCATGCAGGGAAACATGACTGTAGTGGAGTATGAATTAAAGTATATGGAATTATCCAAGTATGCTTTAAACATAGTGGTGGATGAAAAAGAACATTGTCGAAGGTTTGAAATAGGATTAAAATAAGAGATTCAAACTCTTGTTACAGCAACCGCAGAATGGGGAGAATTTTCAAAGCTAATAGAAGCCGCGATGAGAGTAGAAAGAAGTTTAACAACGAAAGAAGTAAGACCAGAAAGAGACTCATAAATGAGTCAGTGGCGGAGGGAAGAACCAAGAAATTTTACCCCTAGGGTTGAAAGCAGAAGTGGATGGAAAAGAAGAGGAACTACTAACATTAAAGCAGACCCTGAACGGGAGAGCCAAATAAAGGAATCAATGATGAGTGTTAACCAAAGACCAAGATGCCCGATCTGTAATAAATATCACTAGGAAAGATGTTGGGAGAAAACCCAAGAACGTCGCACACGTGTTTTAATTGTGGCAGACCAGGACACTTTAAATAAGAATGTCCTCAGTTGATGGATACTGGAAATGTACAACCACCAAACAACCCAGGAGGAAGATTAACAACGGTTGAAGGAGGACGAACTATAGGAGGAAGAAAAAAGGAAACAGGAAAAATGACGTTGGGAAAACTATATGGACTAACTCAAGATAGAGAGGACAATATGTCCGTGGTGGGAAAAAGGAAAAAGAAAGTTTTAGAAGACTATAATAAAAGTTGTGGTGTAATAAAACTGTATGAGGTAAATTATTAAATAAAAGTTCTGTTGTAAATTAAGTTTCGTTGAATTTCGAGGACGAAATTATTTTAAGGGGGTAGTAAATGTAAGACCCTAAAATTAAATCTAAAGTGGGAAGTTAAATAGAGAAGAAAAATCCTAGGTAAAGATATTGGAACAAATGGAGGAAAACATCAAAATTATCCAAAAAGGTGACCAAAATCCAAACGCCTATGAAGGGCTTAAAACATGTTGGACGCAAGAAGGCATGGAGGATGGAAGCTAGAAGACTTGAAAAATGGCTAAGGGTTGCACACAACCAACGCAAAGGCATACATGAGGACACGGGCAGCAAGCATGCGTCGAAGTGAGCATGCTAGGCACGCTACAGGCCATGTGTCAAGGCCAAGTGCACAGGCCATGCGCCGAGCGCGCAGCCCATACGTTGATGGTAAACGTGCAGCCCATGCATCGATGATGAGCGCGCAACCCATGCGTCGATGGTGTATACCGAGCACACAACCCATGCGTCGATGAGTGCCCTGTCTATGCGTCGAACGGGAAAGTGGGCGAGCCATCCTATGTGCTGTCGAGCAACCATGCGTCGATGTGCCAGGCCAAACGCACGCCCATGAAGTCGAGCATGCTTATGCCGCCGAGCGTGCCCATGTGGCTGAGCAAGCACGCAAGTATCTAGGCAGCACACCATGCATCGATGGTCAGCACCATGCGTTCATGCCTAGTAGGCTGAGCGAGCACACTTAGCAAGCCATGTGACGAGGGTGAGCGGCCACCCTATGCGTTGGTGATGACGAACTCATGCATTGGCTAATTTGAACTTTGATGAAGGAAAGGTGAGTTGCTATGCGTTAAGGATAAAAGGTGAGGCTAATTGATGGAAAACATCAAGGGAGAATACCAAGGGTATACGAATGTAAGACTTAAATAATTTAAGAAGAGAAATATGTGAGGTACTTAAGGGATTTAGGTGGCAAAAGGATGATCACATAAAATTCAAGTAGGAGGTGGCTAAAGGAGATTTCATGCAATTGAAGTCTTATTACCCAAGCATGAGGTGGGTGAAGGAGATTTAATGTAACAAAAGGGATTTTGGCTGGCAAGCTGAGAGTTGTGTTGTCAACATGGGGTGACTTCCTCTAGGCTAAGGATAGGCTGGGTAGACTGAATGTTGGCAGCTCCAAAGTGAGACAAATGGGAGTTGTGTTGTTAACATGGGGTGAGTTTGAAATGGCTATAAATAGGGGAGTTGGGCAAGGGGAAGTCATTCATACTAGCACCTAAATCGTGTGTTGAGAGCATACTTAGAGAGTGATGTTTGATTTATTAGGCTGCCAAGTTGATTGGAGATCAAAAAAAACCCAGGCAGCCCGGACACAGCCATCCCACGCCCTGCGCGCACGCAGCACTGCGTCCATCCGTCCATCTGCGCGCGCATCGCTCGACGCATCCTATGCGCCAGCCCAACACAGCTGCCTTCCCCGTGCGGCGTATCACACCCAGCACAACGCATGCCTAGCGCACGCCCAAACGTGCCTTCCTTGGGCACAGCACGCCCACTCTGCCTACTGCCCAACGCCCAGCTGCCTATCTTGGACCAAATAACCTCTAAAGAGGCTAACTTTGGTATTTTTGCTAATTTTGTGTAGGGTAAGCTGGTGTTTTCAATATATAATGATATTTTGGCTAAATTTGACACTATTTATTGATATAACAAGTATTAATTGAAGAATTTCCATTAATATGGAAGAATTCTCAAGAAAGTAGTCTGAAGGTGATTTTAGTGGAAAAACTTGCTGACGGTGAGTGTTTACTTAGCTTTATGCTTTGATATGTGAATAAATGCATATATAAGTGCAAAATACATGATTATGATGATTGCCATGATATTGTTTGTGAAATTGCTATGGAAATTGAGATTATACCCAGATTACATAGTTAGTATGCTTAACAAAAGGTGCTTGGCGGGAAGGCAGGAATTAATTTCATTTTTTTTGGGAAAGAAATAGATCCAAAACTTTTCTCAACCCGTTCACTGCTATACTCATCAGCATTTCACTGCTTTACTGCAATTAGTGACTCGTGTTTCAAACTCCATCGCATGTTGTTTATTTTTCAGTTGAACGCAAAACGAACAACGATCGGTATGTAACGATCGGTGGGTAAGCGGGTGGTGGGTAAATGATCGCTGGGTACACTATTGGTGGGTAGACGATCGGTGGGCTGGACATTACACGATGAGAGTAGACGATCGCTGGGTAAATGATCAGTAGGTGAATGATCGTTGGGTAAACAATCGCCAAATAAGCAACTGATGGATAGGCGATCAGTGAGCTGGATACTAGATGATGAGGGTAAACGATCATTAGGTAAACAATTGGTGGGTAGACGTTCAAAAGAGGGAGGTGGGAAGGCTGGGTTATCTGTAGAATTATAGTTGGTGATTGGGTGTAGATTGTTCTGATAATTTATGAGGGTGAGTTTGTGGACGTAGAGGGCATAGAGTCACTGTGCGGTGTGTCTTGACTGAGGGGTAGCCAGGAAACCGGGTGGACAGCAACTGCTTGCTTGGCCGGTGTACAAGCTGAAGAAGCCACCTGGCAAGGAAAATCAGTTTCATCAACACAACATGCCGAGAGACGAATAGCCTACTAGTGGGGTTGAGGCATTTGTAGCCTTTGTGATTCACAGCAGGGCCGAGGTAGATGCACTTCTCTATGTGATAGCTCAACTTATGTGAATCGTACGGTCTCAAGCAGGGGAAACATGCACACCCAAATATTCGAAGTGAAGGAATTCGACTATCGAAATTTTCGTGAGAAGCGGAAGCAAGACAATTCCAAATTACAATCATGCATAACATTTACACAACTTCAAACATAAACGGATATGCAAATATTATAGCATCCTCTATATGCATCTCCACGCTTCGATGTACGACTCAATCGAACAACTACAACCACGAGCGCTCGATCTACACGACTACATCATAGCATGAACACTTCGCGCTCGTCCTCAACGATCTCTTCGGTCATGAACTCCTCCACAACACCATAAATGAACTCCTCCAAATCACCACAAACGGCCTCCGAAAAACCTCGACGGTGTCAAGTTGATTCTGACACCACCAACAAGACGACCTTGGTATTCTCGGTGTGAGAATCCATAGGGTGGGCTCTATTCGGACTTGGTGTGAGGCAGATGAATGGAGGAAAGACAGATCGTGTACACGACTAGGCAAGTGGGAGAAGTCAGAGACCTATCATATAGGTCGATGGCCAATCATTTAGATAAAGCTATACGATCGTTTAGCTCTATCGTTTAGCTCGGTCGAATCTACATGATTATTTACCTTGGGCTAGTGATCATTTAGTAAATACTGCACGATCATTTAGCTAGCACCTACACGATCGTTTACCTAGCCCAACCGTTGTTTAGTAAATCTGTATTTACTTGACAACTTCCGTGAGCTTCTTTTTGCTGGAGAGAAAACTCAAAATTTTTTCAAACTTTTGTTAAAACCTCTTTTTCAAAATAGGAAACCGATTTCCTTTTAAACTCATGGTTACCATGATGAATAACCACCCACTTCATTTGGTTATTAAAAGAAAAAAAAATTAATTATCTAATAATTAATATTATTATAAATATAAATGATAACCAACTTATCATACTATATTTATAACCTATAGTTTTAATACTTTATCTCATGAAACATATAAACCATAGTTCTTTTCCTATTCCATGGTACTTAATGTAAATCTCATTTACATTAATCCTCCACTAGATGTATCTTATACATCATATTGATTATATCATATATAATCAAAATACCTCTTGTCAATTTGAACATTTCAAATCAACACCAAGAACTTGATCCTTCAACATGAATCCAATCTACCAAGGGGACCTCATGGACTTGTAGATCCGAAGCTCCAACGGTACGTGAATAACTGACTAAACTCTTTAATCACGGGATCCACCATCCGTTAACTGCCAAGCACTTCACTAAAGACCGATAGCTGAACTCTTCTTACTACAGATATATTATGTGTCAATCTTAACCAATCAGCAGTATGACAACCCTTCACAGATTACTTGTAAGTACAGTTGGGCCAATAATCGTTATGCCCCTATAGTTACATCTGTCTCCTTAAGTACCACTGATCCTTCTAATGAACATAAATCATAGTCCAACTATGACTGAGTGAGAAGCTGTGGCCACCAGCAATACTTATCCCTGCTATGAATTCCATATTGTGAATTGAGTTCTCTCAAACAAGGGTAGGCATCACTTGATAACAGGCACGTGTGCTAGATGTTGGATTGCGCAGCAGTGCGTTCATCGCATAGGAACAGTTGAAGCAGAATATGCATTGACGCAATGCAAGAATTGCGATCATAGCATTGGTCGATGCAAGGCTTTGCGATGATTGTGTTCGTAAACATTCGCTAGGGTCAGCATGGTTCTGGGTGAAAGGCTAAGCGCGCTGATGACAGTGAATCCGAATAAGTTGACAGCCGATAATGATCACAAGTACATTCAGCACCATCAGTTAGGAGCCGTCCCATCTATCATGAGAGATTCAATTTGGATGCATAAATACCAAGGGCATCCTTTTGTTCGAAATTTCATACTTCAGATAATATCTCGCTCAAACTCAAGAGAAGAGGCGAAGAAGTTCTCGACATCACCTCTTGGTATTCTATACCATTGTTCCATCTATGCGACTCAGCAGCTAAGTCGAAAATGACCTAGCATATTCTCGTGCGAACTCGGAGAGAGAGATAACATTGAATGGACTCGAGACAAGGTGGTGTGAAATAGTTTATGAGGTCCTAGAAGTATATTCTAGCCTTACCAATCTGATGCAATGCTTAGGATGTGTTATGGCATACTCATCGCATAATCAACAAACTTTTTGAATTAGGAAGATGATGACGAATCGAGTTCTCAGCGAATTTACACTTGGATTCCGCTGATGGAGTGCGCAGGCATCAAGTCAACTTTGGCAGTGTGCTAACAGTAGTTTTACTGAGCAGACTGTCGACACATTCAGATGACTTAACCAAGACTGGCCTTAACGCGAATAATATAATGGCCAACCCCATCCTTTTGACGAATGACCGCAATAGACCCATTAAGGACTATGTGTCACCTAACCTCTATGATTTCTCTCCAGGAATCATGAGGCCGTGTTAGATGGATCGAGGTTTGAAATGAAGCCAGTAATGCTGCAGATGATTCAGGCTGCTAGGCAATTTTGAAGAAGGCGTGGTGAAGACTTGCACGCCCACCTTTGGAGCTTTATAGAAATCTGCAACACTTTTGTGTTCCCGAATATCTCAACCAAGGAAGTTTGACTCACTCTATTCCCATTTTCCTTATGCGATCAAGCAAGAAAATGAGCATATTCTCTCGAACCGGGGGAGATAACATTGTGGGAACAGGTGGTGGAAAAGTTTATGAAGAAGTATTTCCCACCAATCGAGAATGCTTAGAGATGGAAATTAATAACAAATTTTGAATAGGAAGATGATGAATCGCTCAGCGATGCCTGGGCGAGGTTCAAGCAGCTGGTAAGAGACTGTCCACATAATGACTTACCAGACTGCCTACAAATGGAAATTTTCTACCAAGGACTGAATCCCTCTTCGCAGACTGCTACCAATGCGGCAGCCACTGGTGGTTTGCTCGACAAAACATATGAGAAGGAAAAGAGTATACTTGATCGCATTTTCAAAAATCACTAGGATCGGCGGGAAAGCGATCAAAGATTAAGAAAAAAAGATAATGACGTAAACAATGGGGCCATTGCATCCTTGAAAAATCAAATGACTGCGATAATGAGTTTGATACAAGGCATCAAAATTATAATACGGGAGCGAAGAAAGGGCAGGTCAGTGCAATTACTCAAACGACTGTAAGTTGTGTCATTTGCGGAGATGCTCACCTGATGGAAGAATGCCCAACAAACCCGCAATCGGTATGCTTCATGAGAAATAATACCTATTCCGATACATATAACCCCGGGTGGCAAAACCACCCAAATTTTTCATGGAAAAATCAACAACAAAGCTTTCAACCTGTGACACAAAAAGAGGGGCCACCCGAGTTTTTTCCGCAAAACAACAGTCCAGCGCATAGCCAAGCTAGCAGCTCACAAACACCACAATCTTCGTCCTTAGAAAGCTTGCTAAAGCAATACGTTGAGAAAAACGAATCGGTGCTTCAGAATCAAGCTACATCCATTAGAAATCTCGAAATTCAAATGAGAAAATTTGTGGGCGAGCTGAAAAATAGATCGCAAAAAGCGTTGCCGAGCTCAACGGAGCTCTCTCGCAATGCTGGGCATAACGGGAAGGAACAATGCTTAGCAGTCTCCTTGCTAAGCGACAACATGATTGCAAAAGTAGAGGAGAAGCCCATTGCGACCAACTTGAATGCGGTGACAATCGAGGACCCGTTGACCTATAGTTTGGAGAAGCCCGAGAAAATAAACCCTGAAGTTGCGTCCACCCTAAAGCCTCTAGATCTTGAGACAAAAGAAGTTTATCCACCAGTAACTCTGCAAAGATTGAAAGAGGAACAAAATGAGGAAGAAAAGATCGCAATAGTGGTTGCAGCGCAAAATTCTATGATCCCACCTAAAATGGGCGACCCAAGAATCTTCACAATACCATGCTCTAACGGAGAGACCTACAGTGGTCAAGCACTATGCGATCTTGGGGCAAGTATAAACATAATGTCGCTATCAATCTTCAAACAACTGAATGCTGGCACACTTACGCCCACAAAGGAAACTCTCCTGCTCGCTAATAAATTTCGAATACACCCTGAAGAAGAGTTGAAAAATGCCGCAATTTCAATCAATTAATTCATCCTACTGGCACACTTCCTCATTTTGGATTATAAAGCGGATGAAGATGCACCTGTCATATTGAGACGACCATTCCTTTCGACTGGTCACGCTTAAATTGATGTGTGCAAAGGGGAGATTGTAATGAGCATTCATAGGGAAAAACTCCAGATTAAGCCAGTAAAGATCCCAGAGGACAAAGAAAAGAGAGAAAAGCATCCATGCCTAGAATAAGTGGCCCCTGAGTATTATATGATTCAACCTTATCAAGGACGCAATCCTTTTAATTATCCTTTTCCTGCATCAATTACTTCATGAACTTTTATCATCTCGTTATTTATTATCGCAATTACCTTTTTGTTACCAGCATCGTTCTTACTTCTCTATTAAAAAAGGAATATATATATATATATATATTGCTTTGTTTAAAAATCATTTGACCCTCTTTTTGTTCGTTTACAACGATTAAGGCACAAGATAGTGGAGATGTTACATGAAGCAGCAAATTATCTCACTCCGTCACCGTAATCCAAAGAAGATAGATCGCCGCAAAGACAAATACATCAGTACATAATGCGGGCGACAATGCAAATTTGGGGTTGTATTCTTCCTTATCCTTTATTTCAAATTTTGTGCTATCGCATCGCATTTTAGTTTAAAAGTCCCATCACCGCATCCTCTTTGATTACCGCAATCATTTGACATAGATAAATTTAGTAAGTCGCGGCATGTTGTTCTTTGCCAAGTATGATTTCAATGATGAACAACATGCTTCTATTTCTTTCGTATATACTAGAGTCATCTTAACTTTAAGATAGTCACCTCATGAAATATTTCTAGAAGTTAGGGGTTTGCTAGCTTTCTTTCAAACTCTCTTTACAAAACCTTCTAAGAATATAGCATGACTTATCTCAATCTTCTGGCAATGAGGACATTGTCGCATTTTAAATTTGGGGGTGAGGTATTTATTTTCGACCTTGCTATTCTATTAAAAAAAAAAACTTTTTTGAGAATAACAACTCAACTGTCAACGCAATGGGAAACCTATGTTGATAAGAGTTAAGTTATGAAAGGAACTTACCTGTAGTTGGATGTCCGCATGACACACGTGGGGGCAAGCCAAAACGAAAGTAAGTCAGCAGGATCAATGCATAAATAAATGACCGCAACTCTGCTACTAAGTAGGTATGAGTTTAGTCTGAGAAAGAGTGCATTGCTCGTAGTTGGATGTTCGCATGACACACGTGGGGGCAAGCCAAAACGAAGGCAAGGCACTTGGATCAGCGCAAGGTCAGAAGAAAATAATAATGTCAAGAAATATGCAAGGACAAAATCATTTGACACCCTAGTGGAATTTTTTTTTCCGTTTTGAAATAAATCATGCGATGTTCCAGAAATTAGTAAAGTCCTTTTGAAGGTTAAGCTTACAGTCCCTAGGTCTTAGAAATATTTTAAGAAGAGACTTGAATAAGACTTAAGGAAACTTTGGTACATAGGATCTGAACGAAGTATCCTTGAGAAATCTAGGAAAAGAATATTACGGTTGACTTGCTAAAGGAAGTCTTTAACTTATGCTTGAGGACAAACATTGTTTAAATTTGAGGGTGTGATAACGGACAGAAATGCACATTATCATAGTGCTAAGTTCTTATACAATGTTGGATTGCATTGATAAAACATGTTAAATTGCGTCCATCAAGCATCAATTTCATAATATTGTGGTCGCATGCATTCATCGCATAGGAACAGTTGATTTTAGTGTTTTTATGCAGAATATGCGTTGACGCAATGTAAAAATTGCGATCATAGGAAATCATTGGTCGAGCGCAACTTCACCGTAAGGCTTTCTGATAATTGTGTTCGCAAATATTTGCCCGAGAAGGATCGCCACAACTTGGTCAGCGCAACATGGTGAGCGCATCTGGTTGAAAGGCTAATTAATCGCGATGGGACAGAAAGCTGATGACAGTCAAATCCAAATTAAGTTGACAGCCGATAACGATCACAAGTACATTCAGCTTTTCGGTGACAAATATTCGGTGCATCAGTCAGGAATTAAAGCTGTCCCATCTGTACAACCAGGAGAGAGAAGCCGCCTTTCACCATGGATGGTCTATAAATACCAAGGGTATCCTTCAGAAAAGGGGTTGAGCAGTTTGAAATTTCATACTTTAGTTTGCTCGTCTTTGTGCATAGTTTTCCTTTTGTTTTAAGGAGGAGTAAGAGAAGAGTGGTAACGCCGAAGATCGCTCAGGGCAACTCGAGAGAGAACCTTGAGGTGAAGAAGTAGAGAGCAGGCTGACTCTCGCGAGAGCGAGATTATCTTTTGAGCACGAGTAGAAAACAGTGTAAAAGCCTGGGCAACAAGAGATTGGTACCAGGCCTTTTATTCTATACTTGCATTGTTATTTTGTACTTCATCTTTATATTTATACAATGGAAGTTCTATTTCTACATCTGTTCACTCTCTTAGCATGAGTAGCTAAACTAGTCGAATAGGTTGAGAAAAACCAAGCTAACATGACCTAGGAAGTTCATTGCTTGCGATTGTCTTGTTTTATGTCGTGCCAAATACCCTTTAGAGCTACTCGAGAGAGAGTCTAAAGAAAGAACCTAATGACTCGAGAGAGCTAAGTTAGAATTTGGACTCGAGAGACAAGATTAGAATTGCAAACAAGAGATAGGGACTTAGAAATAAGCTCTGTTTATCAACCTGCATCGCATGCATCCTAGAGATAGGAATGATATTATGTGATCGCCTTATTTGTGTGTGTGTCATTTCGTCATCGCATAAATGAGAATAGAGGCTTATGTGTAGGTCCTATAGACTTAGCGCATATATCGCATGCGTTCTAGCCTTAGAAGTCGTGGCATTCACACTGAGAGGTGGTTTACTGTTGTATGCATGTTGTATGATCGCATAGCATGAACGCATCCTAGGAAGTATTAGCCGAAACTTTTCTCAACCCGTTCACCGCATACTCAACGCATTTCCCGTTTATCAACTCTTTTCAAACTCCGCCGCGTTTGTTTATTTTTCATTAACGCAAACAACAACCCCAACACTTTATTTATTTATCCAGTCACAGCAAAGTGTTCATAAAAACTACCAACGCAACCTATTTTCACAAGTCCCTGAGTTCGACCCTGAACTTACCAGGAAACTCAGTGGAATTTACACTTGGATTCCGCTGATGAAACTTGAGTGCACAATGTAATTTCACCATCGCATATCATTCATAATCCACTTCAATAAAATAATACATCACCACTCTCACCCATACTAATCAAAGGACCGCTCTCAAAGGCGGGAGTTCACCAAACACTTAGGATTGAGGTCGTGTCACCTATGGTCATTTAGGTGAGATGCAAGTCTCTAGTATCAACGGTGTTATATAAAAAGTCTAGTCATCTCGTAGTCCAGGTCTTATACAAACTCTTTGTATAGGACACCCCCGCTCCACATCTCCACACGAATGGTTAGGATCAACCATCTATAGTAGTTTACAATACTTGCAAACCTCTACAAAGCGGGCCGTATCCGTAGTGTCACCAGGATTAGGTATCCCACCTTAATCCTTATACTACAGACCGATTTAGGTTATCACTTAAGCCATGATCCACTTGTATATCACATATACATGCTTAAGTTCACATAAGATAACCAAGGAGCTTTGTTTATTGGATATGAGTAAATGTCAGAATTAAATAACACTTATTTTATTCATTGAATAATGTGTATCTTTACAAAACAACGAGACTCTGGGAGAATTAGGACACCAATCCCAACACGAAGCTCTTCAAACTTGAGCTTCTTTTTTAACATCATTTCCATTGGAGACTATCCATTTAGGATAGGGGTGGGAAGGCCATTAATTAGCAGAGTTGAGTAAGAGAAAGAATCCCACCAATGATGTAAGGGAAGATGTGCTTGGGCTAGTAGGGTTAGCCCGTCTCCACTATGTGTCTGTGCTTCCTCTCAACCTTTCAATTTTGTGTTGACGTATATGGACAGGTATACCTGGAAGCAATGCCATGTTGAAGAAAAACTTTATGTATCTTGACAAATTCTCCACCATTATCCGACTGTAAGGACTTAATCAGTGTATTGAACTGAGTTTGGATCATGGTGAGAAAGTGTTGAAAAGCTGCAAGAGTGTCACTTTTTAACCTTACAAGATAGATCCATGTGTACCTGCTGTGATCATCAACAAAGATAACATAATATTTCTACCCATCTGTAGACAGCAGAGGAGCTGGACCCCACAAATCAGTATGTATAAGTTCAAGATGCTATTGAGTTAGAGTTAGGGAAAGCTAAAGAGTGTGATTTACCATAGCTACAAGAATCACAAAATTTGAGCTCTTCATTAGATAACATAGGGAGATTATAGCCTTTGATAATAAATTCTAGTGTTTTTGACAAAGGATGGCCAAGTCTTTTATGCCATGTAACCTTAGACACCCTATGCTTTGAAGAAATGCAAAGACCAGACAGATCTTTATTCTTGTGCACTAGCTGCGACGGTCCTCCGTTTCCTACTGACTTCGAGTTGACTTCTGTACCTTCTAACTAATACAGTCCATCTTTAAGCACTCCTTTCATTACTATTTGTCCCGTACCCTTGTCCCTAACAAGACAGTAATCTGTGTGAAATTCAATAAACACGTTATTGTCTTTTGTTAGCTTAGATATACTTACCAAATTTTTTGCTATGGCAGGCACACATAACATATCATTCAGTTTCAAATTGCAGGCATCATTAGACAGAGTTGCAACATGAGAAATTTCTAGAGTATTACCATTAGCTACAGTGACTGCTTCAATACCTGAGTATTAAGTTAGGTTGCCAAGATTGTTGAAGTCTAAGGTAACATGATTGGAGGCACCACTGTCAGCATACCAATTTGCATCAGTCATGTTCTCTTGTCTTGTCAGAAAGGGATTACTTCCATAGGCAGTGGCTAGGGCTGTTGGATGCGGTTGTGTGTTTTTGGTCTGGTTGTTGGGGAAGGGTTGTCCCTTATTTTGAGGAGAATTGGGAACAAAGTCTCTGTTATACCTGTTGAAGCAGTAAATTGCTATGTGTCCTACCTTCCCACAAACTTGACATACAGGTTTGTTGTTGTTTCTTCCCCTATCTCGACCTTTGCCATGGCAGCCACCACCTCGTTGTCCTCCCTCAGTAGACTGGTTGCTGCTATTGGTCTTGTTATTTTGGTTGACATGTCTAATATTTGTCATCTTCACTGATGCATTACTGACTTTGTTGAAGCCTACTATCGTCTTTTGGTTTGACTAATGTTTCAATCTCCTTTCATATAGGAGAAGTTCTGATTGCATATTAAGCCATGACATGTCGCTCTCTCTTGGATCGTGGCCACGATGGCATTGTACTCTTCATCAAGTCCTAGTAGCACCTGTGTAACAAGAGCTCTTTGTGGCACTGGACTACTAGCTTGCTCAAGATTGTTAGCATTCATTTTCATAGTTCGAAGGTACTCTTCCATTTTCAAATTACCTTTTCTAGTTGTTTGAAACATGTCTCAGATAATCCTCTTCAGCCCTAGACTGAACTCCAAAGAGTTGTTGAATGCTGGTCCACAGATCCCTTGCACATTCACATCCCATCACTTGAATGGCAACTTCTGGTGTCATGGAGTTATATAGCCATTCTAGGAGGAGTTGATCTACAGCCATCCACGCTTTGTATTGAAGATTTACCTCAATTGTTGTCGACGAGCTGGAAGCACCACTGCCGGAGCTTCCTTCTGTGCTACGCGGAGCAGCTCCTGCTTCAGTCAATCTAGTTGGTATGCTCTCACCGACTGCAGGTTGCAAAAACGTTGGGGGACAAACTTTTTGTCCGGTCAGGTGCCTTTCGAGTCGGTAGCTCCGAAGGATTGGAAGCGTCAAGTTTTTCGATAGAAGGAAATTGCTACGATCAAGTTTGATGGAGGTTATTGATGACGTAAATTTAGTGAACACAATATGTGATATATGTCTTAGGCTATGCGTTAATTCTCATGTGTCGGTGGTTATACGTTGGAATGAAAGTATGTGTTAACGAATGTATGCGATGACCATGCGTTCCCGTCACAAGTTTTCTTGCGCTTACGCCAAGTATAATGTGAACGCAAGTTTCTCGGGTGATCTGGGGTCGAACTCAGGGACTTGTAACTAAATGCTATGCGGTAATGTGTTTTGCGGTTGAATAAAAGAATGATGGAGGGTATAAGCAACAAACTACTCCTACTCCTAACTAACAGACAAAGCATTGGAAGTATGCATGAGAGGTAGAGGCACAGCAACTGCTGACGCATAGTAAATGCATGGAAAAATAGATAAAGATGTAAGGATGTCTTCATCGTAACCCTTAGCTTGACTGCAAGGGCAACCTCAGCCAACGCAAGATATGCGATCATGCTACACACACTTACGCCTAACTCTAGGATGCATGCGATGTATATGCGAAGTGTCGAGAGGCCTTATTCCTAATTCTCTACTTCTGCTCATGTGCTCCCACACATAAACAAGATGACCGTATACCACCGTATCCTACTTCTTGGACGCATGCAATATCCTTTCCATAGGGTGCATACGCTGTGTGATAGAAAACGGAGCTTATTCCTAAGTTCTCCATTTTTGCTTATGCGTTCCAACCCGCTCTTTTGAGACTTAGATTTTATTTTTAGACTACTCTCTCAAGTATGCCTAAATGATGAATGTGCACTCATAAGACAAGGTAACCGCATAAATCTGGCTGACGTAAGATTATTCCTATCTCTAGTGAATACTTGCTTACATTGCTTAATGTGGCCAACCACTTATCCTCCCGGGCAATTAGTTGTTGCTGACTTTACTCATAGACAAGCGTTGCGTCCACCTATAGATAGGCATTGCTACAGCTTCATACTAAGCAAATAAGGTTTTCTCACAACATTCACGCAACGTACACCTCCCAGTGGTTTGCTACATGCTTCATATTCCTATGCCGCATGATTAAGTATGCGATACTTTAGCAATCTCACTAAGTGATGCAATGAAGGTTAAAGACGTTAAGTAAAGAAAGATGGAGATGGAATTGAAGGAAACATTGAAATGCATTGAACACACAATGTATTAATTTCTTAATCCAAAATGTAACACAATATAATATAAGAAAATAAGAGAAAATGAAAGGACCTGTTGGAAGCAATGTCTTGCTTCCAGCAAACGTGTGTCCAGGTTGCCGGTGGTGCCATGGAAGGGCGGTGGAGCTGACTCTCTTAAGATCTAACTCTGGCGAAGGCTCCGATCGTCACTCAGAATGGATGAAGGAGATGAAGAACTCTCAAGCTTTCTTCTAACGCGTTCGTCTAGATAACAAGGATCCACCCAAAGGTAGAAACTTGGATGGAAACCTTGGATCAAATGAAATTCTGCTCATCGGCTTCTATTTATAGAGCTTGATCGCCGACAGTATTAATGGATCTACTCTGATTCTGACATTCGCGGTGTGATGGTTCTTTTCTGAATTCTCTGCTGCTAACGGCGTGGTAGGTGAAATGTCAACTTCATCTTTTGATTTTCCCGAGATATGCATTGATGCTTCCATTCCACCAACCTTGCGTTCATCCCTCTATTATGGTTATCGTCATGTAGTCGCAATGTCTTTGCGATGACCACATTCGTTCGATGATCGCAATGTCCTTGCGATGATCGCAAGTTCTCAGCGATGACCGCATTCGTTTGGTTATCACAACTTCTACACGATGATCGCAATCGCTTGATGATCGCAACTCCTATGCGATGGACGCATGCGGTTGATTACCGCAACACCCATGCATTGAACGTGTGCGTTTGCATTTGCGATGGAGAATTTCTTCGCATGCGGTCGTCTATGTGATAGCCTGGCTTCCGCATCTGCGTCCACTTTTTGCGTTAACTACAAAGATAGACAATTTAACACATAATAACGCATAATAGTGGGTTAGCCGAGATTTTTAATGCTAAATGACGCAAACTCATTTTCTCATGAATTTTTAACATAATTGTCGCATATTCTGCTTAACAGCCTTCATAATTCTAAATAAAAGGCCTAAGATGACGTGCATTTCTGCCCATCATTAGTTATTTGATTGAGGAGTTGGTTTAAGGGTGGGCTATTGAAGTTGGCTGTACCGAGGATGGTTCCCAGGTTTCCTTGATTGACGTTGGTCATTGTGTGCTCTGATACCAAGTTAAAGTATGAAGTTGTCGTTTGAAGAGGTGTACGACGGGACGGTAAACGATAGTAGTCAAAAGATAGACGATAACACCAGTGAGTAGACGATAGTGTCAAGCGGTAGACGATAGCATTTAAAGGAGGTAGATGATAGCGTCGAATGATAGACGATGGCGTTTAGAGGAGGTAAACAATAATGTCTGAAGGAGGTAGACAATAGCGTTAGGAGATAGAAGATGTCATGTAGACGATATCGTTAAGAGGTAGACGACAGCGTTAAGTGATAGACGATGTCGTGTAGACGATAACGTCAAGAAGTAGACGATAGTATATTGACGTTAGTATCAAACAAAGGTAAACGACAGTTTTAGCTAGGTAGACGATAATGCAGAGGATACACGACAGTGGCACGCCAACCTTTTCTTTATATTCTCTTGTATGTTGAAGTGTACATATGTGTTGTATTTATACAATATGGAATCCCTAATTTGGGAGTATAAGAATAACTCAACAAAAAATAGTTAGACACTTGTTGTAACCATCCTATTCCTTTGGTAAATCCTATTCTTTTGGTAAAGAGGCAAGACTGTAATTTATGAAGTCTTGCACTGCTGACGAAGCTACTATGTGGATTTTCCTTTGGTGGTGTGGCTGGCTGTGTTGGCATCCTTAACAAATATGACTCCTAAAATTCCAATTATATGCCTCTGCAAACGCGGGCGTTGTAGCGTTATGATTCCCACAAGTTGGACATCCAGTTTTTGTTGGAAATGGCAACATCCTCAGACGATAAACATGACAGCAGCAAACGGTTTGAAACGGAACCTACAAAACAAAAGTTCGTTATAGGTTGAGTTGCGGAGCTCGCTCTCTTTAAGACGTTTCGCGTTTCTGTCCAAGTGTGCAAGTAGGTCAGGATTTCATGACCGGTAATATGTCATTGTCAAGCCCAGGAATGGCTTCATCACCGACAATGATGTAGTTGATGATGAAATCACCTATGAAGGGATCTATGTAGATGTTAAACCTCTCCCCCATCGCAGAGTCATTGGGGGCCATGTTTGTTATCAAGCTATTGGGCTCACTGAAAGGGAGGTCGATTCCCATGCCACGAAATGCTTCGATAACATCAAGGTTTGGTTCGTACAACCGAACACGACGAATGTTGTATTTTAAACATAGTTGCACCACCTGCCAAGGCTCTTGCAGATTATTACCAGCAAGTCCATGGTAGGCATGGAGAAGAACGTCATATGGTTTGACGATGGATGACATGGCAGCCATGAAGAGGACAATCATGTGGAAAAGCTTTGCCATTTTTTCCCAATGTGATTGATTTAAAATCCAATTTAAGTTTGAGTCATATTATCGAACAAACGAAGTAATAAAGAGATCATGAAGGCATATTTGTCTTTGGGACCTGAAAAAAATGGAGAACTATTGTCTTATTTTGTTGCATGTATGATAAATGAGAACTGAACTTACCACGACAATTTTGTTGAATGTTCATTATGCATGAACCAGATCGATAACCAATCCTACTTGACACGAAATCAATTGATAAAAATTGTGTCTAAAAATGGAGTCCATTTTGACTTGTTTGTAGCGGACTACTTTTTGAAGAACAAATGATTCACATTTTCTATAGGTCTTGGCTTGTATGCTTTTCTTTTCTTTTTCTTTTTTTTTTTTTTCTTTTTTTTTTGCTATAATTATTTAAATATTATGGTCCTACAAAATTATTCTTATTTCGAATTTAGTTTGAAATTTTGAACAATTTAATTTTTGGTCCTTATAGTGAGTGGTTGGCATTAGTTACATAAAAACCATCAATTGATACTTTTTGGTCGACAATTTCTAAAATTTGGTATGGATTCCATCTTAACCCTCAATTCATACTAATTTTTGTTAGTTTAAAGTGTATTTTTCAAAATAGATTAAATAATTATAATAGATTTTTATGTGAGAAAATGTTTTCAAAATTTATAGAGAAAAGAATAATGAAATTTTTTTTATAGCACTATGACTGATTTTTATTTTTTTTTGGCTAGTATATATGATAAAATAGAATGAGAATCGGATTATAAAGATAAAAATGGTAGTTTAACATATAAATTTAGTTATCTTTAATTCTCGACCAAAAAAAAAAGATGAAAATAATTACATAGATGTTATTTTGAGCTTTAAATGGCATTTGGGCAATTGGCAAAGTTTATTAGGGTCAGTTGGGGTGAGTTGAAGTTCATTTATGTCTTCAAAATACATTTTTGCACTTTTATAACATTTTTCGCCATTTGACGAAGTTCATTAGTGTTGCTTTTGGGTGTACCGAAGTTCATTTAGACCTTTAAGGGCCGTTTATTTTTTTGGAAATGTAGATAATATCCAAAATCATAGATGTTCAGAATTACAGATGTTTGGCATCTCTTAAATAAATATGCTTATTTTATGATAATGTTTTTGAAGATATCTGAGAATATTTAGATAACTGTATTTTTTTTTTTTTGTAGGATTCCTATTCCAGAATGTCTTAAATTTACATAATATTTTAAGAATGTCCTTACAACGATTTATTAATTTATAATTAATTTAAAATAATTTGAACTTATATAACATATTTGTCTTTATTAATTTGAATTTCTTTTTAAATTAATATAGTTTTGTTATTTTATTTCTTATTTTTCTCAACAGAACAATATATATATATATAGATTTAATATTTTTTTATAAAAAATATTAATTTGAAATTGAATTTGAATATCTTTCTAAAAAAACAATTACAATATAATCAAATAGAGTAAAATACAGAATTCACAGTATTTATTTTAATTATAAAATGAGAAAAAAGAAGAGTAACATTTATATATAAGAAAAAGATGGTTAGAAAAGTAAACAACGATGCCTCAACTTAGGAATCCAGAAAATCCATATTTCAGGAGGGCATCTAAGACCCCAAGATGCCCTCTATAAAGACTTACTCTCTCACTTTGTAAATGGGAATTTAAAATTTAAAATTTGAAAATGAATAAAATTCATAATTAAAATAATGGAAAGTAGGAATTGGAAGTTTAGATTCATAAAATGGGATTAGGTTAAGGGTTGACTAGATAAATAGTAAATTTAGATGTTTCATTTAGAAAAATAGTAAAAAAAAATTCAAACTTGTGGAAATAGCAAAATCAAATTAAATAAAGAATAATAATGATAAATTGTCAAACCTGCCCTCACTTACAAATAAATACCTAATGTTCATAAGTTGAAGTACAAAACTTCAAATACACTGTAACTAAACAATTACCATAGTAACCAATGTAGTTTACCAAAAGTCCAATCAACACCTACATGATATGATTACTACAATTCTCCAAGCATTCAAAGAAAGTAAAAAATAATTAAAACCAAAATCACCAACAACTCAAATAAAAGAAAAAAAAAAAAACTAGGGATTTGAAAAGTTTCTCCTCTTCCTTCGGGTTTGCTCTAAAAAAGAAATTAGAGATTTGAGAATTTCTTCATGCAACCACAACGCCTCTTCCTTTGGTTTTCCTTTTCGTCGGGCGATCACAATACACACTGTCATAGAGAATAAGAAACAATTGAAGGAAAGAAAAATCATATATTAGAGTTGTATGACTATCGATTACAGGTTCATGAACGAACAAAAAAAAGTGAGAAAATGAAAAAAAACACACCTTAACCTGCTGGTGGTATGATATGCGGCTACGATAATAGTAGAACACCTTAACTACGATAATAGTTGAAAAAAGAAGGTAACAAAAAACTGAATTTGATAACAGAATGCACAAATAAATTAAAAAGGAATAAGATAAACCAAATTTGATAAGAAAATGTATAAATAAATCGACACTGAATAAGATAAAATCAAATCTGATGACAAAAGATAGGTTTGGATAGATAATTATGGAGAAAAAATGAGGAAGATACAAAAGTTTGTTATAATAATAGATCACAAAAAAAGTTATGGTTCAAATCTCATAAGTTTACATTACAATTATATGTGTAAATATAAAATAATTAAATCTCATAGCTTCATATTACTATTAGACCGTATGTGTAACTATATGTTAGTTAATTGGTGAAATCTTATATAAACATAACTATAATAATATGATAAGTGCTAAAATTGATTAAAAAATTTTTGAAGAATATTTTAATGATTTGGAAAAAAGAAATATCACTTCGTAAAAAAAAGTCATTCAAGGATATGAGAAATATAAAGCTAATTTATTAAGAATATATGTATAAAATTATGAAAAACAATTCAAAGATTTGAATAAAATTGAACATGTAAAAGTAATGAAAAATCATTCAAAGATTTGAATAAATTTGAAATTTGATTAGATAAAATAAAATTCAATAATATATGGATATTTAAAATATTAATTTGATAGAAAAATCTATATATTTAACTCAGGTGAGATTAATTCAAAAAGTGGTTAAACAAAATCTAAATTAATAATAAAATATGGAGATTATGTTAACTACATTAGCAAAATTAGGAAGACATTTGTTCCGGAAAAAAATCAGCAATTACATTGTATATATAACTCGACCTTGTGTTTTATTCTGCAATTACCTTGTATTTGTAGTTTCATCAATAACAACAACTACTACCTTGTATTTGTAGTTTCATCAAATTGTATACATAACTCGACCTTATGTTTTATTATGCAATTACCTTGTATTTGTAGTTTCATCCATAACAACAACTACTATCTTGTATTTGTAGTTTTATCAATAACAACAACTACGAACCAGTTAAGGGCAGATCAGGTATTTTTATTAATAACAACAACTACGAACCAGGTAAGGGTAGATCAGGGATTTAGAATTTTTTGACCATGTGCATTCATGTGAGTTATCATAAATCTTATTTCTGAGCGATTTTGCCATTTTTCAAAACGAAACCTTAAATTTTTCTATACACTCCAATCCTCCTTTAAATTATTAAGTGGGCTTCATTAGTTGGCAGCCGTAATCCAACAGAGAAGGGTAATTAGACAGCTGGAATGAAGGAAGTAGGAGCTGGAAGTGGTTGGTTGAACGGGTAGGGCAACAACTGAATTTAATAGCCTCTATTATTCTAAATAAACACTCAAGCCGGAGGAGAAGTAGTAGAAGGAATATTGAGCAATTGTGTGTACTTGCTGTTGGTGTGAAGAAGAAGGGGAAGAAGGGGAAGAAGGAAAGTAAATTAATAAAATTAAATTAATAATAATTATACATATAATAACAACCTTATTATATGTATATAAACTATATGTTATATCCCATATAATACATAATTTATAGTTATATTTTGTATCAAATACAATATAACCTATAGATTTATTTTCTCTCAACCATACATAATATTCAATATAAATCACATTTATACTAAATATGAATCTCATCCATATAGTTTGAATCATATTCAAATTCCTCTCATAATATTTTATATTATAATGTATCAAATACATTATATTAATTATATCACATATATAATTAATTTAATTAATCATATCATATATAATTAATTCCCTCAATGAATTTGAACATTTCAAATTAATCCAAAATTAATTCTCAATCAAATCTCTGTTGAGCTACAGAGGGGACCTTATGGATCTGTAAATTGAAGCTCCAATGGTATTTGGATAATTAATTAAACTCTTTAATTAAATTACCTAACTTCCATTAACTGTCGGTTATTTGAGAGTTGCACTCTTCGCACTACAGACATATTTATGTGTCCATTAAATATAACCAATCAATAGTGCGATGACCCTTCACAAATTGCTCATAAGTACAGTTGGGTCAAAATTACCGTTTTGCCCCTACAGTTACATCTAACTCCTTAAGTACCACTGATTTCTCTAATGAACAATAAGTCATAGTGCAACCATGACCAAATCTCTCTTGGCCCAGAAGAGGGCGTGACCACTATTTTCAAGCCCTGGAATCAACCTTTAAGAGAGCAATTTATCTACTTGTCCCGACATCAGGGAAGGAGTGAATTCTGTCTTGTGTATCTATGTTCCCAGCTCCGCAGTCAGACGAATCCTCAAAATTGTAGGCTTATTGAGTTGGCAATCTGACCATTCTCACCCATACAAATTAAAGAACCGCCTTCATGAGCAAGAGTTCACAATTCACTCAAGATTTAGATCATGTCACCTATGATCATCCTAGTGAAATGTAAGTCTCTATTATTAATGGCGTTATATAATGAGACTAATCATTTCATGGTCCAGTCTTATACAAACTCTTTGTATAGGATACAACCGTTCACATGTCTCCATATGAATGCTCAGGATCAGATCATTTGTAGTACTTTACAACACTTGTAATACCTACAAAGTAGATTGTATCCGTAGTGTCATCAGGATAAGGTACCCAGCCTTATCCACCTACTACAAACCGTTTAGGTTATTATTTAAACAAAATTCACCTGTATATCTCTACATACTTGTTTAAATTGCATAAAATAAACTAGGATATTTAGTTTATTGGATTGAGTGTATGCAATAAAAATTATTTTATTAATAACAACTTGTTTATACAATGTTTACAAACTACAAGAATACAAGAGATTTAGGACACCAATCCCAACAGTTTACTCACAAAGATTGGAATTATGGTAAAAGGGAGATGTTGAGTGCATTGTTGATCTAATTCAGGTTGTCTTAACTACTGAAATTGGAAAGAGGTTACAGTTTAGAAGTCATTGTCGTTGAGCCATGGAGATTGTAGCACCTTGGAGTAAGTAAGTGAATTATTATGTTCCCTAAGTTTTCTTATAAGTGTAAAGTGTAGAGAGTAGAAAGAATGGATTCATGCAGTTAAAAGAATCTAGTTAAATTGGGGAAACACCTTGGCTGTGGCAGGTTGCGTGCAGTTGAATGAAGGGCTGACTGTGTGGTTCGAGGTGCCACTCACCATCAAACCACTCAATATAAGGTGCCTTGTTGATTCTCGCATTCCATCACACAAGCCTACTATGGTAACATTAGACATATGAATCGTTGAATACATAACTGTCGCATGCTTTATGCACCTGCTGGATGCATTAGGGTGTTGAACACATAGTTTATCCTGCTGTTCTCCCCGTGATTTTGATTCTACAAGTGCTTAAAATAATGAGGGAGAATGGTGATGAATTACTATGATGAATGGATATGGATGATTGATTTGTCTCTTGGTAAGAAAATCAGGCGAAGCATTGGTAGTGGACGCGTGTGTTGGGTTGTATGTCCTAAAACTCATAGTTTTGTAAATAGTAAACATATATGAAGTTTATTCAAACAAGTGTTGTTGATTGTTTAATAAATCTAAATCCAATAAACTACGAACCCTTAGCTATTATCATGAATACTTGGACCTTATGTAGAGACATAAACTTGATCAAGTTTGAGTAAAATAGCCTAAACCGTCTATTGTACTTGGATTAGATTGGGTACCTATTTCTGGAGATACTATTGAATACAACCCGCTTTATGATTGTTACAAATGTTGTAAAGTGTCATAAACGATGTGATCAGTTCGTTCATATAGAGACATGTGAGCGGGGGTGTTCTACACGATGAGATTGTGTAAGACAGAGCATGAAATATCACTGTTACGTATTAACACTATTTACTGTTAACACTGATTAATTTCACTTCTTGATGACCTAGATAACTTGATCTGAATCCTGAGCTGTCTGTGAACCCCTGTTCATTTGCAATTGTCCCTTGATATTCATAGGTGAGGGTAAGCCCAACGTTGTTGCTCAATATGCCTTCCATTTCAAGGATAAAACCGGGAAGATGGTTGGGGACATAGAATTTGCAATATGGCATTCACTCCTACCCATTTTAGAGATAGTAGAAAGGTTGTTCCCTTAAGGGTTGATCCCAAGTCTTGAACAAAGGGCCCCATCCTCTTGTTGGCCTGAGAGGGAATGGATTTAGTGATCATGATCCTAAATCAATTGTTCATTAGAGAGACAGTGGTACTTAAGGAGAAAAGATGTAACTTAGGGGTATTTCGATATTTGACCTAGTTGAGGTTACGAACAACATGTGAAAGATCAACTTATTGATGACGATTATATCAAATGGTCACATAATATATCTACAGTGAGGGGGGTGCAACTAGAGGCTATAGTAGATCGTCCTGTTAGTTAACGAATGTTGATTAACTAGGTTAAAGAGTATGACTGGTTAGTCTTGGGTCATTGGAGCCCATGATCTGTAGGTCTATCGGGTCTCCTTGCTAGCTCAATACGAATAAAATTGAAGAACTAGGTGAAGTAAGAATTTGAAATGTTCAAATTTGGGTTTTAAGGAAATTTGGGTTTCATATGAGATATAATTTACAACTAAATAATTAATTTATTAATTAATTAGTTTTTTAGAGTATACTTGATCATTAGCATGAAAGTGTTTTCTAAAACTTGATTAATGTGATTAATCAAAGCTAGGTGTCAAAGACAATTTAATATGTGAAATTTTTTTTATTTTTATTTAATTGAAATTTTTTTAATTAAATAATTTCCAAAATTTAAAAAATTGTATTTCATTTTTAATAAAAAATTAGTTAGTGGAAAAATCCAATTGTTGGATTTTCCCATTAACTAAGTGGACTTTGAAGTGGCATTTCTCAAGCTTGACACCTAGAGATTACATTCTAGTGGAGTTCGAGGTGAAGGACATTAAAAATTGGATTTTGCATATGTTTTCTTTACAAAAAACTTTGTTTTTAAAATTTACAAGACTAATGCTTCCTCAACTTTTGACCTATAATCTTCCACCTCTTTTCTCTTTACTCTCCTTCTTTCTATAGTGAAATTCCCTTATTTTCATTAACAACATGGTCCCACAACTGTGTTCTTCAACTGAAGAATAATGGGATTTACCGTTGGTGGTGTTCATCGAGCTCGGGAGAGGAAGATTGTGGTGGAGTCTTCAAAGGTTGTATTTTCTATCCCTTTTGCATGCTTATTCTTGTTTTTATTGCAATTAGAATGTTGTCGATTTCATCGCTGTGCATGCGTTCTTTATGTTCCATCAGTGTGCACACCTTGGGAATACGTACAAGTTCTCTCAAGTCAGACCCAAGAATAAATCTAACTTAATTTTTCTGGTAAGTTCAGGGTCAAATGCAAGGACTCTAACATGTTCTAACACAGACTTTGTTTTGGATCTGATGCAGATATTTCCTAATTAATTGAAGTGTTGGTTATTTACACGAATCTATAGCACGCATGCAAGAAAAAAAAAGTTTAGAGGGAGAAAAGGGTTTATGTATGAATGGTTTAAAGTGTTAGTGGTATGTGTTGATTTCCTAGCAGAAATAGCAAGCCTAGATGAGCACAATGGTGATGAAATGAAGATGGTGTAGATGCTTGTTTGCAATCTAAGTGTATGTGCTATACGTTGAAAATTCTATTATTTAGTTCATGCTAACTTTAACATCTCTTAATGCAAAAGCCACATGTAATCCTATCTCTAGGGTGCATGTGTTGGTCATAAAGAACATGCTGAAGGAACTCTAAATAGAGAACCAGTGAACGGAAGTGGATCGTTCCAAATGCCATTGATAAAGAACACAAATATTTGAAAGTCAAGAAGAATAGATTATGCATAACAAGTAAATTACAGCATGCTTCTTAAAGAGAAAACAAGGGATTAAGTATGCAATATCTTTGAAGAACCCTTTATTCAAGTATCCCTCGATCATTCAACAATGTGTCCAATAGCACAAACTCGAACGCAACGATCAAAACTCAATCTCAACAAGAAACTGGATGAACCTCGATCACAATCGAGTACAAATCGACCCTCGACCCTCAACCCTTGAACAGAACTGAACATCACCACAAAGGTTACCTTGGTATTCTCAGTGTGAGAATCCAAGAGTTGTGAGCTCTGTATGACTTTGGATAGAGGAAAGGAGGAGGTAAACGATTGAGTATGCGACAGAAGAAGGAAGTCTATCGTATAGACTTGATACTCGATCGTGTAAAAGAAGAAGCCTATCATATAGACTTGCTACTCGATCGTATAGCAACAAGTAACTATCGTATAGTAAACTTGATACTTGATCGTTTAGTCTGTGTAATACTATCATTTAGTAAAACTCTTTTACTTGATAGTTTTTCTTTTATTGTGAGATGATACGAATCAATCATCAGATGATTTGGAAAACCATTTTCCTTTTTATCTCGCAGTTACCATAAATCGCAAATAAACTCCCACTCAAGTCGGTTATTAAGAAAATGAATAATTCATTATCATATAATTAACATATTATAAATAAATTTAATAACTAACTTATCATATTATATTTATAACCTATAGTTTTAATATTGTATCATATGAAACATATAAACCAGAGTTCTTTTTCTATTTTATGGAATTTGATATAAATCATATTTATATTAATTCCTCCAATCAAATAATGTATCAAATACATCATATCAACTATAACAAATATAATTAAATCAATTTAATTATATCATATATAATTAAATTTCCTTTTGTTAATTTGAACACTTCAAACTCACCCAAAATTTGATTCTCAACTTGAACCCATTGAGCTACCAAGGGGATCTTATGGACCTGTAGCTTGAAGCTCCAACGATACGTGAATAACTGACTAAACTCTTTAATCACGATATCCACCATACGTTAACTGCCGGTCACTCGACTAAAGACCGACAGATTCACTCTTCGCACTACAGATATATTTTTTTGTCCATATAACCAATCAACAGTGCGATGACCCTTCACAAATCGCTCATAAGTACAGCGAGGCTAATTTACCGTTTTGCCCCTGTAGTTATATCTAACTCCTTAAGTACCATTGATTCCTCTAATGAACAATAAGTCATAGTCCCACTATGACTGAGTCCTCTTTTCTCAAGAGAGGGTGTGGCCACTATGTTCAAGACTCGGAATCAGCCCTTAAGGGAGCAATTTTTCTACTTACCTCTATTTCAGGGAAGGAGTGAATTCTATCTTGTGTAGCTGAGTTCCTAGCTCCCCAATCAGACGAATCCCCAAAATGGTAGGTTTGTTGAGTTGGCAATATGGCCACTCTCACCCATACAAATCAGAGGACCGCCCTCATAGGCAAGAGTTCCCAACACACTCAGGAATAAGGTCATGTCACTTATGGTCATTCTAGTGAAATATAAGCTCAATTATCAACAATGTTATATAAAGAGACTAATCATTTCAGGGTCCGATTATATACAAACTTTTTGTACAGGATACCCCCACTCGCATGACTCCATATGAATGGTCAGGATCAGACCATTTGCAGCACTTTACAATACTTATAACATCTACAAAGCAGGTCGTATCCATAGTATCACCAGGATAAGGTATCCCTCTTTTATCAATCTACTACAGACCTTTCAGGTTATTACTTAAGGCATGATCCATTTTATAACCATTGGATTGAGTAAATGCTTATAAAATAACACTTATTTTATTAACAACATGTTTACAGAATGTTTACAAACTACCAGACTACTAGGAGATTTAGGACAACAATCCCAAAAATCTCCCACTTGTCCTAAAGCATCGGGAGACTAATGTACAATACAAAAATAGTACAAAATACAATAAACAAGGGCATAGTTATACCCCAGTAACATCTCCCACTTGCCCTAGACAAGGTGCCACATATCCCGTAGACCCAGACTCTCTAGATGGCCCTCGAACACTTTAGCCGTGAGAGCTTTTGTAAATGGATCAGCAATGTTGTGCTCCAATGCGATCTTCGTGACAATCACATCACCGTGATACATAATCTTCCGAATCAAATGATACTTCCGTTCTATGTCCTTTCCTCTTTGGTGACTCCGAGGTTCCTTAGAATTTGCCACAACCCCGCTATTATCACAATAGAGTGTGATCGACAAAGACATATTTGGAACAACTTCCAAATCAGTAAGGAACTTCCTTAGCCAAACAACCTCTTTAGCAGCTTCTCCAATAGCTACGTATTCGACTTCCATAGTGGAGTTCGCGATACATCCTTGCTTGATGCTTTTCCATACTACAACCCCTCCATTCACCTTGTGACTCATTCCTTCGGTCGAGCGTTCTTCGAACGTCGATCAATCTATCACAGGCCGTTCTGTCATTGTCTGATTTTTTGTTGTCTGATCACACTCGAAATGATGTATCTACTTATCGTATTTTTGCCCCTGCTCGGTAGTTCCATAGCAGGTTTTTTCGGATGTTTTCTAGGATAAGAAGAAATCGCTAGAATCTCTATCAGTCTGAAAGTCATAGTCTGTGTATCCTGTACGGATCAAATCCTTCTCTCCATACACGAGCATATAGTCCCTCGTTCTCCAAAGATACTTAAGGATCGTTTTGACCACCATCTAGTGATCTAATCCTAGATTGGACTGATATCGATTGGCAATCCCTACTGCATAGTAAATGTTAGGTCTAGTACATAACATTGCATACACAAGGCTACCAACAGCCGATGTGTAGGGAACCCCTCTCATTTCCTCAACCTCTTGAGGTGACTTAGGACACTGTTTCTTAGATAAAACAATCTCATGCCTGAAAGGTAATAAACCGTTATTGGAAATCAACATCAAGTACTTGATCAACATCTTGTTAATGTACGATGCTTGAGACAAGGCCAACCTTTTGTTCTTACGATCCCTTATGATCTGGATCTCTAGAACAAACTGTGCCCCTTCTGAATATTTCATTTGGAATTGGGCGGTTAGCCATTTCTTAACGTCAATTAGAAAACCTACATCATTCCCAATGAGTAGGATATCATCCACATACAGCACAAAGAAAGCTACTGAGCTATTGATGATTTTCTTGTAAACACAAGGCTCATCAATATTCTGATCAAAGCCATATGATTTGATCGCACTATCAAGTCAAATGTTCTAAGATCTAGATGCTTATTTCAGTCCATAGATGGATCGATTAAGCTTGCAAATATTTTGCTCTTGATCTTGGTCAATGAATCCTTCTGGTTGAGCCATGTAGATGGTCTCTTCAAAATTACCATTCAAAAAGGCAGTCTTGACATCCATTTTCCATATCTCATAATCATAAAATGTGGCTATGGACAGGAGAATCTGGATAGACTTTAACATGACAACATATGAGAAAGTTTCTTCATAGTCTACTCCCTAAACAGGTATAACCCTTTGCCACAAGTCTAGCCTTAAAGGTCTATACCTTTCCATCCACACCTTTTTTCTTCTTGTAGATCCATTTGCAGCCTATAGGTTTTACCTCATCAGGTTGATCCACAAGCTCTCAAACAGAATTGAATTACATAGACTCCATTTCCTGATTAAGGCTTTAATCCATTCATCTTTGTCAACATCTTCCATTGCTTACTTAGAAGACAATGGATCCTCAACTCCATCATCAGATATGATGTTTTGGGCTTCTGTTAAACCCATGTACCGTACAGGTGGGTTCACAACCCTCCCATTACGTCGAGGCAGTCTCAACTCTTGAGATGATTGACTAGATGTACTGACATAAACAACTCTTATTGATCTATCAGCCTGTTCAACAACTCTTGTTGAACTCTCAGTAGCCTCTTTAGAAATCTCATTTAAAACAAGCTTACTTCGTGGCTTATGATCCCTTATGTAGTCTTCTTCCAAGAAGATAGCATTTGTCGATACAAACATTTTATTCTCACTTGGATCATAGAAGTATCTACCCCTCGTTTCTTTGGGGTAATCTACAAATAGGAAAACTTTCGAACGAGGTTCCAACTTTTTAGGGTTAGCCACAAGCACATGGGTTGGAAATCCCCAAATCTTGAAGTGGCATAAACTCAAGAAAATCGACACTCGAGATTTCCATGAGCAGCGGAACAAGATTATTCCAAATTACAATCATGAATCAACAATACATTTACAATCGACTTGAATACAAACGGTTATGCAAATATACAGAGAAATTACAGCATGAACATCAATAAATGTACAAAGAGACAAACTCTATACGAACATAGACAGAAGCGTCTCCACGCTCTGATGCGCACTCTGATCGATCACAGCAACCATGAGCGTCCGATCTACACGACCGTAACAATGCACGAACACTTCGCGCTCATCCTCAACGATCTCCTCGGTCACGAACTCCTCCATAACACGAACTCCTTCGCAACACCAGGAACAGACTCCTCCAAAGCCACACGAATGACCTCCAGAAGACCTCGACAGTGTCAAGTTGAGTCTGACACCACCAACAAGGCGACCTTGGTATTCTCGGTGTGAGAATCCAGAGGGTGGGCTTTGTTCGGACTTGGTGTGAGGTAGACGAACGGAGGAAACAACAATCGCATACACGACTGGGCAAGTGGGAGAAGTCGGAGACATATCATATAGGTCGATGCCCAATCGTTTAGATAAAGCTATGTGATCGTCTAGCAAAAGCTATGCGATCATTTAGCTCTATCATTTAGCTCAGTCGATTCTACACGATCGTTTACCTTAGGCCAGCGATCATTTAGCAAAGCTATGCGATCGTTTAGTAAACACTGCACAATCATTTAGCTAGCACCTGCACGATCGTTTACCTAGCCCAACCGTCGTTTAGTAAATCTATATTTACTTGACGACTTCCATGAGTTTCTTTTCGCTGGAGAGAAAACTCAAAATATTTTCAAAACTTTTGTGAAAAAACTTCTTTTATTCAAAATAGGAAACCGATTTTCTTTTAAACTCACAGTTACCATGATCAATAACCACCCACTACATTTGGTTATTTAAAAGAAAAAAATATTAATTATCTAATAATTAATATTATTATAAATATAAATGATAACCAACTTATCATACTATATTTATAACCTATAGTTTTAATATTTCATCTCATGAAACATATAATCCATAGTCCTTTTTCTATTCGATGGTACTTAATGTAAATCTCATTTACATTAATCCTCCACTAGATGTATCTCATACATCATACCGATTATATCATATATAATCAAAATACCTCTTGTCAATTTGAACATTTCAAATCAACACCAAGAACTTGATCCTTCAACATGAATCCAAGCTACCAAGGGGGCCTCATGGACCTATAGATTCGAAGCTCCAACGGTACATGAATAACTGACTAAACTCTTTAGTCACGGGATCTACCATTCGTTAACTGCCAGACACTCCATTAAAGACCAACAGCTGAACTCTCCTCACACAGATGTATTATGTGTCAATCTTAACCAAATAGCAGTGTGACAACCCTTCACAGATCGCTCGTAAGTACAGCTGGGCCAATAATCGTTATGCCCCTATAGTTACATCTGTCTCCTTAAGTACCACTGATCCCTCTAATGAACATAAATCATAGTCCTACTATGACTGAGTCTACTCTTCCAAAGAGAAGCTGTGACCACTATATTCAAGCCCTGGAATCAGCCCTTAAGGGAGCAATCTCTCTACTTATCCCTTCTTCGGGAAACGAGTGAATTCCATATTGTGAATTGAGTTCCCAGCTCCTAGATTAGACAAGTCCCCAAAAAGGTAGGCATGTTAAGTTGGCAATCTGGCCACTCTTACTCATACTAATCAAAGGACCTGCCTTTAAAGGCAGGAGTTCACAAAACACTTAGGATCGAGGTCGTGTCATCTATGGTCGTTTAGGTGAGATGCAAGTCTCTAGTATCAACGACGTTATATACAGAGTCTAGTCATCTCGTGGTCCAGGTCTTATACAAATTCTTTGTATAGTGTTGGATCGATATGGCAACCCTAGAGGGGATGAATAGGGTTTAATTAAACCTTTTTTTTTTTAAATTAACCCAATTAAACTAATTAATACACTTTTTATAAATAATAAGAAAAATTCAAATTATGCAACAAATAAGATGACAAAAAATGTGATAATTTAATTCTATCAAATTTTAGCAAATAAATAAGAACAAACTAAAACATACAATAAATTGTTTAAATTAATTGCAAAAATAAAAAGGAAAGAGTTAGAGAAAAAGACACCGTAATTTTTATAGTGGTTCGGTCAAACTCGACCTACTCCACTTCTTAAGTGCCTCTTGAAAATTTGAATAAAATCTTTCCGACTCTTTCCACGGATTAGAGCCCAACCGTTACACCACTGCTCTTTTTACGGGTTCAAGAGCAAACCCGATCCTTTCCACGGGTTAGGATCAAATTGATACAAATGTTGGAATTTTTTAAGAACACAATACAACTCTCACTAGAGTGGATTTACAAGTTTAAGCACTCAACAAGTTTATCCTCACAATACAATAACACTCTCTCAAGAATAAGATGAAAAGAAAAAAAAATTGGGAACTTAGAGAGAGCAACAATGGAACTTTTGAGTTTTGGAGGATTATGAAATGTAAAATTTGTTGGTTTAAAATTTGGAGAGGAAGATGGTTTATATAGAGATGGAAAAATTTTTAGAAACCACAATTAATTTGGACCATTGGATTTTGGAAAAGAAAAATCAATGGTAGAGATTTTAAACTAAACTAGTCGTTAGATACAAACAAAATATAATATTAAATTCATTTTCTTTTGAAATTCATTTTCTTTTTAAAATTAATCCAAAAAAAAATATATATATCATGTGTAAAAAACTAGCTGTTAGACACAAACATAAAATAATATCATTTTCCTTTTAATTCATTTTCTTTTTAAATTCATTCTTTTTAAAGTCAATCCAAAAATAAAAAGCATACCATGTGTAAAAAACTAGCCGTTAGACACAAATATAAAATAATATTAAATTTATTTTCCTTTTAAATTTAAATTTAAATTTTTTTTTATTTTAAATCAATCCAAAATTCAAAAGTCCATCATATATTAATCTCTTAATGATCTATCATTCAACCAATATGCTGCCACATGTCTACATGCAAATGGTCTGGTTATGCCACATCATCCACCACGGTTTTTTCTCTATAGACTTGTTTCGGTCATATCGTCTTCGTTTTAGCTCCGATTTGATTGATTCAAGAGGTGTTGGAATCATTGTTCTGAGCTCTACGCTATGGACATATTAAAACATTAAGATTTTTAGTAATTAAAAATTGAGTTTATTATAATCAAAATATTGATTAATTAATTAATTAAAATTAATTAATTTGAGATTAAGGGCCAAAAAGCCAACAATCTCCCCCTTTTTTATGATGACAAACCATTCAAGAAAAAAGCTTGAAATACATGTAAACCATATGTAGCACATAATAAAATTCAACATATCACCATAAAGATCATTCTTGAAATTCGCTCAAAAAAAAAAAAATTCTCCCCCTAATTAATACAATCAAAATCATAACAAATTTATAGTATATTTTTCTTAAACTTCTCCCCCTTTGGAATCATCAAAAAGAATAATTAAGAAAAATTTAGAACTACTTAAATGTTTCCCTTAAAAACATGAACATAAATTTAGCACAACTCCCCCTAAGAATATTAACACATGCTTTCCATATCTCCCCCTATCAAAATGCCTTCTAAACGATTTAACAAGTAAAATTATAAAATCAAGAGGCATCACAACGAATAATACTGAGCTCAAGCCTATTTTTGCAAAAGTTTTCTTCATTCAAAGGCTTGGTAAAAATATCCGCTAATTGATTATTAGAGCCTACAAATTCAAGAGTAATATTATCATTTTGCATATGCTCTCTAATAAAGTGATGCCTAATATCAATATGCTTAGTCCTAGAATGATGTATAAGATTTTTAGTCAAATTAATAGCACTAGTATTATCACAAAATATAGGCACATTATCAAACTTTAATCCAAAATCACAAAGAGTTTATTTCATCTAAAGAATTTGAGCACAACAACTAGCAACTGCAATATATTCCACTTCGGTAGTGGATAAGGCAACCCAATTTTGCTTTTTACTAAACGAAGAAACTAAGGAACTACCAAGAAATTGACAAGTCCTACTAGTACTCTTACGGTCAAGTAAACTACCCGCAAAATTCGCATAGGAATATCCTACCAAATTAAATTCAACATTTCTAGGATACCATAAGCCTAAATCAATAGTACCAAGCAAATATTTAAAAATTCTTTTAACGGCATGTAAATGTGATTCCTTAGGACAAGATTGAAATCTAGCACAAAGACATACACTAAACATAATATCGGGTCTACTAGCGGTTAAATAAAGTAAAGATCCAATCATACCTCTATAAGTTTTTATATCCACACACTTACCTTTTTCATCCTTGTCAAGCTTAGTGGATGTGCTCATAGGAGTTTTTGCAATTTTACCTTCATTGAATTTGAACCTTTTGAGCAAATCCCTTGTGTATTTTTCTTGACTTATGAAAATATCATCCTTGAGTTGTTTGATTTGGAGTCCAAGGAAGAAGCTAAGTTCTCCCATCATACTCATCTCAAATTCACTATGCATATACTTAGAAAATTCTTCACACAAAGATGGATTAGTAAAACCAAAAATAATATCATCCACATATATTTGTACTAAAAGCATATCATTTTCAATAGTCTTAATAAAAAGAGTAGTATCAATTTTACCTATTTTAAATCCATTCTCAAGCAAGAAATTACTAAGTCTATCATACCAAGCTCTTGGAGCTTGTTTTAAGCCATAAAGAGCCTTTTTCAACTTATAGACATGATTAGGAAAATCAAAACTTTCAAACCCCGGAGGTTGCTCTACATAAACTTCCTCCATGATATAACCATTTAAAAATGCACTTTTCACATCCATTTAATACAAAATGAAATTCTTATAAGAAGCAAAAGCAAGCAACATTCTAATAGCGTCTAATCTAGCAATGGGTGCAAAAGTTTCTTCATAATCTATTCCTTCCTCTTGACAATAACCTTGAGCTACAAGTCTAGCTTTAATTCTAATGATATTTTCATTTTCATCCATTTTATTTCTAAAGACCCATTTAGTTCCAATTATAGAAGCATGAGAGGGCCTAGGGACTAACTCCCAAACTTTATTCCTTTCAAATTGATTTAATTCTTCTTGCATAGCTAAAATCCAAAATTCATCATTTTCGACATCTTTAAAATTTTTTTGTTCAATTTGAGAAACAAAAGCAAGATTATTAAACATATTAAGAGAGGAACAAGTTTTCACACCTTGTTCGGGATCACGAAGAATTAATTCTTTGGGATGGGAAGGAGCATACCTCCACTCTTTAGGCATGGATGAAGAACCAACTTCGTTCTTTTCAATTAAGCTCACCTCTTACTTGAAACAATTTCCTTGCCTTTGTCACTAGCAAGTAAATCTACAAAATTTCGTTCTAAAATATCACTATAAATAGGCTAATTAGAAATAACATTGCAAGATTCATCAAATACTGCATGCATAGATTCCTCAATTACTAAAGTTCTTTTATTGAAAACTCTATAAGCTTCACTAGTAGAGGAATAGCCAAGGAAAAACCAACATCCGTCTTAGAATCAAATTTTCCAAGTTTTTCTTTGTTATTCAAAATAAAATATTTGCAACCAAAATCTTTGAAATACCCAATATTTGGAATTTTGTTATGCCAAAGTTCATAAGGAGTTTTATCCAAAGAAGGTCTAATTAAAACTCTATTTAAAACATAACAAGCGGTGTTAACGGCTTCCGCCCAAAAGTATGTAGGTAAACCATACTCATGCAACATTGATCTAGAAAATTCTTGCAAAGTACGATTTTTCCTTTCAACTACACCGTTTTGTTGAGGAGTTCTTGGAGCGGAGAAATTATGAGAAAAACCATTTTCTTCACAAAAAGTTTCAAAAGCATTGCTATCAAATCTCCTCCATGATCACTCCTAATTTTAGAAATCAAAAAACTTTTTTCATTTTGAACTCTTTTTGCAAAACTAAAAAGCTTTTCAAAGCATCATCCTTATGTTTTAGCATCAAAACCCAAGTAAATCTTGAAAAATCATCAACTATCACAAAGACATAATAGTTCCCTCCAAAACTAGCAATTCTAGAAGGGCCAAATAAGTCCATGTATAATAGTTGAAGGGGTCTAGTTGTAGAGATTACATTTTTAGATTTGAAAGAGAACTTAGTTTGCTTACCCATTTGACAAGCATCACAAACTTTGTCTTTTTCAAATTTAAATTTGGGAAGACCTCTAACCAAAGAATTCTTGGAAATATTTGAAATTAAGTTCATGCTAGCATGTCCTAGTCTTCTATGCCATAACCAAGAATCATTATGTAAAGCCGATAAACATTTATTATTAATAAGACAATCATTCAAATCAATAGTATAAACATTTTCATCTCTATTTCCAACAAATATAACTTTTCTATTACTAGCATTTTTAATGATGCAATTCTTTTTATCAAACAAAACTCTAAAGCCTTTATCACATAATTGACTAATACTAAGTAAATCATGCTTCAAACCATCAACCAAAAGTATATTTTCAATTAAAATAGAAGATTCATTACCTATACTACCTTTACCAATTATTTTACCTTTCTTGTTATTACCAAAGGTTACAATACCTCCATCCTTTTTGGAGAGAGAGACAAACTTGGATGGATCTCCCGTCATGTGCCTCGAGCAACCACTATCCAAGTACCACTTGTTTTTCTTAGATGCTTTCAAACAAACTTACAAACACAAATGTTAAAGTTTGATTCTTTGGTACCCACACTTGTTTGGGTCCTAGATGGTTACCATTGACAAACTTGGGAATCCATTTCATTTTTGCATAGACATTTAAGGTATTGGATTTAGACAAGTAACAAGAATAAGTTGTATGTCCAAACTTGCCACATGAGAAACAAACAACATTATGCAAAGATTTATCTCTTACAACAAATTTATGCACTCTACTTTTCTTGGAGAAATTATTCCTTGGAGCATTGTGAAACTTTGCCCTTTGAGAAAAATTTCTTATTGGAGAAGTAGTATGAGCATATTTCAATTTAAACACTTAAGTCTAATATGGCCTTCAACACCACAATAATGACATATAGGTACAAAGTTAGATTTAACATGCTTAGACACAACCTTAGGCATATTAAGCTTAGGCATATTATGAGATGCTTAGATTTAACATGCTTAGACACAACCTTAGGCATATTAAGCTTAGGCATATTATGAGATGCTTTAACAAAGATAGTTTTAGAACTTGAAGGAGTAGAACATTCATCAATATAGCCTAAACCTCTTTTATCACCAAAAGGCTTGCCTACTTCAATTATCTTGTCTAATCTTTGAGCACCTATTGTCAACTTTTTAATAGATTCTTTAGCCTTATCAAGTTCTTGCAAAGCACTAAATTCCTGTTCTTTGAGTAATTTAAACAAATTATCTTTTTCACAACTATCATGCTTAAGAAATTTAACTTTGTCAAGCAAGGCATTTTTCTCATCACAATCAAAAGCATGCTTGTCACAAGAGATATTCATTTCATCAATATGCATAGCATCATGCTCATTCTCTTTTAAGCACGCAATTTCTTCAAGTAAAGACTTATTTTTACTAGATAAAACATTGTATTTCTTTTTAAGCACAACATACTTAGAACTAAGTTTTTCTAAATCATTTTGCATATTTTCAAAAGCTTCGAACAATTCATTATAAGAAAGAGGATCTAGAGTTACCTCATCATTTTGTTCATCCTCTTTGTCACTATGAGCCATGAAGCAAAAATTGGCCACTTCTTCATTATCACTCCCACTTTCGCTTTCATCACTATCATCTCCAGTAGCTTTCATTGATTTCTTCTTGGATTTCTTGGATGATTTGAGAAAAGGACAATCAGTTCTAATATGACCCGACTTCTTGCATTCATAGCATATTACCTCATCCTTTTTGCTCTTTTCACCTTTTGACTCTTTTTGGTTGGAGAGATGCTTCTTGAATTGCTTCTTTCTCTTGATGAAGTTCTTATACTTACGTGAAAGATAGGCAACATCATCTTCATCAAGGTCATCTTCATCTTGGGAGTCAACTTCTAAAGAGATGGTCTTTAAAGCTATACTCTTTTCTTTCTTTTTCTTCTCATCCTCCATGTTTTTCTTGATCTTTATTTCATGCGTCAACAACGAGCCCATGAGTTCATCAATGGAGAGAGATTTGAGATCCTTTGCTCTTGAATGGCGGTGACTTTAGGCTCCCATTGTTTAGGCAAAGACCATAATAGCTTCTTTATCTTCTCAAGATTTGAGTACTTTTTCCCAAGTCCTTCTAAAGCATTGACAATGTTAGTAAATCTAATAAACATATCGGAAATAGCTTCATTTTCATCAATTTTAAACATTTCATATTGATGAACTAACATGTCAATCTTTGTTTCTTTTACTTGACTAGTTCCTTCATGAGTAATTTCTAATTTATCCCATCTCTCTTTAGCGGTTTTGCAAATAGACACTCTATTATACTCAACTTCATTCAAAGCACAAAATAAGCAATTAATAGCTTTGGCATTTAAAGAGCATGCTTTCTTTTCATTTATTGACCATTCTTCCTTAGGAATTATAATGCTAACACCATCAATATCTTTTGTTAGAATTTTAAAACCTTCCTCAACAATATTCCATAAATCATAATCAATAGAAAGCAAGAAAAATCTCATTCTATTTTTCCAATAACTATAATTAGTACCATTAGAGAAAGGAGGCTTTGTAATAGATTGACTATTGGTAAAAGGGATAAAACCTAAAGTTGCCATAGCTTAAAAACAATTAAGTTTATCAAGAAATAAATATTTCAAGAAGAGCAACCTGCTCTGATACCAATTGTTGGATTGATATGGCAACTCTAGAAGGGGGTGAATAGGGTTTAATTAAACCTTTTTTTTTTAAATTAACCCAATTAAACTAATTAATACACTTCTTATAAATAATAAGAAAAATTCAAATTACGCAACAAATAAGATGACAAAAAATGTGATAATTTAATTCTATCAAATTTTAGCAAATAAATAAGAACAAACTAAAACATACAATAAATTGCTTAAATTAATTGCAAAAATAAAAAGGAAAGAGTTAGAGAAAAAGACACCGTAATTTTTATAGTGGTTCGGTCAAACTCGACCTACTCCACTTCCTAAGTGCCTCTTGAAAATTTGAATAAAATCTTTCCGACTCTTTCCACGGATTAGAGCCCAACCGTTACACCACCGCTCTTTTTACGGGTTCAAGAGCAAACCCGATCCTTTCCACGGTTTAGGATCAAATCGATACAAATGTTGGAATTTTTGAAGAACACAATACAACTCTCACTAGAGTGGATTTACAAGTTTAAACACTCAACAAGTTTATCCTCACAATACAATAACACTCTCTCAAGAATAAGATGACAAGAAAAAAAAATTGGGAACTTAGAGAGAGCAACAATGGAACTTTTGAGTTTTGGAGGATTATGAAATGTAAAATTTGTTGGTTTAAAATTTGGAGAGGAAGATGGTTTATATAGAGATGGAAAAATTTTTAGAAACCACAATTAATTTGGACCATTGGATTTTGGAAAAGAAAAATCAATGGTGGAGATTTTAAACTAAACTAGTCGTTAGATACAAACAAAATATAATATTAAATTCATTTTCTTTTGAAATTCATTTTCTTTTTAAAATTAATCCAAAAAAATATATATATATCATGTGTAAAAAACTAGCTGTTAGACACAAACATAAAATAATATCATTTTCCTTTTAATTCATTTTCTTTTTAAATTCATTCTTTTTAAAGTCAATCCAAAAATAAAAAGCATACCATGTGTAAAAAACTAGCCATTAGACACAAATATAAAATAATATTAAATTTATTTTCCTTTTAAATTTCTTTTAAATTTCAATTTTTTTATTTTAAATCAATCCAAAATTCAAAAGTTCATCATATGTTAATCTCTTAATGATCCACCATTCAACCAATATGCTGCCACATGTCTACATGCAAATGGTCTGGTTATGCCACGTCATCCACCACAGTATTTTCTCTATAGATTTGTTTTGGTCATATCATCTTCGTTTTAGCTCCGATTTGAGTGATTCAAGAGGTGCTGGAATCGTTGTTCCGAGCTCTACGCTATGGACATATTAAAACACTAAGATTTTCAGTAATTAAAAATTGAGTTTATTATCATAAAAAAATTGATTAATTAATTAATTAAAATTAACTTATTTGAAATTAAGGGCCAAAACCAACATATAAGACACCCCCGCTCCACGTCTCCACATGAATGGTCAGGATCAACCATTTGTAGTAGTTTACAACACTTGCAAGCCTTTACAAAGTGGGTCGTATTCGTAGTGTCATCAGGATCAGGTATCCCACCTTAATTCTTATACTACAGACCGATTTAAGTTATCACTTAAGGCGTGATCCACTTGTATATCACATATACATGCTTACGTTTACATAAGATAACCAAGGAGCTTTGTTTATTGGATATGAGTAAATGCCAGAATTAAATAACTCTTATTTTATTCATTGAACAATGTGTATCTTTATAAAACAACGATACTCTGGGAGAATTAGGACACCAATCCCAAAAATCTCCCACTTGTTCTAATGACTCGGGAGACTAATGTACAATATAATATAAAAATGTACAATATACAATAAATTAGGGCATACCCCAGTATCATCTCCCACTTGCCCTAAAGAAGATGTCGCATGTCCCGCAGACCCAGACTCTCCAGGTGACCCTCGAACAGTTTAGCCGTGAGGGCCTTTGTAAAGGGATTAGCAACGTTGTGTTCCGATGCAATCTGCTCGACTATCACATCACCATGACGCATAATCTCCCTAACCAGGTGATATTTCCCTTCAATGTGCTTACCCCGACGATGACTTCGAGGCTCCTTCGAATTTGCCACCTCCCCACTATTATCACAATAAAGAGTGATAGGCAAATCCATATTTGGAACAACTTCCAAATCTGTAAGGACTTTTCTCAGCTAAACAACCTCTTTAGCTGCTTCACAAGCCGCTACATATTCGGCTTCCATAGTGGAGTCCGCGATGCATCCTTGCTTGATGCTTCGCCAAACTACAACCCCTCCATTCAGAGTAAACACTGACCCCGATTCGATTTGCAAAAATCTCGATCGGTCTAAAAGTCAGAGTCTGTGTATCCTATAAGGATTAGATCCTTATCTCCATACACAAGCATGTAGACCCTCGTTCTCTGAAGATACTTGAGGATCGTCTTGACCGCTATCCAATGATCAAATCTTGGATTGGACTGATACCGACTGACAATCCCTACTACATAGAAAATGTCGGGTCTGGTACACAATATTGCATACATCAAGGTTCCTATAGCAGAAGCATAGGGAATCCATTTCATCTCTTCAACCTCTTGAGGTGTCTTAGGACATTGATCCTTAGATAGAACGATTTCATGCCTGAAAGGTAACAAACCCCTCTTGGAATCCTGCATCTTGTACCTGATCAACATTTGATCAATGTACGATGCCTGAGGCAGGGCTAACCGTTTGTTCTTGCGATCCCGAATGATCTGGATCCCGAGAACATATTGTGCCTCACCCAAATCTTTCATTTGGAACTGGGTAGCTAGCCAACTCTTAATGTCAGTCAAATATCCTACATCATTCTCAATGAGGAGGATATCATCCACATACAGTACCAGGAAAGCTACTGAGCTGTTAATGATCTTCTTGTAAACATAAGGCTCATCAACGTTCTGATCAAAGCCAAATGACTTGACAGCAGTGTCAAATCTGATGTTCCAAGATCGAGATGCTTGTTTCAGCCCATAAATGGACCTATTAAGCTTGCAAACTCTTTGCTCTTGATCTGGAACTACAAACCCCTCTAGTTGAGTCATATAGATGGGCTCCTCAAGATTACCATTCAGAAAGGCAGTCTTGATGTCCATTTTCCATATTTCATATTCATAAAATGTGGCTATGGATAGGAGAATCCTGCTAGACTTTAGCATGACAACAGGTGAGAAAGTTTCCTCATAGTTAACTCCCTCAACCTGGGTATAACCCTTTGCCACGAGTCTAGACTTAAAGGTTTACACCTTTCCATCTATACCTCTCTTTCGCATAAAGATCCACTTACACCCAATAGGTCTTACCCCATCAGATGGATCAACAAGCTTCCAGACGTTGTTGAAGTACATAGACTCCATTTCCTGGTTCATGGCCTTAACCCATTCATCTTTGTCAACATCCTCCATTCCCTTCTTAAAAGACAACGAATCCTTGACCCCATCATTCATAATGACGGTTTGGCCTTCAGTCAAACCCATGTAGCGATCTAGTGGGTTCATAACCCTCCCACTACGTTGAGGTAGTCTCAACTCTTAAGCTTGTTAACTAGACGTCCCGACCTCAACAACTCTTGTTGATTTGTCGGCCTGTTCAACAACTCTTGTTGAACCCTCAGCAGTCTCAGTATCACTAGAGATCTCACGTAAAACGAGCTTACTTCGTGGCTTATGATCTCTCATGTGATCTTCTTCCAAGAAGATAACATTAGTGGAAACAAACACTTTGTTATCACCTGGATCATAGAAGTATCCTCCTCTCGTTTCCTTGGGGTAGCCCATAAAGAGGCAAACCTTAGAATGCGGTTCCAGCTTCTTTGGGTTAGTCACTAGCACATGTGTCGGACAACCCCAAATCCTGAAGTGGCGTAAACTACCTTTACGGCCTCTCCATAACTCAATAGGTATTTCATAAACAATTTTTGAGGGAACGTTGTTCAGGATATAATATGCAGTCTACACTGCATAACCCCAAAACGAGTCTGGAAGATGAGCATAACTCATCATAGACCAAACCATGACCAACAAAGTCATGTTTCTTCTTTCTGATACACCATTCTGCTGAGTTGTACTAGGGGTCGAGAGTTGGGACGCAATCCCATGTTCTATCATATAGTTCTGGAATTGGAGGTCCATATATTCTCCACTACAATCAGATCGTAGTGTTTTTATCTTCTTACCTAACAAGTTTTCAACTCCAGCCTTATACTCCTTGAACTTGTCAAGGGCTTTAAACTTACGTTGCATTAGGAAGAGATACCCAAACCTTGAATAATCATCTAGGAAAGAGATGAAATACTCATACCCACCTCAAGCTTTAACATTCATCGGACCACAGAGGTCTGAATGTACAAGCTCCAAGGCTTCCCTGGCTCTGTAACCTTTTCCAGTAAAAGGTCGTTTGGTCATTTTGCCTTCGAGACACGATTCACATATCGGCAAGGAGTTTTCTTCTAAACTCTTTAGAAGTACACTTTTCACCAACTTTCAATCCTATTGAGGTTGATGTGACCTAACCTTAGATGCCAAAGATGGGCGTTTTCATTTAGAGAAACCTTTAGTCTTTTAGCTGTTGTTGCCGTACTGAACATTTCAGTGTTTAACAAGGCTTTTATGACTAACGGCCTTAGTACATATAATTTATTTTCCATTGAACCAAAACCAATCTCCATTCCATTCTTGAAAATAAACACTTTATTCTCAGAAAAAGAGACGGTATAGCCTTGTTCAATGATCGTGCTCATAAACATTCGCCCAAGAAGGATCGCCGCAACTTGGTCAGCGCAACATGGTGGGCGCATCTAGGTGAAAGGATAATTAAGGGCAATGGGACCGAAAGCTGATGATAGTCAAATCCAAATTAAGTTGACAGCCGATAACGGTCACAAAGTACATTCAGCTTTATTGGTGACAATTGTTCAGTGCATCAGTCGGGAATTAAAGTTGTCCCATCTATACAACCAGGAGAGAGAAGTTGCCTTTCACCATGGATGCTTTATAAATACCAAGGGCATTCTTCTGAGAATGGGTTAAGCAGTTGATTAGTTCACGCCTCTATCCATAGTTTTTCTTTCCATTTTAAGGTGGAGCAAGAGAAGAGTGGTGGCGCTCAAGATCGCTCAGGGCAACTTGAAAGAGAACCTTGGGGCGTAAGAGCAGAGAGTGGGCTGACTCTCGCGAGAGCGAGATTATCTTTAGAGCACGAGTAGAAAAAGTGTAAGCGCCTGGCAGCAAGAAATTGCTACCAGGCTTTTTATTATACTTGCATTGTTATTGTGTACTTCATCTTCATATCTATACAATGGAAGTTTTATTTCTACATCTGTTCACTCTCTTAATACGCATGAGTAGCTAAACTTGTCGAATGGGTTGAGAAGAACTAAACTAACATGACCTAGGAAGTTCATTGCTTGCAATTGTCTTGTTTTATGCTGTGTAAAATACCCTTTAGAGATACTCGAGAGAGAGTCTAAAGAAAGAACTTAATGTCTCGAGAGAGCTAGGTTAGAGCTTCATCACAAACGACTCAACAAACTTGAACTTTTTGAATTACAGACTCGATTGCAAAGTTAATTTCGCCTAAAAACGCAGGGACCCTTACAATTAACACTTTGTAATAACGAAAGCTTTAACAAAAAGGCAATTTAAACCCAAAACATTCATCAATTCATCCACAAATGCAGAAAACGATTAACTTCAAATGCAAAAGCCCACCGCGACTGTAAAAAACGTTCAATTCAGATCTGTAATTTAGAATATCAGAGAACCTGGCTCTGATACCAATTGAAGGAAATCGACACTCAAGATTTCCATGAGCAACGGAACGAGATTATTCCAAATTACAATCATGAATCAACAATACATTTACATTCAACTTAAACACAAACGGTTATGCAAATATATAGAGAAATTACAGTATAAACATCAATAAATGTACAAAGAGACAAACTCTATACGAACATTGGCAGAAGCATCTCCACGCTCTGATGTGCACTTTGATCGATCACAGCAACCACGAGCGCCTGATCTACATGACCGCAACACTGCATGAACACTTCGCGCTTGTCCTCAAAGATCTCCTCGGTCACAAACTCCTCCAAAACATGAACTCCTCCGCAACACCACAAACGAATTTCTCCAAAGCACCACGAACAGCCTCCAGAAGACCTCGACGGTGTTGAGTTGAGTCTGACACCACCAACAAGGCGACCTTGGTATTCTCGGTGTGAGAATCCAGAGGGTGGGCTTTGTTGGGACTTGGTGTAAGGCAGACGAACGGAGCAAACAACGATCGCATACACGACTGGGCAAGTGGGAGAAGTCAGAGACCTATCGTATAGGTCGATGCCCAATTGTTTAGATAAAGTTATATGATCGTCTAGCAAAAGCTATGCGATCATTTAGCTCTATCATTTAGCTCGGTCGATACTACACGATCGTTTACCTTGGGCCAACGATCGTTTAGCAAAGCTATGCGATCATTTAGTACACGCTGCACGATCGTTTAGCTAGCACCTGCACGATCATTTACCTAGCCCAATCGTCGTTTAGTAAATCTATATTTACTTGACGACTTCCGTGAGTTTCTTTTCACCGGAGAGAAAACTCAAAATCTTTTCAAAACTTTTGTGAAAAAACTTCTTTTATTCAAAATAGGAAACCAATTTCCTTTTAAACTCACGGTTACCATGATCAATAACCACCCACTACATTTGGTTATTTAAAAGAAAAAATAATAATTATCTAATAATTAATATTATTATAAATATAAATGATAACCAACTTATCATACTATATTTATAACCTATAGTTTTAATATTTCATCTCATGAAACATATAAGCCATTGTTCTTTTCCTATTCCATGGTACTTAATGTAAATCTCATTTACATTAATCCTCCACTAGATGTATCTCATACATCATATCAATTATATCATATATAATCAAAATACCTCTTGTCAATTTGAACATTTCAAATCAACACCAAGAACTTGATCCTTCAATATGAATCCAAGCTACCAAGGGGACCTCATGGACCTGTAGATCTGAAGCTCCAACGGTACGTGAATAACTGACTAAACTATTTAGTCACGGGATCCACCATCTGCTAACTGCCATGCACTCCACTAAAGACCGACAGCTGAACTCTCCTCACTATAGATATATTATGTGTCCATCTTAACCAATCAGCAGTGCGACAACCCTTCACAGATCGCTCATAAGTACAGTTGGGCCAATAACCATTATGCCCCTGTAGTTACATCTGTCTCTTTAAGTACACTGATCCCTCTAATGAACATAAATCATCGTCCTACTATGACTGAGTCTTCTCTTCCAAAGAGAAGTTGTGGCCACTATGTTCAAGCCCCAGAATCAGCCCTTAAGGGAGAAATCTCTCTACTTATCCCTACTTCGGGAAAGGAGTGAATTCCATATTGTGAATTGAGTTCCCAGCTCTCAGATCAGACAAGTCCCCAAAAAATAGGCATTTTGAGTTGACAATCTGGCCACTCTCACCCATACTAATCAAAGAACCGCCCTCAAAGGTAGGAGTTCACAAAACACTCAGGATTGAGGTCGTGTCACCTATGGTTGTTTAGGTGAGATGCAAGTCTCTAGTATCAATGGTGTTATATACAAAGTCTAGTCATCTCGTGGTCCAGGTCTTATACAAACTCTTTGTATAGGACATCCCCACTCCACGTCTCCACATGAATGGTCAGGATCAACCATCTGTAGTAGTTTACAACACTTGTAAACCTCTACAAAGCGAGCCGTATCGTAGTGTCACTAGGATCAGGTATCCCACCTTAATCTTTATACAATAGACCGATTTAGGTTATCACTTAAGGCATGATCCACTTGTATATCACATATACATGCTTAAGTTCACATAAGATAACCAAGGAGGTTTGTTTCTTAGATATGAGTAAATGCTAGAATTCAATAACACTTATTTTATTTATTGAAAAATGTGTATTTTTACAAAATAACGAGACTCTGGGAGAATTAGGACATCAATCCGAACATAAACTACCTTTACGGTCTCTCCATATCTCAAAAGGTGTTTCAGAAACACTCTTTTAGGGAACATTGTTCAAAATGTAAACCACGGTCTCTACTGCATATCCCCAAAATGAGTTTGGAAAATGAGCATAACTCATCATAGACCGAACCATGCCCAACAGGATTCTGTTTGTCCTTTCTGATACACCATTCTGTTGAGGTGTACCTGGGGCTGAGAGTTAGGATGTGATTCCATGTTCTATCATATAGTTCTAGAATTCTAAGTCCATATACTCTCCACCACGATCAGATCGTAGTGTTTTTATCTTTCTACCTAACAAGTTTTCAATTTCAGTCTTATACTCCTTGAACTTTTCAAAAGCATTAGACTTATGTTGCGTTAGGTATAGATACACATATCTAGAATAATCATCTATGAAAGAGATGAAATATTCATACCCACCTCGTGCTTTTACACTCATCGAACCATAGAGGTTTGAATGTATAAGCTCCAAGGTTTCCTTGGCTTTATAACCTTTTCCAGTAAAAGGTCATTTGGTCATTTTGCCTTCAAGGCAAGATTCACATACTGACAAAGAGTTTTCTTCTAAACCATTTAGAAGTCCACATTTTACCAACTTCTCAATCTTATTAAGATTGATGTGACATAACCTTAGATGCCAAAGATGGACATTTTCTTTAGGAGAAACTCTTCGTCATTTTATTTAGGAGAAACTCTTGGTTTTTTCATAGTTGTTGCTGTTTTGAACATTTCAATATTAAGCAAGGCTTTTATGACTAATGGCCTTAGTACATACAAGTTTTCCATTGAACCAAAACCAATCTCCATACCATTCTTAAAAATAAACACTTTATTCTCTGAAAAGGAGATGGAATAACTTTGTTCAATCAAATAAGAAATTGAAATTAAGTTCCTTTTGATATGAGGAACTACATAAACATTATCCAGTAACAAATATCGTTTCTTGTCCAAAAATAACTCAAGCCTGCCTACAACAATAGTTGAAATGGCCTCACCAGTACCAACTCTAAGAGTCAACTCTCTAGCTTCTAATTGTTTCGAAGAACTAAATCCTTGATAGGAATAAAATACGTGGTTAGTAGCACCTGAATCAAGTATCCAGGCAGAATCATCATTCTCTACCAAACACGTCTCCAAGACAAATAAATCACATTTATCGTCTTCGAACTTCTTCCTGTTCTCAAGAGTAGTGGGATCTATCAGAACCTAGAATATAAACTCCAAGTTCCATCTCAAATAACAATTCTCGTCGATGAAATTCATTAAAGTGACATTCAAGAAAGACTGGAGATTATCTTTTGAACTAACACCACTAGTTTCTTTGTCATCAATCCCATTTTACTCAAAAAGTGAGAACTTATGCTCAAAAAATTCTTGCAACGAGCCCGTGATCTCACGTGCAATGACCATGTTTTCATCCCTTTCTGCCAATGCATCAGGTATGCTTGCCAAAATGTGAAGTCGGGCTATCGAATTAGCCTTCATCCACACCTCATATGCATTATGTACATTTCACAGTGCATCAGGGGTTGGGACTTGAGGAAACTCCTCAAATATGACAAAAACGAGATCGTTTGCCACGAAATATGTTTTAATAGACTCTTTCCAACGTATGTAATCGGTCAAGGTAGAAAAGGCAACTAACGGAATATCAAGCAATGACATGTTGCTGAAAAAACAAACATATTGATCTATATTAGATTTTAGCAAATTACTCTTTAAAAACAAATCCAATCAAGTTTAGCAAAATATTAATGAATCCCATATAACATCTAGTCTTGCAATGACGCTTTAGAGATTTAGGACAAAAAGCCATCGAAGGGTAGTCAATTTATCCCTCCTCTGAATTGAGATACTCTCAACCAATCATTACACCAGAACAACTGTTGTTCCTATAACGACTAGGCATCATTGATTTGGTCAAGAAATCATTAACTTGCTTAACAATTTCCCGTAAGTGTGACCCTCCATTTTAGATCCTAGAGTTTCACCCCAAGCAACCAATCTGAAAGGGAAAAAAACGATTGGAGCAAAAACTAAAGCGACCCTATCAATTTCTGGAGTTTTCCTTGATATTGACGAACTGCACAAACCATCCGAAGGGGGACGTTCCCAGGGTGCCACAAGGCCGTACAAGAAGGTCTCACGGTGCAAAATAATGAAGGAGACCGCAGGACATGTTGACATACATTCTTCTCCCACTTACTATAAATACTTTCTCCATTCACCTTGATATTGACCCATGCAAACACCATCCAAAAGGGGGCACTCCTAGGGCGCCACGAGGCCAAGCATGAATCTCACGGTGTGAACATTAAGAGAAAAACATGAGTGGAATTGACATATCGTATATATCTTTTCCTCTCACTGAATATTTTAACAACCTAGGGTTTAGTTTACTTAGAAAAACATGACTAATTATTTTTTACTAAGCGACTGTCTAGGTTTGCCCAAAAGTAACTCTTACTTTGGAAAGTTAAACAACTTTTGATCAACATTCATTAAA